>NC_086382.1:31470094-31807472 GCF_036588685.1 Mytilus trossulus
ACGAAGTGATTAACACTAATCTGGTATTTTACTTCAGTTTTGCAATTGAAGACACGACTCGTCTCTCCCTACTTGCATGCGTGTTTTGGTTTGTACCCATACAGTATCGCCTACTTTTAACTCAACAGCAACAACAGCTGTTATCCAAATAATTATGACATCTTGAAAGGCTATTATATTTTTTTCTTTGACGCCTTATATCGACGTCACAGGCTGCCTCAAAGCAAAAAATTAAAATAGCCTTCCAAGACGTCATAATTATTTGGACTACAGCAGATGTGGCTGTTCCAATATTTGTTCCGGCATCACCTTCATACATTATATTCAGGCATTTGCCAAACTATCGCCGTTACAGTATATTGCTAACTGGGCTGCATTTGTATTCAACATAATCCAGGAAGAAACTCATCTTTATTTTTCTAGGTAATGTTTTATTCTTATTATCTTTTTGCCGTTTTTTTTTTCTTTTTTTCTTTGCTCTAGCTCTCTCTCCCTTACATTTTACATGGTTGATTAAAAGTTAAAAGATATTACAAGTTATCTGTTTGTAAAAGAGTAATTTCACATAATTCATTGATAATATATGGATTATGACTTTTGTATTAATAAAGTAGCAGATTCTGTTAAATAACATTGATATAATGCGTACATTGATAATAAAAAAAAAATCATTATGTTAAAAAATTCGAAATTGCATCTTTTTTTTTAAATCAATAAGCACACTAAAGTTCTTTGAAGAAACAAAACTTAAACAGTCTGTACAAACTTTCGACGAAGCGATTAACACTAATCTGGTATTTTACTTCAGTTTTGCAATTGTAAGACACGACCCGTCTCTACCTACTTGCATGCGTGTCTTGGTTTGTACCCATACAGTATCGCCTACTTTTAACTCAATAACAACAACAGCTGTGGCTGATCTTATACTTGTTCCGGCATCATCATTAGGCATAACATAGGCACTTGCAAAACTATCGCCGTTACAGTATATTGCGAACTGGGCTGCATTTGTATTCGACATTATCAAGGATGTAACTCGATAGAGCCCCTCGATCTCACTTGTGAACTTGCCACTATCTCGGAAAGAGGATAAATTAGAAATGCCTGTATGTGTTTTGATATCATCAAATTTCACAACAGAACCACTGGATAAGAACAGACTGGAAACAACACATGCTGTCATGGCCACTGAAAAATAAATGAAACCAATTAAAAGACAATTTGAACTATGTGTAAACTATAATCGGTCATTATCTTACTCGAAATGAGTTTTGGAAACGTTTGCACTGACAAATCAAGCATGTTGTGATTATATCTATTTTAAGTCATATGGAACCTCAAATAAAAAAAAAATGATGCATATGTTTTTTTCTAACTAAATGGATAGTGATCATTATATTTATTAATGAAATGCACATTTATACCCCTGGGGTTGAAGGCATATACAAACAATACAATACAATATTCACAATAGAAAAATTAACATATTAAACATCATATATAAAGTGGTAAAACAGTAATATTTATGCAGGCGTTGTGTCCACTCTCCTCAGTGCAAATGACTTTTTAATGAACGGAACAGTAAGCTGCATAATATCAAATGAAGATAGAATTAATTGTAATCTATCTGTTTCAGACAAATTAAAGTATTCTGGACATATATTATTTATATCTTTTTCAAGCTGATTACGTAAAGATTTATTAATTTTACATTTTAAGAAAAAGTGGGTTTCATCTTCAACCGCATTTATATTACAATGTTTACATATTCTATTTTCTCTTTGAATTCTTTTATATCTACCCTCTCTATTTCCAAGAAATGGTCACTTACTCGCATTTTACATAATAATTTTCTATTTTCAAAACTATTTTTAGAAATGTATTTGTCTATTTCATATTTTGTTTTTATTTTACTGTACAAGAATATTTTACTGGTTTCATTAGTTAATTTTAATTTTTCAAAGAATATATTTTCAAAGCTATCTTTAAGTTCTTTTTTAATATTTTTTGAGAATGAACTCTTCTCTTGTTTATAGTTTATATCCTCAATTCTATTTATGTCTAATTTATTTACATTGGCTATATTTTATACATATGAAAACCATGAAAATATACCGTTAGTGCTAAGCCATTTAGATAAACAAAAAGCATCATATAATAAAGGGTTATTTTCATCACTAGAAATTCTTGCTAAGTACTTCAATGATTGTACTTTAATAAAGACATCTATGGGATACTGAGCTAGTTCTGCTCTTGCAGCTATATTGACAGATTGTTTACTAAGCCCAAGTATATATTTGCAAAATTTTAAATGTGTCTTCTCCACTTGGCTACTATCAATCATTGCTAAAATATTAAATTTACTCATGTCTTTAATTTGAGCTCGTCTTTCAGCTCTTATTATTTTTTCATAAAAATCCATATACCAAATTTCAGAGTTATACATAAGAATAGGTTTAACTAGTGATTCGAACATTTTTTGGATACTTTTATAGACACATTTTCTAAAGGAGAAAAATACTTAAAAATAGAAAACAAAGCTTTAGTACCTTTCTTAGCCAATTCAGTGTGTAATGAAGTCAATTTCCCAGATGCTTCAATTATATTTCCAAGTTATTTATATTTTAAAACTTTTTCTAGTTTGTCACCAATTTTGTGTATTTATTGTGAGCTGCCACTTATTACAATAAGAATTTAGTATTATAAAACTTATGTGTGCATATACTTTTGTCTGAAGATTTTAATTTGTCCATATTTAGGAGAATTTTATTATTTTCAATTGCTTGCTTCCAAGAAGCAATTCGCCGACATATTTTCAGTATGCAAGTGACCTTAGCGTAAACTTCTCGTAAAAATTCGGTAATCACAATACGCATTAATATGTGTTTGAAATAAATTTTTATCTGATTGATTTGTTATACACGTGCTCAATAACCATTCTTCTTTGTTGATTATTTACTATGAGGTGACAATTGGTAAACTACGGCATTGAAACACGGCAATTACATTAGCTGTCATATTATTTTTTTTTATCATGACAGAGAGAAGAAGAAAAACAATTGACGATAAAACGATATGTTTGGGTGATAAATGATGAAATCGTTCACAGAAGATTAAGTTTATGATATATACATGCATTGGTTCAATAATTGGATGAACATAGTTTTTCACCTGTCACGCATTTCATATAATTTGAATAACATTTTGAATAACATAAGAATCTAACGTGTTTTAAAAAAAAAAGATTACACAATTATACTTTGCACGATTAATTTAGAAACGTCCATCCAAGAGCTTATGATTTTTTTGGACTACATATATTTGTTGGATGCCAATTTATGGATAATTGAAACAACAAACATAAAGGGAACTAACCATCTTGTGTTTAAAATAATTTAAGAGCTTAATAGTAAATAATGTTAATCAAATCGCTTATCAGTTGAAATGAAAAATATCAATAACTTAGGTTTCGAAAGCGGAAGTCACATACTTTTACCCTTAAGTTATTCCTGTACAAAGTCAGTTTTGGAAATTGTACTCGATTGCTATATTCATAAGTTTGTATGACATAATAAAGGGCAAACTCCCCAGCAGTTCAGCTCCAATCCGCAAACTACTCTACACTAATTGATGGAGTAAGGAAAAATAGTTCCGGAACGGAAACGATCACTGTACGGAGTTTAAATTAAGAGTAACACTACTTAACAAACCTCTAGCACTGTTACTAACAATCTGTTGTTGTAGTTTACCAACACGTGTGTATACGTCATCAGTTTTGTTCAAATTATCTATGTTCGTTTTTTGTTCAGCTACGGAATCATTTAAGGTCCATGGATATTCTGGAAGAAAAAAACCACATTATGATTTGTTTGTTTTCTTACATACTCCTTTTATCAAATGTCGGTTTAGGAAGGGTAATACCAAAAATGTGTCACACGGATGTCTATAATTTGAATGATTATAAAAGACGAACTTATCTTTAAAAAAATCTGATTTGATATGCTAGCAGACATAGGTAAGTATGACTATTTGCTCATATAAAATGAGAATGGAAATGGGGAATATGAATAGTCTGGTAGAGAGAATAAATAACTCATACATAATAATTGCAAATATGAGGATATTTTTGATACAATCCTGGTATCTATGATGAGTGTATCTACAAATAATACACATAACTACTTGATATGATTCCACAATTATATCCAATCTGGAATTTCATGTTACATTATACATTTGTTTTACCTCTTTTTCCAATATTCAGATTTAACGAGTGTTCTGTAAGGACTGACACAAACTATGAGAAATGTTGAGTGACTAATGTTATGTCATTGGCAATCAAAACATATTTTTTTGTACAAGTTGTTAGTGTCGTTGGACTAGCTATCAGTAACTGCGAGTTCTCTCTGATCTGTACTTAGTGACTTTTCTGTCTTAAATTATGGGAATCGGAAGTACAAGTATCCGGCTATGTCCACTTGTATATTTGTATGTCTATCCATCTGATAAGTTAAGCCTTTTTCAACTGATTTAAATAGTTCGTTCTTTTTTTAAATGTCATATCATACATATATACTTGATTTGTATATTTTTGGTTTTACCTTTCAAAATACTCTTTTTTACCCACATAATTGACAGTTCCACGTACGATGTACATGTAAATGTAGAAATAAAACAGAACATTTCTATTTTTTTTTAGATCTGATTGAATTCAGTGAAATTTGATATTTTAAAGGTTTCGAAATTTCCCACAACGTGTATGAGCGGTCAATATGTTCATCAAACGAAATTGTTGATTATACCTACACATGATTGTGTGTGATAATATTGTGTTTCCGATTCTAGGACATTTCTGGTGCTGTTTAGTCTATTTCTACTTTGTATTCTTATTACACTTTCTTCCAACATGATCACCAGGACCCCCCCCTTTTTTTACAGACACCTCGATTAGATCCGCATTATCATATAAAAAAATTATAATTTTTAAAAGCATATAATGCTGATAGAAGCCTTTATTAGTTTGAAACACTGGATCATATTTTAACTAATCTATACAAAGTGTTATTTCATTTACTTGTCCTGTGTCTATACCTCTGCTGGTGGAGTGATGGCATCACCAGCTCAGTTGATGGATACGCGGCAATCCCACTTGCATGGTTCAATATTTCAATATCAACAGAAAATACTTACGAAATGCTTTCACTTTAATAAGGAAGTTATTCCTACTTGGGTTGTACAGCACTACTGGAGTTATTAACTCAAATGTAACGATTTCATCATCGGAATATAAAATACCTTGACCTTTGGTTGAACAGGATAATCTTTTCTGAAATCGTACATCAATATACAATTAACACACGATGACATGAAAAAAATACATTTTGCGAAATTATAATGGATAGAAAAATAATGAAATTACATAATCCTTATTGCAAAATTACACCCAAGAGGGCCAAGCAATACAAATAAGCAATTATACAGTTTAAATACAATGCAAAACAATGAAATACAATGCAATATGATAGAATATATATGGCAAGCCGTTCTCGTCAAAACTATGTATAAACAATTTTTCGAGAAATTTACACACTGAGAATTACAAAAAAAAAAACACACTGAGATTTAAAAACTTCAAAACACACACTGAGAATTAAAAATTACACACTGAGATTTCATAAAGACGCACTGAGATTACAAAAATTAAAAACACACACAGAGAATTGAAAATTACACACTGAGAATTGAAAATAACACATTGAGATTTCACAAAGACACACTGAGAATAAATAAACTGAAAAACACACACTGAGAATTGTTAATTACACACTGAGATTTAAAAAATACACACGGAGATTAATATGCAAATTACTAATGAATATTCATGAGATGAATAATTCAACTGATTGATATCTTGATCTCAAAAACTCTTGTCATTATAATGAAATGCGATTCCTTCAACCAACTAACATTCGGAATAAATTTCATTACTTAACATCGCTCATATTCACAAGTTTGTTGCTTATAATTCATATCATAACTACCAGTGTATCGGGATTTTTTTTTTATACTTAAAACCGTTTAGCATGGATCCCTTTTAAAAAGTCTTCCAACTGTTATCCTGATTTCGCAAGTTAATCCTTTATATTTTTGTTACGTTTATATGCTATTTTAGACACTTGAGTAAATATTTCACTGCATTATTTTTTTCAGTGCAAATTGTTCCAATGTTTTCTCATAATGTTAATACAGTTTTTCACCATTTTGTATAAATATTTTGTAATAAGAATAAGTGGGTATTGTTCTTGTCCTTGTATTTCTAAAGATTTTTTTATGAATAATTTGGATCCAAATCGAAGGACTAACGAGTTCTGTCCCCTAGTTGCTTTAAGCTTGTAATAGATTCAGATTAAGTATGCTAAATAGATATGTGCGCATAAAAAGTGCGCACAAACCTCAGTGTGTCATTTTAAATTCTAAGTGTGTAATTTCATATTCTCAGTGTGTGTTTTCAGTTTATTTATTTTCGGTGTGTTTTTTTGAAATCTCAGTGTGTTATTTTCAATTCTCAATGTGTAATTTTTAATTCTCAGTGTGTAATTTTCAATTCTCAGTATGAGTTTTTCATTTTTGTAATCTCAGTGTGTCTTTATGAAATCTCAGTGTGTAATTTTTAATTCTCAGTGTGTAATTTTTAATTCTCAGTGTGTGTTTTTAAGTTTTTAAAATCTCAGTGTGTATTTTTATAATTCTCAGTGTGTAAATACCTCGAAAAATGATTTAAACATAGTTTTGACGAGAAAGGCTTGCCATAAACATATTTCAAAAGTTCAATTATAAATTTATGTATAAAACACCATCATGAGCTTGTCTGGCATGGGTCTGACCCTCTCAGTTCTAAACACTGCTCAATGAAGACTCCAATATGACAAACAAGTTCAGGGATGGGGTTTAGAATGTGTATTAGTTTATTAAATGCAACAATATCTTGAAATGATGGTACACAGTCTTTTAGATAAGCCAAAAAATTAGAACGCAATGATATGTTAATGTCACAATACAACAATAAATGGAATTCGTCATCTAGGACTCCACATTTTTTACATAATCTTTGTGCTCTTGGAATGATTCTGTATCTACTCAATTCAATGCCTAGGGAATGATCACTTAGTCTAAAATTTGAGAGTAACTGCCTATATATAAAATTATTGCATCTCAAATATTCCCCAGACTGACAATTAGTTTTTAATTTCTCATAGAGACAAAGTTTGAATTAGGAGTTCAATTTTGAAAATTTATTGAAAATAGTTTTTTCATATTCCTCCAAAACACACTTTTAATAGTACATTTTAACACATTGTTTTATTGTTTAAAAGGTACATTGATATAAGAGTAATTTTCTGGGTTTATTTTCATATCTTTAAAAACATTCATCTACATATGAGTACCAAGAATAATTCCTGCAGAATGTAAATTTATGTTTGTTTGTAGAGATTCTTTAACCAGGGGATTATTTTCATTACAGTTTGTTCTATAAAAGTACATGAGTGATTGAGATTTTATATAAGAGTCCAAAGTAAATCTATCTAATTCTGATCTACCACCTATGTTAGTGTCTGTCAATTCAAAACAATCAAATCGGCTTGAGGAATTTATGGAATCAACAACTGCACACAATCAAAATAGCAAGAACATCTTTTCTGACATTTCAATGTCACAGGAACAAAACATTTGGTACTTTCATGAGACAATTCTTTTATCATTGTAAATACAACGTAAATGTTTGGTGACGCCATAAGGGTAAATATCAATGAAATAGCAATCAAACAAAGAAAGTAAATCAAAATAAACTCTGTATGCTCATATGGTAATACAGTTATGAATTTAGTTCTGGTGTGATTATTACAAGGAATATTGATGATTGTGAGTGTAGCACCCTGTAACATATCTCTATGTATTGCATAGGTATTATTGATATAGATTTTATAAGTAGTACTCTGCACATCTTTTACAAATATATCATTGAAGGTGCATACAATTTGAAATGCAATTATACATTTGTTTAAAAATATGTGCGGATAATAAGCATTCAAATATTTGTAACAATATATACCACTCTTCCTACTTTAAATAAAGTACGCACCAAAACAGTTCCACCTGGTAAAGATCCTGCATAAATATTCAGCTTAATTCCACAATCGTTGATATCGATCATCTGTTTAGTGATCTGTATTCCGTGATTTGAATCTGTGTAACGAGAACGAATCGTAATAACACAACGGTAATTCGGCCGGGTTGATGTTGCCATATCTTTTTTATCCTTTATAACATATTCCTGATCATAAATATCAATTGCTTTCCCACAATTGACATCACTGTCCATAGTTACTGCAAAACATTTATCATAACAAAACATTAAACTTAACATAAAGAATGTAGAAGACGAAACAAAAAAACAACTATTCAACCTGCAAGAAACTTATATCTATTTTCGTCCTTTTTTGATGCTTATCATACAAAGGTCAACCAGATGGAAAAAGTTAAATCACAAAAATACTGAACTCCGAGGAAAATTCAATACGGAAAGTCCCTAATCAAATGGCAAAATAAAAAGCTCAAACACATCACACGAATGAATAACAACTGTCATATGATATTGCTGACATGGTACAGACATTTTCTGATTTAGAAAATTGAAGATTGGACCGCGTTTTATAGGTAGATAAACCAGATGCAAGTTACTAGTAATAATTGATCGACCCAAATATTGGTTTAATTGTCTTGTTCAACTTATCAGAAATTACAGGCGTTATTATTGATGTCGCAGTACCCCCCCCCCCCCCCCCCCCCCCCCCCGACGTGTATGTATCATGGTGCTATAGGACATCGAACAGAAGAATACAGCATCTTGTTGTGAACATCACCCAAAAGATACTTAAAATTTAAAGTAGTTCTGATTATACAATCTACATGTACACAATATATTCATGTATGAACAGTTGTTTTACTAATATATAAATTTCAGTGTTTGTCACTTGGGAATTCTTAAATGTAAGCTAGAGTTTGTCATGTATATTTTTTTACATTTGAATGCATGTTTCTTTAGTATCTTTCGCCTCTCTTTCACCGATGTTCAGTGAAAAACGGTTTCATACATGATAAACGTGTCCCTAAATGAATCAATAATACAGTAAATATTTGAAAAGAAGGTTATTTTAACAATCCATAAATCGTATTATGTAAAACTTGTACGAGACATATTTTCTATGATTACAAAACACTGTTTATTCGTCCTTTTTTTCTTTTTTCAAATTGTTGGAAGCGAAGCTAAAATCGTGCAATGTGACAGGAAAGATTTGCACACAGCACCTAGATTGCATCAACTTCTGTAGACCCTTTCTTGCCTTACGGTACATAATCCCTAATCATTGTTGCACATTAGGAAGAAATGGAAACCAACTTAGTAAATTGTGAAACACAGGTTGAGTATGTAATTAGCAATTTTTTTGTCAGTACAGCATTGACAGATCTTTACATAAGTATTTATTCAAATAAATTTAATTGAAATTACTGAAAACATTACAAACTTGGGTAAAATGGAAAATATAAAATTTATCAATAAGGAATAAGTCAACATCTTAATACTTCTTGGTTCATTGGATACTTTTTTCACAGTGTAGGGATCAAGTCAGTGCATCTAACATTTCTCCAATGAAGGTTTAGTGTTAACTTACTAGTAAACTGCGAATGAACACTTCCTAATATCACAGAACACAGACATATCGCTGTCCCAGCTGTATACATCATCAATTGTTGCAATTTATTGCTATGATAAAAAAAATCTTCAATTCAAAGATTATTAATAAGGAATAAGTCAACATCTTAATACTTATTGGTTCATTGGATACTTTTTTTCACAGTGTAGGGATCAAGTCAGTTCATCTAACATTTCTCCAATGAAGGTTTAGTGTTAACTTACTAGTAAACTGCGAATGAACACTTCCTAATAACACAGAAAACAGCCATATCGCTGTCCCAGCTGTATACATCATCAATTGTTGCAATTTATTCCTATGATAAAAGAATTCTTCAATTCAACGAAATTGATACAGATATGCTTGAGTTATTCATTAACAGAGTTATGTTACTTTGAAAAAAAAAATGTGCTTGGAAATATTCAGTACAGTCTTCTGATCCTTATAACTTACTTTAATTTTCACTAAATTGTTGTGGGGTCTGTGCCTATTTGAAACTGGACCTATTGAAATAACAGTGTAATTTTCATAATATCATGTGTGTACATCTATTAATTACATTACCAAAAAAAAACAACTCACTTTAGTAAAAGTAATGTTATGATATGTCAAGAAATAATAGTCCTCTTGCTACTTTTTCCATCATTTGGCGTCCTTCGTGCTTTATTTTCTTTTTTTATAAGGACGGTGCATTATTATTGTATCCACGTACATTCTTTCTTTACAAGAAATGTTTTCTTTCTTGGCCAAAATTTTGTATAACCATGGCTTTTACTAGAGGTTGTGAACAATATTAGTAAAAGCATAGGACAATACACAGAAATATTAATTGAAATACATTTTTTGTTGTTTTCTTTAAAAATACTTACATAAAATAATAACAGCTCGTAAAAACGACATGTATAGCATCAATACAAAGAATAACTGACACAACGATGTTTTATATATAAAAAACGTATATCCTTTATTGATACGCATATGTTAAATGCGACGAAACCTACATTAACCTACAAGCTCTCTTTGTCCCAGTTTTGGACATGTAATTGAAAAGTTTGATTTGTAATTAAAAACGATATGTTCGTTTAATTTAAAAAGTGGATCATATCCAAATATAAAATGTTTTTCTGGCAACTAGATTATTTTCAGCGGAAACTAACATCCAAATGTCTAAACAACTTTAAATGTATCGTAGTATCCATAATTCAGTTTTGTAAAAACGAATGTACTGTAAACTGATGTCGCCATTCAAGAATTAAGCTTTTAAACTTAGTTAAAAACCATTTTATGTAAACAGACACCCTAACATCTATTGCTGTAAACGTTTTGTTTTGAATTTTGGTTGGATTCGTGCTGGTTAATCTTTTTTTCCTAGGTAATGTTTTCGACGTTTCTCTCTCTCTCTCTCTCTCTCTCTCTCTCTCTCTCTCTCTCTCTCTCTCTCTCTCTCTGGAGTGAGTCAAACATCTAATGTATCTGTGATGTTAGTACCATAATTTTTTTGTCGACATCATGACGTAAATCGTTTGTTTCGTGACGGCTCTATTCTATTCCATTATGTAAACCAGATTTAGCCGCGAAAAATTCAGACGCAGTTATAAACTGATTGCTCGAATTCTGAGGATTTCTAGTGTCTAAAAGAAATCTGATAGCAAAAGGAAACCAACTAAAATGAATATATGTGGCATCATAACGATATTAAACTTGTTTATATATGTAAGGGGGTGGTATTTCCACCAATATTTGTTTGACAGAAAACGGGATAAAGCCGACTACTAAATAAAAGCTGCAGAAAGAGTGAAAAGAAACCACAACAAAAATCTATAGTAAACTGGTTTATGCAGGTGCATTTGTAAATGTCATTTAAATAAAAACAGTTTCAATTGATTACAAATAACGGATGAAATATCTAAATATATCTGTTATTGTAAGTGACACATATACTCCCATTAACCTAGTTATAGAAATGCAATATACAGATCAATTTTTGAAATATACCTGCCTGTATTTGTGTTATCGTTGATCTCATGTTCAGGTCGACGGAAATTACAGATGCAATCAGCTTCTCATCAATTTCTGAATTAACCAGTGAATGGACTATAACATTATTGTGATTGGGAAGTTACAGAACAATTCAAGATAAATCTAAAATTCGTTTACTACAGGCCCGCTTTGGAATGGTCTCCTATTCAACACATGAATTAGATTTTAAACATTGAAATACTTTGGCATCGATCATTCGCATCTGATGTCTAACGATTATAATCTTTGATATTTTTAAACAAATCAGATAGGAAAGAAAAAAAGTTACAAAGGTCGACCCGGCCTGTTTAAAACACGTTAACCAAAATGAAGAATATGTTGAAATTTTGTTATGTTTCTGAAATTCACAAATAAGATGGGAATGATAACCATCATTACTCATGATACTGTGCTTTCGATTTTATATTTACGTGTACGTTTAATTTTACTTACGTATTTTGTTAATTTACTTTTCGGATACATTGAATACATCATATGCGGTTTAATTGGGTATCAAGGTTTTACATTGACCGTTCAATATTGGTTTTTGCTAGAAAATTCATTTGAATAAATACAGATTCTTCTTCTATTGGCACAAATTTTCAAACGTTTAAAAATTAGAAACAAAGGAAAACTATGAAATATCACAACCATTATTCATTACTATTTTTCACAAAAAAGTATGGTGATGATCCTGACTTTAAATGGCATTGATATCACTATACAACTTTTCATTTACAAATACTCAATTTTGTTAATTTATTGTTTTTAAATTTGTATCAAACAAAGTAAAGGATTGTTTTTATAGGATGTTAGAATTCAACAATTTACATTGAAGCCATAATATAATCTGAATACATACGAAAACAAGCAAGTCGCACATTTCGTAAAGATTATCATGCTACACATACAACAGTCAACGCAAGTAGGATCAACATCCATATGTTCATCCTCATACAACCCGTCTTCGGGGTATAATGAACATCCAATCTTATGTTTTATATCAAATTACATGAAACACATATTTGATTTCAAAACATTTTTCTCTTGTAAGTGTCGTCTGATTATAGACTTTCCGTCTTGATTTTTCTTCGGAGTTCAGTATTTTTGTGATTTTGCTTTTGGATACTAGTATATGTTGAGTTCGAAATTAGCATACAGTACATATAACTAAGATTAATATATAATAACTTTCTGGAATCATAGGGTTAATGACACCGTTGATTGTAAGAAACGTGGGATTCACAAGCTAGTGCGAATGTCTAGCTATTACATTACCCGAACTTTCATTTGTCAACATCACAAAAGCATACTACTAATAGGTTTATCGTGGCCTCACTTTTATGGTTCAGGTAAACTGAATATGTTCTATATATTGTTCCTTTTTCACATATGCTTAAAGTAGCAGGTCAACATTGTTTAGTGATTAGAATGATTTAAATTAAGATGTGCACGACCATCTATCAGTGTTCATCTGAACTCTATTGTGGATTCATTATATTATTCGTTGGATACCAATATTCATGGATTTCGTTGTTATTAAGGAACCACGGATTCCAATGAATAACGAATTACAAATTTTGTATAAGAATGTATACAGACCTTGGCAGAACCACGAAATGATATATTCACGAATATACAACTTATTCCCAAACCACGAAAATTAGTATTCACCAAAATAAATGAATCCAAAGTATCTCATTTGCATAGTTCATTGGTCATTGTTAAGCTAAGGCCACTTTAGCAGATACTTAAAGCTATAATCCAACCTTATCTTGTGTTTAGAATGATCATAAGGTTTACATTCCAGCTCCTTTGTTCTAACAGGGGTGATCTGAAACGGATAACACCTACCAGATCACCCCAGTTTGAGTTTCTTTGTTATACATGCTTTCCTTTGTTCTGTAACATTTTGGCGGGAATGTCAAATCCATAATAAAACTTATAATTAATTATACGGAAATGACTTTCTATAAAAATTCACGTAGAAAAAATCCAGTGTATATGCTGGGATTTAAACTCAAGACCTTTAGCATATCAAGCCACGACACATACTACTACACCAGGACAACTGGATACGAACTAACGTTAATTTAAAATACTTAAAGGAAACAAGACCTGTCTACAAGTGGGACAAGTTGGCAGGCCTTTATTCAGTGGGGTTTAAACCTTTTTCGTTAATAAGTGAGTTGGCAAACTGATTGTTCAATTTGATTTTATACTTTTTCAAAAGTGGGGCGAGTCGGTTAACAAGAGTTTGGTGTTGTTTTTTTTTTTTTTTATAAAGTAGCGATATAGTATAGGTCGATGAAAAAAGAGGGACGAAAGACACCAAAGGGACAGTCAAACTCGTAAATCTAAAACAAACTGACAACGCCATGGCTAAAAATGAAAAAGACAAACAGAAAAACAATAGTACACATGACACAACATAGAAAACTAAAGAATAAACAACACGAACCCCACCAAAAACTAGGGGTGATCTCAGGTGCTCCGGAAGGGTAAGCAGATCCTGCTCCACATGCGGCACCCGTCGTGTTGCTTATGTGATTACAAATCCGGTAAATAGTCTAATTCGGTAGGTCAAATTCATGAAAGGGAAGGGGATTGTAGTTACGACGTAAGGAACATATCCGATATCATTTGTGAAACGGTTATTCCATAACGGTCAACCAACTCATGATGGCGTCCGTAAAATTTACGAAGGGATGATTTCAACTTCACCATTTGGAACTCTTGGTTTAATAGCTTCCTTGTGAGCAGTAACCCTCTATCAAGAAAATCATGATAGGAAATGCAAGCACGGGAATATCGTATCAATTGGGAGATATATACCCCGTATGCAGGTGCTGCTGGAATGTTGCTACTTAGAAATGGAAAGTTCACAATTGGAAAGCTGAAATCATCTCTTTTGTCGTAAAGTTTTGCCTTCAACCGACCCTCATTGTCAATTTCTAGATGTAAGTCAAGATATGAAGCCGACTTAACTGTATCTGTAGTATCCTTTATCTCCAATTCGATGGGATAGATGCGATCCACATAGTCACCAAATTTTGAATTGTTTAGTGAAAGAACGTCATCTATATAGCGGAAAGTAGAGTTAAAGGATATTGCTAACTTCTTATCTTTCTTCCTAAGAAGTTCCTGCATGAAGTCAGCCTCATAATAATAAAGAAACAAGTCAGCAAGTAGAGGGGCACAGTTTGTTCCCATTGGGATGCCGACAGTCTGTTGAAAAACACGTCCTCCAAACGTAACAAATATGTTGTCAATCAAGAAATCAAGCATCTTGATAATATCGGTTTCAGAGAATTTTTTGTTTGAATCAGAATGGTTCTTTACAAAGTATGATTTATCCCTCCCTAAGACAAGATACTTGTATCTATGTTGGCCATTCTTTTTTATGAAGCAAAGTAATACCAACTCTTTTAATTTGTCTTTTAGTTTGGAATGTGGAATACTTGTGTAAAGAGTAGAAAAGTCAAATGTTTTAATACTGTTACAAGATTAAAGAGAGTTAGATTGTATGAAAAGTGGGGCAAGTTAACATTGTTGATATCTACTCATCGTGTTCGGGGGTCATAAAGGATTTACATCATTTAGTAATTAATAACGTATGTTATAATGGTTGAGTGGCGTTCTAAACCAGATTTTATGAATTGTAAATGGTTTTTCGTCTAATCTAAAACAGCTTGGATGTAAAATAGTTATCCCACTCGGACTTGGTGTGTCAGTGTTAGATCACCATCTTGCCTCTGCGTCCTTGTGGGATTAAGTACATTTTCTAGCAGGATAAATCTGATCTTGACCTCATTTCCATGTTTCATGGATCAATATAAAGTGTTTGTGGTTACAACGTGCGGTTTCTATGATAGAAGTAACAATAGTTTAACCACATCGTTTTTTTTAGGTTAAACATGACATTATAGCAGACTTAATCTGAATTTCACCGTAGTTTCATGGTTATCTCTTTTTTTTAGCGCCCGTAACATGGTTAAACTTTGCTTATGTTTATTTATAAAAAGTAAAATCACCAGAATACTGATCATGAACGATGAAAATTCCGAACGAAAAGTGCCTAAGCAAATGAAAAAATCGAGAGTTCAAACATATCAAACAAATTGATAACAGCTGTCATATTCCTGACTTGGTACAGTAATTTTCTTACGTAAAAAACGGTGGATAAAACCTGGGTTAAAAGCGCTAAACCTCTCACTTGTATTGACAACGATGTGTGAATAAAACAAACAGACACAATAGGTAAAAATGTCGCAAATAGGCGTACACCAGTAACACGAACCCCAGCAAAAAAGGGGGAGGTGATCTCAGGTGCTCCTGAAAGGCAAGCAGATCCGGCTGTAAATGTGGCACCTGTCGTATTACTCATGATAATACAAAGCCGGCAAAAAGTCGGTAGTAGACATTCATGAAAAGGGAACGGGAATGTCTTGTCCTTCTGGCCGCTTGTCTATATGCTTATTATGTATTTCTTCTAATAAAGTGGGCCACGTCATCAGTATCAAAGAAACACAAAAAGGCTTATAGACAAAGCATTAGCAAATATGAAAGACAAGAATGATAATAGAACAATAACACAAATGTCAAATGTATAAAAAAACGACAAAAAGTCAAACGGACAAAGCCCATTTAATTTAGCAAATATGATAGATAATACAAACAACACAACGACGGGATGCATAAGTACAAAGCTACGTCAAATAAATATCACAAAACAGACCAAACAGTACAGAAACAAATAAACGATAAGTTACGTAAAGGATGAGACAGTTAAATGTAACATAGTGGTTTCGTAAAGGTAAATGGTAGTCTAATCACTGAAATAAAGAACGGATAAAACAATAGAATGACCTCTCAACAATGTTTTACACAAATAAGGCCGTTAGTTTTCTCGTTTGAATTCTTTTACAATGTCTTATCGGGGCCGTTTTTAGCTGACTATGCTGTATGGGCTTTGGTCATTGTTGAAGGCCGTACGGTGACCTATAGTTGTTAATGTCTGTGTCATTTTGGTCTTTTGTGGATAGTTGTCTCATTGGCAATCATACCACATCTTCTTTTTTTATATTTAATAAGATGATAAAAACATCAGTACGCAAAAGCTATACAGAATATTTATCAACAAGGTATCATATCAATGTTGCTCATTTGGGTTTTGTACATTCAATTGCTCGCTGTTGTTGTACACTTGTTGTTCTCTGTAAATATGGTATGTTTGTTATTATTAAAAATTGTATGATCACCGTGTATCATCAGTACACCGGATATAGGTACTAAGTAAGCGGGCATGATCGATTTTGACCTTACTCGGTAACGAAAATCTTTGTTTTGCTTGATCAATATTTAATGTACATTTCTCAACATTTAAAATTCCTGCTCCCAAAAAGTTTTCGCATCGATATATTTTTCTTTTCATAAAACAAATTTGATATTCTACTAAGAACATTTAACTTGTACAAGTGCAAATAGTTGTGAATGTCAACACCAACTTTCAATTTCGATACAGTTGTTGAGACATTTACATGTTTTATCTGAAATTAACCGAATACAGGGCAAAAGTAATAGTCATCAATCATAAACCTACCTGTGGTTACTCATTCCTTGAAACATTTTGGGTAATAAACAAGTATAAAAATAATGTTTTTGTGTATAGTGTACAACAACGTAACTATGCGACGTACATAAGGATTTGTGTGGTCAGCTAAACACCGTACACCTTCTATCAGAAAAAGTGTTGCAATGAATATAGAATTATATCGAATGAGGCGAGGGACAACTTCTTTGACAAGTATTTGTACATGCTTTTACAATGTTTTAGTAATCCCTCTTGTTTCGGGAAAATAATGAGACATCTCTTACCATCAATCTACGACCAAATCATTTCTTTAAACAGCAATTATGTTAAGATTGAAGTACACTGAACAAAACAAAGATTTTCGTTACCGTGTTAGATCAAAAATCGCTCACGCCCGCTTGGTTAGTACCCATATCCGCTGTACGATGGTACACGGTAATGATTGTTGGTTGATTGATATATTGTATAATCATTTTATACTTAATATATATCATGTTCAGTGCTTAAATTCTCTTCTCCTACCCAATTCCGCTTTGAAGGATGCACAAGGACCAACATACGCTTTTTGGTCTTTTGTGGATAGTTGTCTCATTGGCAATCATACCACATCTTTTTTTTATAAGCATCATTTGGCAAACCTTTTAAAATGTTGGGTCCTCAATTCTCTTGAACTTCATTCTTATTTAACCTTTTAACTTTTTCGAATCTAGCTTTACTGATTGCGTACATATATAAACCTGGTATCTATGATGAGTTTACATACACTTTTTGAATGTGATTGTATCACTTATAATTGTATGTTATTTTCTTGTGTACTGAAAACCTACATATGGTTTTATTTTGATAACTTAACATCATGTACTTGTGTTTGATAGCAAATGTCAATCAATGAATAGTAAAAACTATCATTTAACTGCTATTGCAAAACATGTTAAATTCATTATTTCTTGATAAAATATGTTTTTTGAATTTTCGTTATCTGCAATCACATTTATTTCTATTCAACGTTTTTTGATAAATGTTCTTTTTCTCACAAGTACCATGGCAAAACGTTAGACCCAGATCTCGTATTTATTTCAGTTTTGCAAATGTAAGGCACGACCCTTCGACACCTAAATACATGGTTTGTTTGGTTTGTACCCATATAGTATCACCTACTGATAACTCGACGGTAACGACAATTGTAGCTGTACTCCCATCTCTACTTTCTCTGCCATACATAACACATGCATTTGCAATACTATTGCCGTTCCGGTACACCGATAACTGGCCATGATTTGTCTGCGACAGAATCCAGGTAGAAATTAGATAGAGTCCCTCGTACTCAATTGTAAACTTGCCACTACTTCGAAAAGAGGAGAGACTATCAATGCCACTCTGTGTTCTGAGGTTATTAAATTTCACAATTGCACCACTGGATAATGTAACAGAGGAACCAATACATGTTTTCATTGCCACTGAAAAATAAATATTCAAATGTCTGAATGTGCTCTAATAAGTCAACAAGTGTATAACAACGTATAACGCTTTTTTTTAAATTGCATTATATTTACAATGAATATTGAATGGTTTACTAATTCACTTAATAACTAAATTTTTGCAAAAAAAATGAACGCATTAATCATATCACAAATGAAATCAAGACTACAGCAGATACAACGAAGTCTATCTCATATCTTGACTTGCATCTTAAATTGACAATAATGGTTGGTTGAAAACAAGACTTTTTTTTAAAATTAATCAAAGTTTTATTGCACTTTTGCTGTTAACAATTTACTCAATCTACAGCTTCAATTAAGTATCCCTTAAATTAGTCATTGAATATTTAGGGAAAAATATTCAATAAGTATATCTATAAGTTAGTTGTATTTATTACATAAATAATAGCAGATCTACAGAGTATAATTACATACCGGAATACGGTAAACTGTAAATAATTTATTTATTGAAGCTTCACTGATCCGTAAAATTGATGATGATCCTTGATACTGACAGCATGACTTTTCAGCCGACAGTAGAGTTTCGAAATTTTTTGTTAGTTTACTCCGTGTAATTATGAAAAGGAGTATTAAATGATTAGGTAAGACCGTTGTTTTTTTCACACAATATATGAACAACATACTTTTTTCAGTAAAAGGTATCTTTTTTTTTTAGATCAAACCAAAGATCAAGAGACAAGATCGAAAGTACACGAATGCAGTATCCGAGCATTGTATTGTGTAAACTAATAACAATATTAATTCAGTGTAGCTATAATAGATATGATAAATTATATATAAACATGATAAAAGAGTAGAATAGCGAATTTCATTTGATGCATAAATTGTATCACCTGACCGAACACATGCATGTCATGTGCAGTCATAAACTAACTAGGTCACAGCTTGAATTCAATCACAATTATAGAAATTCGAAATATTCCAAAGTTTTAAGTATGATTCTCTTAATTTTTTTTCCTCTTATTTTATTTATGTTAATAATGTCCCTGATTTCATTTTGGAATATTTTAAAAATATCAATGACCTTGTCTTTCTTGTCAGAAATGTAATATGCTTTATAAATTGAAAAGTAAATTATAGTTAATAAATAGTTCATATCAAAATAATCTTCATCTTCAATTTTATAGCCAGTTACTAAACTTTCAAGACTGAATATATGCTTTTCAACTTTTAATAGTGCTAAAAGCTGTTCAACTTTGTGCCAATACTGAACATTATATGAACAGGAAAAAAAGAAGTGTTCATAATCATCATGTTGTTTACAATGGAAGCACAAACAACTCGGTACTATTTTCCATTTATAAAGTAATTCATTACAGGCTAATATATAATGCATTATTTTCCATTGAAACATTTTAAATTTGTTGTTTTCAAGGTAGTTAAAAATAAAGTTGAATGTGGATTTAGATTTTGTAGACATTTTTTATGCAGAATTCTTTCCCATATTAAAATTCCTGTTGGTTTATTATTTGTAAATTGACTTTGTAGGGACGTGTATATTTCTTTGTTGCTTGAGTCTGGTGAAATTTCATGTTTTAGTAGGATATTTAAGTTTACTGATTTCTTTATATTGACATCAGTTTTATAAGAGCTTATCGACATAAGAGATGATTTCATTTATGATGAAACGTTTTATGACTATGATGAAACTTTCCAGCATCTGCATATGGAGGATGTATCTCCACGATGATACGCTATTCAAGAGCTTACATTTTATTCAAAACGGTTACTGCTTACAAGGAAACTATTGGACAAGAGTCCCAAGAGTTGAAGTCGAAATCATTATTCCTTTAAATTTTACCAACGTCATCACGAGTTGGTCGACCGTTATGGAATATCTTTTTCACAGTCGACAACGGATAATAAATTATGTGCGAATTGTAATTATCACAGTCCCGTTCTCTTTGAAAAGAATTTGAACTACTGATTTTGACTTATAAATATGTGTGTACTCAAAAGAGCAACCCGACGGATGACTTTTGTTGGACCGGATTTATTTACCCATCTTGAGCATCGGTCATCCTACTGTGCTTGGTAGTATATGTGTCTATCAGTTTTTAGTTTTGTGTGTTTTTTCGTTGTTTGTTGTTTTATACAATGACCTTGTCAGTTTGTTTACGGATTATGAGTTCAAATGGTGCTGTTTTATATATAAATTTAATCACTGATGTAAGTGCCTTTTTGCAACCAATCACCGCCACCTCCCAAAAAACATGACACACGCGCATTCGGGATATAAGGAAGACTTTTTTTCAATTTTTAACTTTTTAAACTTTTTTTAAGCTTATTACAAAAAATTACATAATATAATTGCGATTCATTATCATGAGTGTAACCGTAAGGAGATGTACATTTATGTTTTTTCGAGACAGACAAGACCAAGTTATGGCTTCCTTAGCACAAATCAGATTCATATATAACCAAGTAAGCAATGTGACCTTCTAAGTCAGTGTTGAAATTTATATTCAATCTAAGCCTTTATAACATATAACATTAAAAGAAAACCAATAACCGAAGTTACAAACCTCTAGCACTACTGCTTTTAATCAGATGTTGTAGTTTGGCAATACTTTACATTTGTCATGTCATTGTTAACACTACTCATATCAATGTTTATGTGTGTTTCTACATCTTTTAAGGCTTGTTGCATTCCAGTAAATGACACATTATGATTAGTTTCCATTTGGACAAACCGGAATTTTGTCTGTCTTTCGAAAATCAAAGTCATGTTATATAATGCACGGAAATCCTCGCGTCTGGCATGATCACTTACACTCAGAGCATGGACCTCCGAACTAATAGATTGTACTTGGGTCTTCAGGGATGAGAGCTCACTTAACGGTTGAATAGTTTTTAAATTCATTAATGTCAATATTTCCCTGTCATGTTCGTTCACTTTGTCTTTGCATTTGGATAATTCATTTACTTGACTCTTTTGATTTGCTTGTAGTACATCAAATCGTTTCTGCAACACTGTATAATTCTTTAACAGTTCTTGGTATTTCTGCACTATTTTGTCGGACTGATTTGTTTCCTTATGTGGTATCTGATGCTGGAGTGAGTCAAACATCCGCTTTACCTGTGATGTTAAAACCATAAACTTTTTGTCGACATCATGACGTAAATCGTTTGTTTCGTGACGACTTTCTTCTATTCCATTTTGTAAACCAGATTTAGCAGCAAAAAATTCAGACGCAGTTATGAATTGATCGCTCGAATTCTGAGGATTTCTATTGCCCAAAAGAAATCCAATAGCCAAAGGGCAAACAACTAAAACAAATATATGCCTCATCATCACGATCACGATATTAAACCTGCTTATGTTTGAAAGTGTAATATAATGCAGTATAAGTATAATAAATATGTGTTCTATTTTGATATGCAAACAAGATATTAATTTGCTATCAGCTGTACACACTCAATCTTTGCCCCTTTAATCATTTGTATAATTTTATCATTTGTAACACACTTCTTTGTAATATATATGTATATGCAATCTCCGGCGCAGAATTCATATCCGTTTCATACATGCTCCGCAATACTGCACTTAATATTGAGTGTAGTGTTACAAAGAATTGAACGGAACGGATATGTTCTCTGCACTGAAAATTGAGTGACATGTGCAATCATTAAAGAACTCAAGGAGTGTGTTTTATATCGTTTGAATGGTTTAACACTAGGTGTGTTAGGAGCCATTTATAATTTGCTGATTGGTGTGGGCCAATTTTCCGTGTTGAGGAGTACATTGACCATTAATGGTTTCCTTTAATAAATTTTGATTTGGATAGAGAGTTGTTACATTGGGACTCATACCATACAAATACAGCTCGATAGATCATGTGATGTTCCTGAAATGCCCGACATGTTATGATTTTCTGCATAAAGAAATATATTTGATTGTTCTATTAAAATCATGTGTAACTATATGTTTTAAAAGTGCAATCTAGTCGATTCAATATTTTCATAGGGATATTTCACCGATATTTGTTTGAGATAAAACAGGGAAGGCCAAATAATAAATCAAAGCTACAGAAAGTGTGAAAAGAATCCAATAAACAACCTTGATAAACTAATATATGCATGTGAACTTGCAAAGAAAATAATTTCTCAGATGATTACTAGTATCGGATGAAATATCTAACTATATCTGTGATTGTAAGTGACACAGATACTCCTATTACCAAAAGTTATAGTACTGCAATATGCAAATCAGTTTGTTTTCTATCTATGTGTTTGAATGTTCCTCTGATATCTTTCGTATAAGTTTTGGCATTGGCTTTATTCTTCATATTTATTACCCATTATTCTTTATTATTATTCAAGTTTAAGAACCATGTTATTCTCATTTCATTATTCTTTTTTTTCTGCCATCTTATTATAATTTTTTTGTAGCATTGTATTTTCTCTTTTCCTTAAAACCCATTGCGACGACCCTCACTTTAAAATGTCAGTTTCGGGGTTACACTAATGATAGGACGATTGCCTAGATATTGACTAAATATTGACTGGATAAGATTAAAAAAATCAAAGCTTTTTTTTGTTTGTAATTAGGTGATTTTATATTTTGAGACATTAGAGGTACAAAACTATACAAAAAAACAACAACCGACAAACGAAAAAAAAAAAAAAAAAAAAAAAAAAACAAACAAATAAAGTTTACTACCGGTCGGAAGTTTTGACACCTGTACATCACATAAATCCCTGGCCAAGTTTACTGTTGTTTATGGTCGTGTGTCGTTTATTGAACAATATAAGGTATTTATGGTAACATAAATGCATGTTACAGGTTCATGTTGTAAGTCTCCTTTCTAAACACACTTTCAAGTGTCGATCGATTACACAAAGCTATCATATCCTTACTGTCAAATCATGTCTTGGGAATACGTTGGAAACAAAGCCTTGGTTAGTCAACCTTTACATGCTTTCTCGTGCTTAAAGAGAAACGATACCAGTCAGTATCTGATAGTCCACTCTTATTATAAAAAGCGCAAACATTGTCACCTTCTTTTTTTATTTTGTAGATCAAAAGGAAGTTGATAACTTGTTTGATATCTCTGATATTTGTCCATACATTTCTGTCTTTAGCACCTCTGTTGAAAAAATATTATGCGCCTTGTTGCAGCAACTTTCCCAAGAGGAAAAGTTATAATCCTTTTTGAAAGGAAAAAGTTTCCAGTTGAGAAAGTTTGGGTTTGAATATTCCCAATTCATTTAAGGAAATCTTGGGAATTTAAATTTTCAATTCCTGGGTTATTGGTCTTTTCATTGATTATCCGTGCAATTTTGCAATGGGGATTCTTTTTTCTTAGAATTCCGGTTTCTTGATGTCCCTGTGTATTTAAGTCTTTCTTATTTATCCTCATTTTCCCAATTTTAACACGGTTTCTAGTTAACGATATTGTCGACTCATATCTCTACAATATAATTGTATTGTTACCGTTGTGTACAGAAAAACCAATAAAATACGAACCAAGAAGTTAAAAAGCGAGATTTATTAAATATAAATGATATTGAAACTATTAATACAATTTATTGCTATTTCAATTTAAACCGTTTAAACTTCTTGTCATATTCAAACTCATTTTTGTTTCAATGCTTAAGGTATACAGCTTAAATATAGTATGGGGTAGCATAGCCTACTTGTAAAGAAGATGGATGAAAGAAAAACCTGTATTTTTCAGCAAACTTTAATTTCTTATAATCTAGTCATTTTCATATGGAATCAAATGTTCAGTATTAGTTGTTTGTTGATTTGGTTAATAAGTGTTCCTCGTTTCTAGTTTATTTATATAAATTAGATCGTTGGTTTTCCAATTTGAATGGTTTTACAAATATCCTTTGTTGGGCCCGTTATATCTTTATATTCGGAGTGAGCATATGCTCCGTGTTGAAGACTGTACTTTGACAAATAATGGTTTACTTTTACAAATTGTGACTTGGCACTCATACCACATTTTCTTATATTTAAATAACAGTAATAAGTAAATGCAAACCTTATTTATTTTTTGACACAATGAACATAAATTATCATAAAATTAATTGATATATTCCATGGCTTACAAATAAAATTTTTAAGACATCTGAAATATATCATCATTCAGATTGTCTTTGTTTAACATGGTTAAATTAAAAAAAAAAAACTTTGGTGCGTATCAGAAATGATAAATTAAATATAGTTTAACCTATACATGCATTTCAATGATATATCATCTCTAGGATATAGTATACATACAGTATTATGTTTATAACCCATCTGCACTTAACATTTATTTTGATCAGTGGCTGGTACCAGAAAAAAAAGAAAATTTAATATTTTCCGTCTCTGATTAAAATATTTTAATTCAAGCCGAAAAGAGAGCATATCTTAATATGAAAATGTATTTTATCGGCACCTGCAATACAGTGAATTTGTTTTTTCCACGAAATTTAATTTAAGTACTTTAATAATTACTGAACTACCAGGAGCTAAGTGATAACAAAAATAAAAACAGATTTTTTGGAGAATCATATATAATTGTTTAAAAAAATATCAATCAATGTAAAATTAAGAAAAGAAAAGCATATATATGAATTTAGATATGGATCATCCATTTGTTGCGATGAAATCATGCAGGTAGATATATTGCTTACCCTTCCGGAGCACCTGAGATCAACCTTAGTTTTTGGTGCGGTTCGTGTTGCTTATTCTTTATTTTTCTATGATGTGTCATGTGGACTATTGTTTGTCTGTTTGTCTGTTTTTATTTTTAGCCATGGCGTTGTCAGTTTATTTTCGATTTAAATGTTTGACTGTCCCTCTGGTATCTTTCGTCCCTCTTTTTTTTAAAAGCTTCATATATGCATAAGAATAAAATCTCAGAAATTTCTGTATGCACTTGTGGGAAATTTTCTGTAGGCACTTGCGGCTAAAAGGTTCAACTTCGAGCACACACTGAATCCAAATATATAAAATTCTAGTACCTTGCGCATATGCTAATTAGCTACTTTCGGTTAACATTTTGAAGAAAGTTTGACCTTGACCTTTATGTCAGGGACATAAAGCTAGGACCATATGTCTCTATTATATATGGTTTATGAGTGACATCACCATACAGTTTGTTAAAACTATTAGTTTAAAAGGAAATTGAAAGTCAAAGAACCGTTCGAACCAAATTTACGTGTAATGAGTTGTCGCAGCTAACAATTAAGTAAAAAGATTTGTTTGATATGTTATAGTTTCTGAGGAGGACCGATTTTTTTTTAAAAACCTTGACCTTTGACCTTGAGCTCGTTTTCTATCCGTGGAACCATTGACCTTATATGAAAAAATCCCGGGGCATTCACACTCATGGTTTGCCATTTACAAATGCATTTCATAAGTATCCAATACAGAAGGAGTGGGTCACAAGATCGCTTCATTCAAAATTATTAAGAAGTTATAACGAATTATTTAAAACAAATCTAGGTTTCTTATCAAGTTACAATTTTTCGAAAAACTAAGAATTTTCTTATTCCAGACATAGATTACCTTAGCTGTATTTGGCACACCTTTTTGGTATTTTTCATCCTCAATGCTCTTCAACATTGTATTTGTTTGGCTTTTTGATAATTCAATATGAGCCTCACTGATGAGTCTTATGTAGACGAAACGCGCGTCTGGCGTACTAAATTATAATCTTGGTACCTTTGATATCTATTACAAAGGAGTAACAATAACAAATAAAAAGGTTCGAGGGGGATAACTCTAACAAAGAAATTTATTCTAGGTGCATCCGGGTCAAGTTTAAAAGCGCATAAACCGTATCATATCGAATATCAAATATCTGAGCGACAACAATTACATGCTAGAATAAAATTTGACAGAAGAACACCGAATTTAATCAGCACAAAGTTATTCCACGGAAAATTTTTTCACTAATAAGTCAAGTGAGGGTAAAATGAATGTGTAAATGTATAATCTTCAATGGTTTACGAGTTTCTTCAAACACGTTTTCCGACATTTATGGAGTTCCAGGGACAACACTAAGTTTTTATATGTTTTATGCTGACATATCAACGGATAAGTTCAAGATTTTCACATTTGTCGTTCGAAAGTAATGGATTTATTTTTAACTGTGAAAACGAACTGAGGTTTATCGCCCTGTTTTATGATAACATTGCACGTAGTTCCAAATAATCGTTCTCATCATTTGTTGTCAATTGTGTTCGTCCGATGTATGCGGTAAAAGACTTTATCTTATTTGTTAATACTTTTTTTTTATCACAGATACACGTTTTAAAACTCAAGTTTGTGAGAAAATATTGTTTCAGCGTTCCAATTGGCATGTATCCATTTGATCCTCATGTTATACGAACGTCAGGGTTGTCCTTCTGGCATAAAAACTGCCCAAACAAGGTTAACAGGACGCACGACTACAACAAATTTATTTATTACAATCACAAATTGTGTAACTTATATAGTCTGCCTTTCTATCCAGCTGACAATAATCAGTTAAAATGAAAAAAAAAGCATGTAAGGGACATAAAGCAAGTCAATACTTTCAGAAACAAAACAAAACCATATAATAATCTTCAATATGTTTCTGACTACCATTATGATTGATGTACTCTAAGCTTTTCAGTTTCTGTTTAACATAAATACATATAAATCATTATAGTATAACAGGTTTTTGCTATCAATTGGTGTAATTATTTATCTCATTTATAGCATCCTAATTCGGTCTTAATTCCTGAATTATCCGTAATACTTTATCTTCTACTTTATATTTGTCAGATGCAATCCGTAGATTTTGATCAAATTCTTTAATAAGATTTCTAAATTCTTTTTATAACTTAGCAATAGTGCAACGCGAGATAGCATTCGATACTGATATAAATGGGCAATCTTATGATGAAAGTCGGAGATCTATTCTGTATTTTAAAATTTTATATGATTTTGTTCGATTTATTAGGAATACATTCATATATATATTAAAAAAATAATTAAGATTACCATAATTTATTTATTAAAATTGAAAGCCTTGCAAAAGAGGGAAGAAATATACCAAAGGGACAGTCAAACTCATAAATCGAAAATAAACTGACAGCGCCATGGCTGAAATGTAAAAGAAAAACATCTATTATTTCCTTATAATTGAATTGAAGACGTAAAATAAATAAGTTGAACACGTAAATGAGAGCAAAAATAAACCAAAATATCCAATTCTGCAAAAGAATTCATATAACCATTTATAGTATGCGCTGGTTTAAATAGTGAATATCTTATATTGTAAACTCAAGCGAACGACGTATTTAATAATGTTTAAACGCGCAAGGGATTTTCTTTATTAGTTCTGTCATTATAAAGAACTGCATATGAATCGATGAATTAAACTTTTAGTTATCGACATTTATTTAGAAAAAAATATACAAGGTTCACAAAAGAACTAATTTAAAATTATTTGCTGATATGGAAAATGTTAAGTTAACGGCTATGAGAGTACAATAATTTTCGAACGGCTAATTTGAAAACCATAAAAAAAATAAAACATAACATAAAATTTGTTAACAATTCGTACAAATATACTGAGATTGTCGTAAATAGCAATGAGATGGATGTAATTTGATGGGGAGTAAAACTTAAATTTTCATTAGCGTAAACTTAAATCTTTTGTGTTGCTTTATGTATCCATATTTTTAATTTGAGTTTACACTGGGGTTTTCCCCCACCATTTGCATGAAGCGGATAAGCATTTTCTATCTATTACTATTGAAATATATACACAAACGCAAATGATAATATATGTCATGTAATTTGTTAAATTTTGACTTAGATTGTAGTTTATTTATTCATTTCGATAACTGAAAGTTACTTGGCATCTCTTAATTTTACTTTATTATACATCTAATGACGAATTTGTTTTTATATAATATAATTACTAGCATAAAAGTAAAAAAGACACGCAGAACAGGAACTTGATCATGATAGTTACAACTAATAAACTGACCGCATAAAGACATTTCACGCAACTCAAACACCTTATTTTGACTATTTAAAGTATTTGATCATTCTACAAGAAGTCGTAAGTTTAAAACATATGAGTCATTGCTTTCATCCGATCGGGGATTGTACCCATGGCATCCCCTACCCAAAGGGAGCATGCTGCCATGGGACCACGAAGGCTGTTGACGAAATAGTATATTGTATAATACTCCATCGCTAAGGTGTTTGAACAAACACACTAATTAAACATTGTTCGTCAACACGCAATGTCACCTGATAGTATTGTAAATTTTGTGTCTAGCATTTGCCACGCAAAACATAAAGATTGTCTCACTGAGGCAAACTACTTTTTTGATAAACTTTAAAAGCGATATTGATAAAGTCTTTTAGGTTTCCATGTAAACATTCAATGAGAAGTTATTTAAAATATTTATCCTCATTTATGGTATCCATGTTGATTATATTTACAACCATTTGAGTTTGTGAAGAAAATATTTGACTTTGCCTAGAACATGTTGAATGATCAGCTAAGTTAACGCGGCTTATGTGCCTAAACAATTGCATTCATTTCTGAACAAAGTATTTTTTGCATTTTGTTTCACAGAAAAGTCATTTTAAGCCGGTCTTTGGCCAACTTTTCAGAACTTTGGATCCTCAATGCTCTTCAACTTTGTACTTGTTTGACTTTATAAATGTTTTGATATGAGCGTCACTGATGAGTCTAATGTAGACGAAACGCGCGTCTGGCGTACACAATTATAATCCTGGTACCTTTGATAACTATTTACACAAATGGGTCGATGCCACTGCTGGTGGACGTTTCGTCCCCGAGGGTATCACCAGCCCAGTAGTTAACACTTCGATTTTGACATGAATATCAATAATGTGGTCATTTTTATAAATTTCCTGTTTACATAACTTTGAATTTTTCAAAAAACTAAGGATTTCCTTATCCCAGGCATAGATAAACGTAGCCGTATTTGACTTAACTTTTTGGAGTTTTTGGATCCTCAATGCTATTCAACTTTTCACTTGTTTGGCTTTTTACTATGAGCGTCACTGATGAGTCTTAAGTAGACAAAACGCGTGTCTTGCATACAAAATTATCATCCTGGTACCTTTGATAACTAATTATACAAGTGTTGTTGTCTTTTTTTTTTTTTTTATTTCCAAGATTTTAACTACCATGCTTATATCAGTTAGACAAATAATCATAATAAAACTACTAAATACTTCGATTAACAATGTTAGAAGTAAAAGCAGTAAGTTCTTCTCAATTGTTCTAAACACAATCCCGTCTCTTTTTTTTATTATAATGACACTTATCACATACATGTAGATAACCGTAGCCGTATTTGGCACAACTTTTTGGAATTTTGGATCCTCAATGCTCTTCAACTTTTCACTTGTTTGGCTTTTTGATGTGAGCTTCACAGATGAGTCTTATGTAGACGGAACGCGCGTCTTGCATACTAAATTATCGTCCTGGTACCTTTGATAACTAATTATGCAAGTGCTGTTTTTTTTTTCTTTCATTTCCAAGATTTTAACTACCATGCTTATAGAATAGAATATCTTTTATTTCCATAAGAGGTACCCACAAGGGGCATAGTGCATATACATTCATGACAATATATAGTTACAAACAATTACAAATACAATAAAGCTAAACAACAAAACAGTATGCTTTAAAAAGTTAGACATTTTAAATATTACTTACAGTATCCCAGTGTTATATTATAAATGTTTACTCAAGGCAGGTGTTTTGATAAGAAATAGCCAAGTTGTTTTAAAATATTAATAGACTCACAGTTTAAAAGCCAAATAAATTTATTGACCATATCCAAGGAGTAAAAATTTTTACATTCTTTAAATATCAGATCAAATAACATATCTCTAACCTTAGAGTATACAGGGCATTCTATAAGAAAATGAAGTTCATCTTCCACTTTATTTAAATCGCATTTATCACAAATTCTTTGATGAACTTTTAATTTGGAATATCTCCCAGTTTCAATTTTAAGTCTATGAGATGAAATCCTGAATTTTGTGATAGCTTTTCTCAAATCAAAATTTTTCAAGATATTTAAATAATTTTCTTTACAAAATGATGTTTTAAACTGACAATATGTTCTTAGTTTTCCTTGGCTATTTTGGCTATAAGCATTTTCCCAAGATTTAACATAGGATACTTTTAAACAATTAAGTAAACATTTTCTGAATTTGTATTTACTAAAATTAATGAAGTTACTAGGCAGGTCAATAATTTTACATAAGTGTCTGACACTGCTATACCAACTAATGTGATTTTTATCATCTAAATCTTTAGAGGTTTGTAAGGCTTTATATAATAAAGAGTCCTCAGGCATATTTTCAATTCTAAAATAATAATTCAGTAAATTTTTCACAATACTAATATAAATAGGAAATCTACCTAGTTCAGAGAGTACAGCAAAATTGCTGCTCTTTCTGTTTACACCCAAAATAAATTTTGTTATTTTCATGTGTAATTTATCTGGTTCAAGATCTGAATAAATTTTATCTAAGACTATATCATTTCTAAATTTACTACTCTTTGGGTTAAATGTACCCCAAATTTCAGAGGAATATAAAGAAATAGGTTTGATCATGTGATCAAATAGATGTAGACTGGTAGTAATTTTTGGATGTGAACGAATAACATCTTTGCATAATTTATAATAGCCTTTTAGACTCTTTTTGTACAATTCCTGTCTTGCACGAGAGAAGACTCCTGAAGCCGAAAATATAAGGCCTAAATACTTGTAGTGCTGTACACATTCCAGTTCAACTTGCTGAAGAGTAAATTTTTCATTGATAAGTCTACCTTGCTTATTAAATACTAAAACTAATTAGTAAGACAACTAATCATAATAGAACTACTAAATACTACGATTAACAATGTTAGAAGTAAAAGCAGTAAGTTCGTTTTAATTGTTCTAAACACAATCTCGTCTTTTTTTTTTTTATTATAATGAAACTTATCACATAAATTTAGTTTTAAATATAAGCAACGCACGGGTGTCACATATACATTAGGAATCTGTTGATATCAGAATACCCGAGTTCATCTAGGCTTTTGATTGGGTTAATGTTGATTTAGCAGTGTTTGATAGACTGTTTATTTTTATTTAACCGTATTTTTTGTCATGGTTTTGTCGGTTGCAGGTTTTATTCAACTAACGAATACTTATAGCCTCTTATTGTGTTTGTTTTATTGGCAAAAATAGTAATGCACACATATGTCGAACGTATAAGAATGTAAGTAATAACATGGAGTCAAACTACTAAAAAAAACCATGAACATGTATTTTGAAACACCATTGGCGGATCTGGAATTCTCCTAGGTTTATTACAACCTTCTTGTATACATTTATGTATAACTTTAGGATACCAATTTAAGTGATTGCGAGTCAGTTTTTGTTGAAATAGTCTTAAATCGTCTGCAGATAAGCAGGAGACACTAACCATATGAGTCTAATGCATTGATATTTCTTTAATTTTTAAAACCAAATAAACACAATAGCCACAATCGTCTTATGTTTAACTGTGATCTGCAATATTTTTAAGAAAATGTTAGTATAATTACATGGCTGGTAATCTCATTGGTCTATACCTCTAAGATTAATATTCAGTTGAAAATATTTCATTCATTTTTGAAACGTCAAAATGATTTTAAAAAAAATATATGTAATGACAGCAGATATTTCTTTTAAATAAAAAAGTAATACATGTATTGTCATTTGGAGAGGGTCAGAATTAGGAAATTTAACAACTAATTTATTACAAGAAATAATCATTTAAAAATCATATCCGTATTGACCCAAACGCTCCTGTTTTAAGAAGTTACATCTGGGGCTGAAAAATTGGTACCTTTTATGGTATTATAACCACTGGATAGATGTCCCTGCTGCTGTACTGGTAGTCCCCGGGGGTATTTCGAGCCCAGTAGCCATTATATTTCGGCATTACATCAAATATTACGGATTTTGTGCTGTCATTCTTTGCTTTTTAAACATTTTGGAATTTTTGTAAGAGTAAGAAATGTATCTCCCTCATGCAAAGCTCTGATTCCTTGTCTGGCTTAAGCAAACATTTTATCGTTTTTGTTTTATAGCTCGTAATTTTGTTATAAGCTTTTGTCTTTCTCACTTTTGAGCCTCAAGCGTTATTGAAGAGACATTGATTGTCGAAATTCGCATATAGTTCTAAAAATCAACGCTGTTTATGTCATTACAAAGTTTATGCTTATGCTAGTTGCAAGTTAATGACTTTGAGGTAACCATCTCCAACTCTTTTGCAGATTGTCTACTAATGTACACATTACAAGACATTTTAATACATTAATTTTTAAGCTTTTATAACATTATCTAAAATCCTAACCTATTTAAATAAAGCATCGATTAAAAAAATCTAGTTTGTATTGTACAATGTCTCAACACATATGACCGTAAACAATTATTCAACTTTTGATTTGTCCAACACTACAACGTCAATATTTTGACAGTGGCGAATTCAAAGAGTTTGGTATCGAGGATTGGAACCTCCCTCTTTTAGGACGATCAATGGTTTTGATTTGGGATATATGGTTTCAATCCCCTTTTTATCAAGGGTTGGGACACCCTTTTTGGGGATGATTAATGCATTTGGATGCATTAATGCAAGTGGTTGGAACCCCCACCCTTTTTTATCAAGGGTTTTAAACATCCTTTAGAAAATGGCTGAATCCGTTTAAGGGTTCCAAGGATCAAATTGATTGTCTTTTGTAAACATCTACTCGAAATCCTCGCCCAGTTTTCGATCCGTCTGAAGTAAATAGTATTGTCACATTTCTTTCTGTTGATGTCCAATCTTTTGGTAGAGTATTTCCAGTGAAAATTCCTATAAGGTCGCATTTTGTTGAATGTCCATCATATATCTGACATAAAAAGAGAGAGTGTAATTGAAGACCACTTCAATAATTGTTATGTAATAAGTTATTATAATATTAGACTACACTAAAAATATATCAGTATTTGGAGATAACCCTTGCATATTGAGCGGGGTTTGTCGATGTTAACATGGTTAAGTCTTACTTGTTTTTTATTTGTTTTATTTACTTAAATCGTTAGACTACTCCATTGATTAATGTTCATTGTGAATATTGATTTAAATCCTAAAACTAATCCATAAGGTCCGAGAACACAATTAATTCGTAGTGCATTTCTTTTAGAACATAAATGAAAATAAAAAAAATCCCACCTGCGCTTTCTCAAAGAAACTTTTACAGTGTGTTGTACTACTTTTGGGACAAATTATATCAAATTTATAGAAAACTTCATCGCCTCTAACTCAAAATATGGACAATTTTATGTTTAGGGCGTCTTGAAATCTTTTGACAGCTTCCGAAGTGCTCATTTTCAACCTTTTTCAGCTGGACCAAATCACTACTTTCCTTTAAAATTCTGGACCCAATTTTTTTTACAGTGTAATTTCATCCCCCTACTTGCAATTTGAGGCAGTGAACATGGAGAAATAAATTTGGAAGGGGTATAAAAATTAATGGCAAGTAACCCACTGTCAACACTAGGGACTATATTTGTGAACAACGAAAATCAAGGGACGACAATGGTGGTCTCGGACCATAAAACAGTTTTTCATTGTGTGTTATTAACTTAGACCTTTTAACTACTCCATTAAAAAGTTTGTCAGTTTGTGTAATTTTAAAATAGTTAAATCTTTAAAATACTAAATTTATCAGTTTTTCAATGTGTGTTATTTACTTATAATATCATTGATCTACTCAATTAAACCCACAATTTGAACAACTCCATTAAATAGCTTTTCCTTCTGTTTTATTGACTTTTATCTTTTAACTACTCCATTAAACAGTTTAACATTGTGTGTTTTATACTTACACATTTAAACTTCTCCCTTAAATAGTGTTTATTGTGTTATTTATTAATTAAATCTTAGAAACACTAAATATATAAGTAAACAGAGGGATTTCAACAAAATAAGTAAATACATGTTGTGTGAGAATAGCTACTTAATTTGGACTATGTGGATGATGAAAACGCTTCGATAAGGAAAATGATAGTAATGCTCAAATCAATTAAACTGGTATCCAGCAAAGGAAATGGAGATCATTTGTACTTAAGGTAAAATAGTCAGGTTAATTAATTATTACTTATCATATTTTCTTTTTCTAATGCTTTTAAAAATGTAATGTATGTTAAAACTAGTTTTGTATGACACTATCTGCTGTATTGACAGAATACTTTATTTCGGTAAACTTGGGTTAAATTGTAATCAGGGTTTTTGTACATGTTATATAAATGTGGTATGATTGCCAATGAGACAACTATCCACAAAAGACCAAAATGACACAAACATCATTAACAACTATAGGTCACCGTACGACCTTCATGCAAGATATATTCCCATTTTGACATGCATTACAATGGGATCCGATGCACTAAAAAGTAAAATCACAAAAATACTGAACTTAGAGGAAAATCAATTCGGCAAGTCTATAATCATATGACAAAATCAAATAACAAAACGCATCAAAAACGAATGGACAAGAACTGTCATTTTCCTGACTTGGTACAGACATTTTTCGAATGTAGAAAATGGTGGATTAAAACTGGTTCTATAGCGCTAACCCTCTCACTTTAATGACAGTCTCATCAAATTCCGTTATATTTACATTGATACGTTAAATAAATAGACACAAGAAATAAAATAGTAAAATATGGGTACATCAGTCATCATCGTATAACAATTTTAAAAGGAACACAAAAACATCTACTTTCTACGAAAACATTGATTGATTTGAGTGTCTGACGTCAGAAAATTTTATACGTCACACGAATTTGTCGTTCAATGTGCATACAGACAACTTAAAAATTTACATAGGCAATGTAAGCATACAGGGTTAAAAAATCAAAAGTATGTAAGAATAAATTTCAGAAATAGACCGAGATTTAAACTAGTCCAAAAGTTATATATAGAAATTATAAGAATCCAAAAAATAGTTAATACCACTACGTAATTGAATGATTTTGACGTTTGTTGTTCAACGTATAAAGTAATTCATAATATAGCGTATCGTGGTAGATATCAGGCAAATATATCCGCTCAAATGGGTAGTATATGCAATTCTTAACCCTGCAGTGAGGTGGAAGTTTTCCTCCATATTGAAACTCTTATAATAACTTTTCGATGAAGAACAGCAGAAAATTGCATTTTGTTTACACAAGTTATGTCATATGTGTGGGATATGTATTTTTTTTTAAAGAATAAGTACACCTTGCATTGTCTTTGTAATCATTGTATCGGTAATACTAAATTACATGTTATGCAGAGATGCATTCCCATCTTGACACAACAATCCTTTTTAACATTATAGCGTTATAACCATACCTTTACATAATCATAATCTTTCTCAAGTTCAAAAAGAGAAAAAGTAAGTCTGACTTTGTTTCCAAGACCAACATCAATTGTCCATTTGTTATTAATCTTGTTGGTGTAGTTTGACGGGTATCCGGGAGATGTTATCGTTTCATAAAAAACATCTGTAAATTGAATAGATATTGAAATATAACATGATATGAAACAACGTTATATTATATTGTATGATTCGCGCTCTTCCTATAGCTAATACACTTTCATCTAGTTATGATGACAAATATGTCAGGGTGTTAAAATAATATACTCTCAATTGATTCTGTCCTATTTGAAAAACAATGCTCAAGATCCTTTAAAATATACTGCACTGTTTTTCAGTATATTGTAGAGGACAAACAAAATTGCAACGCAAAGCAAGCTACCGAACGGGACTAATTTTAGTAATGTTCCTGTTCTATCTAACTAAACATTTTTGATAGGGAGATTGGATGTGTAATGAGTTAAGTTAAAAATAAATGTAAAAGCTTTCATAAACTTGCTTCAGTGACACAACAAAGCAAAATGATGTAGTACAAGTCACATCATATGATGTATATGTATGTGAAAATTAACTAAGATTTGTATTCATATAAATCACTTTAACACATAAAGTCAATTTTACAGTGTTTCTGCAAACCGGTTTCACTCATTAGGATAAGATCATCATTTTATGTAAAAACAATTGTTGCTATCGTCAAGGAAAAATGTTACATGTAATGCATATATATTTTTTATTTGAGCACCTGCTTTGTGAAGATAGTTATCAAAGGTATCAGGATTATAATTTAATACGCCAGACGCGCGTTTCGTCTACATAAGACTCATCAGTGACGCTCAGATCAAAACATTTAAAAAGCCAAACCAATACAAAGTTGAAGAGCATTGAGGACCCAAAATTCCAAAAAGTTGTTCCAAATACGGCTATGGTAATCTACTCCCGGGCGTAAGAAAATCCTTAGGATTTCGAAAAATTCAAAGTTTTGTAAACAGAAAATCGAAGATCGTGGCAAAACCGATTGTACAATGTCCAGAGCATTCGACAACTCGACCAACTAGGATATATAAGAGCAAGGGTTCCAATCCCACGATAAAACACTTTCAGATTTAGTATTGTTGGGCTGAATTTGTGACAAAATATAAGTTAAAACATACAAGGTGAATTTCTTTATTTAAATTTCTAAAAACTCCTCACAAAAAAGATATATTTGGCTTCCACTTTATTTTTAAAGTGTTGTAACCTTTTGACGACCAATCTTTTTTCTTTTCATTTATCTCACCTTGACAACGTTTGCCATCCGTTCCATTTTGACAGTTACAGGTGTAATTTTTGCCTAATACAGTACAAGAGCCAGAATTGAAACAAGGATTTGAAAAGCATGGCCCTGAAAATTAAGGTAAATTGAAGGTAAAATATGTATATTTTGATATTCTATAATATGAAAAAAACTTCTTTCCACACTTAAACTTTTTTTTTTTAAGTATGAACTGGTGTTTTTTTTAAAGGTTGACCGTTTTTACCGTTTTTAACAATATATGCTAATGATAAACACTTCACATATAACAAAGTAATTTATAATCAAATAAATAAGTTAAAAATGTAGCAAAATCTCTTCATAATATAGGGTTATGGCATAAATATTGAGGAATATTGTTCCGAGTAGAACTTTATATTGCATGCGCTTGCGAGTGCAATATATGTTGTACGAGGGACAAAATTCCCCAATATTCATGCAGTAGCCATTTTATTGTATAGCAAAATAATATTTGAAAGTAAGTATTGGTTTAAACTAATATTTTGTCGTTGATGACGTCATGAATTTTTATGATTTATTGCAACAGTGCAATATTAGAATTTATTACAATAGTGCAATATTACAATTTATTGCACGCTAACTTTTGGTTACTTTCTGTGGGAAATATTATATTGCTACGCAAAAATATATTATATATGTTCCTGATATTACCTCCATAATATAAATCGAAATTATTGAAGTGGCATTGTTATGCCAATAAGGGGATTTTGTGTCTTTATATTAGAATTCCGTCCGGTCATGTTGCAAACATACTTTTTTTGTTCTTATATATTAACAGGTATCAGTGAACAAAAAACATATTAAACTTTAAACAGTTTGGAGAATAATTTAAAATCAAACGCAGAAAAAAATACATAAATTGTGATGGAATTTATTTTCATTTTAAAGAAAATAATGTCCATAACCCCCTATGATTATTCGATATTTCAGAAATATTCATTAACATCAATTACATGTATCTCAATGAAATTTAACGAATTCTATAATTCAATGTTTAATCGATGAGGAAAATTTAAGTTTTCCATAAATAATCAGTCTACAATATATCAATAGTTTCATTTATTCTAATGTTTTTTTTTACTAAAAACAAAGAAGCTCCATGACCACTAGTTTTGTTTAATTTTGAAATAGCGTTGGACAATAAGTCTTTAATAGAAGTTTTACAATAATCTCTAACCATTATACAACCAAGCTCTCTAAGCTATATACGTTAGTTTTCTACGTTATCTATGTTTAAAATATTTGTTGATATTACCACGTGAACAAAGATATGTTTCCTCGATGCACTGATATAGCGTATTAGTGATAGATATCAGGCAAATATGGTTTTTACTTCTTTTAGGTACAATATGAAATGTTGCATTATATGAAAAATTGTTTAAATATAAACGAATTATTTATTGCACCTATATCTAGTAGTTAACAAGTGACCTATATAGCACAACTATTACATATAGTAGTATCCCTTAATTGTAGTCGTCAAATGAACCAGGAGATGAAATTGTATATTCTTCCTTGTTTCCATATTTCACTTATTTAGCGGATATCTGTTTTCTCCGTTTACGGTTATCATTTGCGGTGATTTATTTTATTTATAACTTTTAGTATTAGAAGTAGTATTGTTATTATCTTTATTTCAAAGTATGATCAGCTGAAATTCTTTTAAATAGTTATTGATCAGTAATACTACCATGATTCCTTGAAATTTCTATCAAAATTGGTTTCTCAGAAGCGCGCAATAACCATAACGATATTTAATTTCTTTCAATCTCACTGTATTTTTATCCACGACTATTCCTATCAAAGACATACCTTCTTCACACAAACGTCCTGAAAACCCAGAATCGCATGAACAGTAAAACAAGCCACCCAACACAGCACGTGATCCTCCGTTTTAACAGTTACTTTCAATACAACATGTCACTAACATTTAAAAGGGTCGTCATTATTATAAAAAAAAATGAAAAACAACATTTTATATTTCAAGTCTAAGTATTCCATAAAATTGGAGAAAGTAGAGTAAACCTCTATATTGATATCATGACAAACTATACTGAATTCAATGTTTGTTTAAACTGTGTCGAGGGTTATGGTATATGCTGAAATGAAATATTGCCGCTACACACCGTCGCGTGATATATATAATACATCTATAAAAATATAGTAACTACCCTTTCGAAGAGAGCTTATATATATTTCAAGTCAAACAGGAAAATTAAACCAACGAATAACACATAATTACTGTGACGTCGGAAATATTTATGACGATACTTGACGTATTGTGACATCTTCGTGTGATAAAGACTCTGTTTAAGTGTGAATTTCATAATAGAACGCTGATTAGATATCAACTGAGTGAAGCTCTAAAACAGATATTGCTCAACAATGCTGAAACATGTCGTCATTATTTCCAAAGTGTGGTTATGTGGTGTAAATTGTCGGGAAATAAAATAATTCTGTTAATGGTGTTTTTTTTTTTCAAAACACAATTAGTGCGCGAAATGTTTACTTTGAGCCATAGTAATGATTTGATTCCGTCAGTGTATTTGTTTTGTGAATTCTTTTAAATTATCTTTATATTTTCTTGTTAATTTTGTTTGGATTTAGATCAAGTTCCCCTTCCACGAATGTGGCATGCAAAATTAGACTTATTACCGGGTGTATACTAACTATATTGTACGGAATCCTGTATAGTATACCTATACAGATACAGCATAGCGATATCTGTAGGGCTGTATCTTTATTATAGTAAGACACCTAATTGCAGGATACAAAAATTCAATGATATGTTTTACAGAACCTAAGCCTTTCCAGCATGTATTTAATATAAACACAAGGATGGAGCATTTATGAGAAGACGGCGAGCTTAGTCGATTCTCAAATTGAGTGGTGTGCAAATTGTCAGCATCGGTCAAAAGAAAATTTCGAAAATGTTTACAGAACTGGAAAGAAAACCTATTGCGACTAATATTAAAAACCTTTCCATCATTATTTTAAGCAAATTTGTAATATAAATACTCTGATTGAGAACATATAAATATCGTGTTGGAGAGAGCTTAGTCAGTGTTGAAATTGATGGGTGCAACAGGTTCCGGAAAATCCCGAAATGTTGACCTACTTGCAAATGAATATTTCTTTTCCTAATATTGTTGTAAACAAACTCATTGATAAGTTTGACGCCTTATAAAAGGTTATAACTACACTTTCGACTTATGAACTGCAAAATGGCTAAATTTTTAATGACTAGGGAGTCGCTGCTTTAAACAACAACGATTATATTACTTTTATATTGATATTTAAGAAATGTTTATTTGGTAAAAAGATGTCAATATTTTGTACTTCTATGACTATCCTTGCAGATGTTTTTGGCTAGTATTGTTTGATTATGGTTTAGCCCGCGGTCGCTTACAAAAAGTGAAGTATATATGTCACTTAATTGAATTTAGATCAATTTTATTAAACAAAATAAATATTGATATTATGTACTTACAATTTTTTTTTATTGGAGAAATTTTATCTTTTGTTGTAATGAATGTTACGACATTTGTTACAACTAACATGATCAAAAAGCAACTTATCAAAATCAGTAACCGATATTGAACGTGTATTGTTCGACTCCGGCTGTTATTGGTTTGAATGGACTGATTATCTCGCCTAGTATTTGCAATATTAAGATCAGTATATGCTGGATTTGTAGTTGCACCTGGGGACATTTCTTCATACGCGGATTGACCTTCATCATCAAAACATTCCGTGTACACTACCTCAATATGTGTCGTTTCTTCAACATCCGGGAACATTTCTATATGAGCGGATTGATGTTCAGCATCAAAACATTCCGTGTACACTACATCAATATGTGTCGTTTCTTCAGCATCTGAGGGCATTTCTTCATAAGCTGCATATTGATCTTCAGCACCAACACATTCCATGTACACAACATCGCTATGTGTTGTTTCTTCATCGACGATATTGTTGACATATACACTTGATTTTGCTGTCGCCATCTCGCCCAGTTTCCGTTTCTTACAAAGCTAAACAAATGTTGTTTAAATAGGATATATCAGCCTTTCGTTAAATCTACTTTTGTTTATTGCTAAAATAACAATGATTTCGATATAAGGGTTAACATATAAAATTATATATTATATGAATACTAAGGGTTTGCTTAAATCGGAAACGAAAAATCATCATAACAGCACAATACACGGTCAACAGTATTTGTAAACTTATAAGCTATGCATATACGAATAAGGGGATGTGGTATACTTTCCAATGTAAGAAATACCCACTTAAGCTCACATGAAGAGAATTTTAGCAATAGTAAGATCCGTACAGCTTCCGACAATCAGATTAATCAATATCGTATAGTCGAATTTAAAATGATATCTTTTGTTTAATTTACAGTTTAGGTAAAAAAAAAATTCACAAAAGAGAGCTTTGACATTAATATGTAGAAGCTGTCGTTTTGATTAATGGTTTAATCTTTATATAACATTTGTATGTATACTTTATACAATCAAGTAATAGTTTTATTCATATATCCACATACTGCAGTCTTAATAAAAAGTCAGAATTTTAAATTTGTTGTTTAATTTCTGAAAAAACTGACAGAAAAATTTCAAATATCATTAACTGCCGAATTCTCTTTCCCACAGATATTTTCAAAAAGAATATACTCTGTCCCTTATAATCAAACACTGATTCGACCTTTCACCACATTTCTACAGACTATAAAATGTTTGAATTTTGAATCTAAGTTTTGTTGCCGATGTATTTGTTGTAACTCATAACTTATTCAAACAATGAGATTGAAGTTAAAGTTGAGAATGTTCTTTAAAATAAAAAAAATCAAGAAATTCAATATTAGAAATTCTTAGTTTTACATGAATACATACACGTTTCCCAACCAAATTAAAAAAACAAACAAAAAAGTTTTACCTTTCATATAAATAATAATTTTCAATTAAATATACCTGTGAACTAATTAGACACAAATAACGAACAACACATTTTCCTATAACACTACATATTGTTCTTCTCATAATCTCCCATGTAGGATAGCCAGAATAATAGTATACAAAATGTAGTCATTACCAGAAGACACCGTACGTAGACGGCAAAACTGCATTTACGAATTCTAAACATAAAAAATGAATACATTTTCCTTCAATCTACGAAAATTGGCCTTCACAAAAATAAATTTATCCCACAGTTAATTAATTTAGAATTACAGTTGTCTTGGGATACAGATGACAACCTTTCCTGGTTCTTGGTAATTGGAGGAATGAAACATAAGTTTAACATAAATGACTGCAGTCGCAGATCGTGAATCAATATTTTCAATACTGTTAACGCACGGCTGGTTCGAATATATTTAAAGTATGCAAAATCGAAAATACCTCTTCAGGGTTCATGGTAAACTAAATACAATTGATCTAGTATGGTTAATAATTGCTTTCTGGTTTTAAATGCAAATAAAAGGTATTGTGAGCTTATTTAGCCTTGTAAATTCTAAAAAAACCCAACATAGACTAATCGTTGATGATCCAATTGTTAAACATTCACACAAATGAATATTACTATAATTTTGTATTGTCATATAAGTAAAATTATAATACTTGTTACATTTTTGAAGCCTTTTAAGACAATTGTAATGCAACACCTTTAAAAGAGGGACACACTATGCCAGAGGGACAGTCAAACTTAAAAATGATAATAAACAAACAACGACATGGCTAAAAATTTAAAAGGACAAACAGAAAAACAATAGTAAACATAACACAACATAAAAAAGTAAATAATTAACAACTTAAACCCCACCAAAGTGACGTCACTATCGCGCACTTTGACATACAACATGTACAAAGATTGATAATTATATGGGTATCTTCCAACAAACATGATAAGTATGGTATGAATGTCAATAAATTAATATAACATGGAGTTATATTGGTCACTGGTTGGCTTTAAAAATAAACAAAATTCATGCTGTATAATTGACATAAAAGCCTCCGATATGACAACATTTAAACAGTCCACGTAAACAAAGCAATGACCTAATCTTTGACAAAACAATAATATGGAAAACTAATATAGCAGCAAAAACTATCAAAACTCATCCAACTAAAGGCTCATGTCTTTGGACATGAACTTAAAGATTGATGTATTAATGTCAAGTCAGGTTTGCTACAGAGATTGCTTCCTTGTCGATTTAAAACAAAATTAAGGACAGTTGATATTACATTAGTTTTAAATGAATGAAATTCCTTCGTTATTACATTAAAGGAACTAAACAGAACGAGACTGCGTATTTATACATTCCACACTGTGAAATGGACGCCACATTTTAGAAAGTGGTTTACTGTCGAACAGTCAGTAAGATGATCTTTAGGAGGTTTGATGAATATCATCAACTTGTCAGAAATTTTTAACAATGGCAAATTCAATTAAATTATGTAGTAGTAAAGACGGGATTGTATTATGCAAGGTTCCTGACTTAATTTTGACGTCAATACAGCCACATCTACAAATAAAACTGATTTATAAATAAATGCACTCCGAAGCAAAATTAGTTGTTCCTTGAAGTTTTACAGTATCTTAAACAATATAAAATATAACAAATAACAAATTAACAAAAATAATTTGTCAAATTTAGCTCAACGATGTGAGCATATCCTCTGGTCGACTGCTGATATCGTATTTCAGTTATATCTAGTCTTTTAACAAATCCAATCTTTAAAATTAATAACAGTATATTGAATGACACAAAATATCAAAATTTCATTAATAACCTAATTCAAACTTATAAACAAAAAATACTTACTACGGCTGTAGATCCTCGAGTTAAGTGGGACGTTTTTAAAGCTGAAGTAAGAGACATAACCATTAAATACTGTAGGCAAAAACAAGCTGAAAATAAAAATGAAATAATTAAATTAGAACTTTCATTAAAAAAATTGAACGAAAATGTAGAAAACTTACAGGATAATAATGTTCAAAATACAATAAACAATGCTGAGAAAAAACTAGAGAACCTCTACATAAATGAAGCAAAGGGAGCTCAGGTTAGATCACGTGTAAAATGGACAGAAGAAGGAGAAAAAAAACACAATTTTTTTTATAGGCCTTGAAAAATCCAGACAAACTCATAAAAATATTTCTGCACTCACGAATGAAAAAGGAGAAATTATAACAGATTCATCTGAAATTTTAAAGTTAGAAAAAAACTTCTATGAAAATTTATATAAAGGTACAAATCCTAATGAAAATGAAATAAAAAAATATATAACAGAAACAAAAGTAGATAAAACTCTTTCTCATGAGGAAACTCAAAATCTAGAAGGGGAGCTTACCATAAAAGAATGTACAGAAGCTATTAAATCTATGAAATTAAATAAATCACCGGGCATCGACGGGATCAGTGTAGAATTTTATCGAACCTTCTGGACAAATTTAAAAGAAATTGTTGTTAAAGTTTTTAACACATGCTATCAAAAGGAAGAAATGAGCAAACTACAAAAAATAGGAGTAGTCTCTTTATTATATAAAAAGGGTAACCCACTTCTTTTAGACAACTATAGACCAATTACTTTACTCAATGTTGATACAAAGCTTATGGCATATTCTTTAGCACAACGTCTTAAACCAATACTAACTAAAATCATCCATAGTGACCAAAATGGTTACATAAAAAATAGGTATATAGGTTTCAACATTCGTCAAATTCAAGACATAATAGACCATGCAGAACACTTTAATATTGAAGGATCATTGCTCTTCATAGATTTTTCCAAGGCCTTTGACTCATTGGAATGGCCATTTATGTATGAAGCACTCAAGAAATTCGGCCTTCAAAACCCTTTTATCAAATGGGTTAAAACTCTGTACAAAGACATATCCGGTTGTATGTTAAACAATGGGTGGGTCTCATCACCATATAACATTAAACGCGGTATTAGACAAGGCTGCCCGTTAAGTTCCCTGATTTTTGTTATTGCTGTAGAAATTTTGTCCTGCAGAATAAGACAAGACAACATCATCAAAGGTTTTCAAATTAAACTAGATACTAAAACACATAGTTTAAAGATTTCTCAATTAGCTGACGACACAACACTTTTTCTAAAATCAAAAGATGAAGTACGTCACACTCTTAATATTATTGAAATCTTTGGAACTCTATCAGGTTTAAAATTAAATAGATCAAAAACTGAGGGCATTTGGTTAGGAAAATTTAAAACATTGTAAAGATAAGTTCGAAAATATAACATGGAATAAAGGACCAATAAAAAGTCTAGGAGTTTATTTTGAAACAGTTCGAGCTGAATGTGATAAGCTGAATACTGAAAAAATAATACAGAAATGTGACAAATTAATAAGTAATTGGAAAAAAAGAAATCTTACAATGATAGGTAAAATAACAGTTGTAAAATCTCTTCTTATACCTAACCTTACATATACAGCTTCAGTCACAAACCTACCACATGAATTTATTCAACAGTTTAAAACTATTATCTACAATTTTATATGGGATGGTAAACGAGAAAAGGTCAAACGAACCACCCTTAGCAAAAATACTACTGAGGGAGGGCTTAAAATGACAGATATAGACAATTATATAACTGCACTACAAATAGCATGGATAAAAAGACTTACTGCAGATGATTTTGCTAACTGGAAAGTAATTCCGACATTTTACTTTAATAAATTTGGTGCTAATTTCATGCTACTTTACATGAATCTAGACAACATTTACTCAATACAAAACCTACATAAAACTTTACCAAAATTCTACTTAGAAATTGTAAAGTCTTGGTTCAAAGTACAAAATTTAAATAATACCAAACTCAATATGAATTTTAAAAACATTAGACAACAAATCTTATGGGGAAACAAACTGATAAAATTTCAAGGAAAATGTTTAGTTTTTATAAATTGGATAAAAGAAGGTTTTATATACGTTAAAGATATAATAGACCAAAATGGTAATATCTCTCAAGAAATAATATCTAATAAAATATCCTCAAAATCTAATTTAATATTTGAAATTTCAAAACTTAATTATGCCTTACCAAATGAATGGCTCAAGGTACTTAAATCAGAAAAATCAATAAAATCAAAAGTAAAAAATAAACATAACCTTTGCATTAATACAAAAGAAAAAAATAAGAAAATTATATTACAAGTAAGGGAAACAAAACAGATATACACACACATTAATAGTGGAAATGAAGACACGCCTCCAGGTTTCTTTAAATGGAAACGTGTCCTTAATTTAGATTCGTTAATTCCAATTAAATCAATGCTAAACTTTATATTTACTTATTTAAAAGATAACAGATTAAAAATATTTAAATGGAAATTGCTGCATCATATCCTTCCTTGCAAACAATTGCTTTTTCAATGGAAGATAAAAGAAGACAGTAAATGCGACTTATGTAATGTAACAGAAGATTATAAACAATTTTTCCTAGAATGTCGTTACTTTTTGGGAAAAGATCAAAATACTATTAAATAAAGTCAAAATAGGTCATCATATCCTAAACTACAGAAATCTCATTTATAGGATATAAAATCTGTGATATCAATTATTATGATATAAATCTGTTAGTGACACTCATTACATTTTCTATCCACAAGTGCACTCACAGTTCAAATTATAAAACTACAAATTTTGATGTGTATGCCCTGTTCAAAAAAGATTTTTTGAACTACTTAAATATTTCAACACTTTCAGGTGGTAAACATGGTAAAATTTTGAAAGAAATAAGCTTGTACATATAATTATTATTCTCGCATATACGCCATATGCTAATTTATTCAGCAATACATGTGTCTGTATATTATTTAATCTTAAAACCACGTGTTGTGGACTTCGTCATGATCATGATCAGTCATAAAGATTAAACCCCTACTATCCTGACGCATCCTCTATTTAATATATCACATACTCATAAATAAATATACTTATATAATGTACTTCAATTCGTAACCAAGTATGTTCACCTACATAATTATTATATAACAAACTGCTTCGACTGTTAATTTACCTCCATCGTGTAATCCTTGATCATTAGGTCATGACCAGGTCAACTAGCATATATACAGAGTCAAAGCGGTTCACGAATGTATTTTTTTTCGGAAAATAATTTCTGTAGTAATCTGTATAATCTGTATACACAATATTGTAACATGTAAATCTAACCATTTATTATTATTATTAATTTACTGAACAATCTCCCTGTTTGTTCAGTAAAACTAACGCTTCAGGGATGCCCTGTCAAATGCTGTAGACATGGTATTAATTATAACAGCAATAGTGCAATAAATCAGATTTTAGATAAAAAAAAAAAAAAAAAAAAAAAAATCCAATCGAAGTGTTAAACCCAAACAGGAAACTTTTATCAAGTTCCATAGTTCGTGTTATACTTGTAACATATATTTCATTCATTTCTGGGTATACTTGTAGAACTAGGTTGAGAGTCACGATCCGGACTTGTCATTTTCTTCCGTTTGTACTGTAAATAAGTGTTTTCATGTGTATAAGTAAGAGTTTCACAAGTGTTTTTACTTTCTTTGATTTGGAGGTTCCAATGACAGTTGTTGTCCATTCGTTTGATGTGTTTTATTATTTGATTTTGCCTTTTGATTAGGGACATTCCGTTTTGAATTTACTATTTGAGTTCAGTATTTTTTTTTAATTTTCCTTTCTACATCAGTTTGATACTTCAGATATACTGTTACAATTAACCATTACCATATAAAGATAATAAAGTCGTATTAAGTTGGTCCGTAAATCAAATTCAGACAGAACAATATTTGTTAAATCTGTAGCAAACCATTACAAAGAAATTTTCGTATTCATATCTCATATATATGTTTTCATCCTGGTTGACACGTGAAGACGTTTCATCAGTTTCGCAGACTTTTCATTTATAGAATTTTAGAGCCCATATATTCATCAAATGAAATCTATTTGAATAAGTGGCATTATAATGCGTTCACTGTAATTTATGTTAATATGTTTGTCCTTAGTAAAACCTGATTTTACTGCGCCAATACGCGTTGCTGTGTAAACCGAATTTGCGACATTGAAATCTTCGATTTACGAAAACAAGAGTAAAATACATTACAGTTAACCGTATAAGATAAAGCACACCAAGGTAACAATTGAGTATGAAATTATTAGTACCTTTTGGCGCCAGATGAAGGAGAGGGTAATCTAGGAAAAGAAACCAATACGTTATTGACAATGGTTAGATGGATGGAGAACTGGTTTCTGCCTTTTCAAATGACTGATGATATAAGGAGTTAATTGAATAATCCTCATATGTGTCAGCTTTATAAATGTCATACAGGTCTAACATTAGAAATCAAATAATCTTCGTTTAAACTTAAGCCTTATGATATTAGATTTGCAAAAAAAGCTAGCAATGGTTTCATCTTTTGACCACGTTATTAAATCTACGTTGATTGCAAGGCGGCAGCTTTAACTTATCTGTATCAATGCTGTAAGACAACAGCATATATAAGATTTTTAATAAAAAAGGGATGCCTTTCCTATGATTTGTCTATTGTATCTTAAGATTAATCGATTTTCTTACTGAGCATTACAAAAGTACACAAAAAAGCACAATAATTTGAAGGAAAACAGAACAGCTTTTAAAATGTCCTGTACTAAGTCAGAAATATGGCCACTGTTATATTATAGTTCGTTTCTGTGTGTGTTACATTTAAACGAAGCGTCGTTTGTTTTCTCTTATTTTTGAGTGTAAATTCGCATTGCGATAAGACGTGTCACTGTACCTGTCTATCCCAAATTCATGTATTTGGTTTTGATGTTATATTTGTTATTCTTTTGGGATTTTGTCTGATGCTCGGTCCGTTTCTGTGTGTGTTACATTTTAGCGTTTTTTTCCTCTTATATTTAATGCGTTTCTCTTGGTTTTAGTTTGTTACCCCGATTTTGTTTTTTGTGCATAGATTTATGAGTTTTGAACAGCGGTATACTACTGTTGCCTTTATTTATGCTTCAAAAATATTTTTTCATCAGAATATTACTATTTCACATCCAAAATAGCTTCAAATATTATTGTTTAAGTTAAAATTTAAACTGCAAGACATAAGAAGTGACTTATTTGCAAAAATCCTGAATAGCAATTTCATTTTGGTTTGCGTTTAAAAAACAGGATAGAAAGCTCGATTTACGCACAAGAACTCATGTATTAACATCTTTAGGGGTTAGTTCGTGACAAATAAAGGTTTTAGTGGAAAATCATATTACCACCCTTCGTCCAAATAGAATTGACGTTAGGTACACAACAATTTTGTGCATGCGCCTTTTAAACAAAAGAGATTTTAAAAGATATCATAAATCTTCTTGCATCAAAAATATTGATCTATTATAAATTATTTAATTACTTAGAACACTAAATGATAAACTCTTTCAAAGATACGTACATTTTGTCAAACCTGTCAAACATGCTTAATTTTACGGTAATTTTGTTCCATTCGTTTTTGATGCGATTTGTTATGTAATTTTGCCATTTGATTATGGACTTTCCGAATTGATTTTCCTCTAAGTTCAGTATTTTTGTGATTTTACTTTTTATACTTATAGAGCGAAAATCACTATGTGATACGTGTATGAAACTCAGTAAACCTTTAAACAAACTTATTCGTAAAGTAAATATAGCTTCAACTATTATTGTTTAAGTTAAAATTTAAACTGCAAGACATTAGAAGTGACTTATTTGCAAAAATCCTTAATAGTAATTTCATTTTGGTTTGCGTTTAAAAAACAGGATAGAAAGCTCGATTTACGCACAAGAACTCATGTATTAACATCTTTAGGGGTTAGTTCGTGACAAATAAAGGTTCTAGTGGAAAATCATATTACCACCCTTCGTCCAAATAGAATTGACCTATTTGATTTATTGCATGATTTTAGTGGCCAAAAAAATGCATGAAATATTTTCCAAATGACGTTAGGTAAACAACAATAAAGTGCATGCACCGTCTAAAAAAAGTGATTTTAAAATAAGTTGTAAACCTTCTTGCATCAAAAATATTAATCTATGTATAAATAATTAAGTCAGGGATTTTGTTACTTATAAGCTATTCAAAAACGAAATAATAAACTCTTTCAAAGATACATACATTTGGTCAAACTTGTAGAAATTTTTATTAAAAATAGTATTTCACAAGCTAAATTTTACGGTATTTTAATACTTAAGGAGCGACAATCATGTGATACGTGTAAACTCATCGAACCTTTACACACACTTCTTAGTAAAGTTAGTCTTATTAAGGTTGTAAAAGATCTTTTAAAGGTGTAATACCACCATTGACTTCCACCTATAAGTCATTGTTAAATTTTCACTTTTCAAAAAATTGTAATTAATTTATCTTTTTTTCAAATAACAAAGAATTATTGGCATGAATAAAGTGTTATCCTGCACAGCTCTATAGAAAAAAATCACAGAACATTCCATTGCATATAAGAAAAAAACCTGGAAGTTAATCAAATGTTTACCTCTCTTGTTATCTGTTTACAAACTTTGGTAAACATGTGTAATTTCAAGATTCCGAAGTATTTTATAGAAACCCAAATAAAAAAATGGTACTTTGAAATACCCAAGATATATGTTTATGACCAAGAAATGTTTTACTGCAATGAAATGTCGGATTGATAACATACAACTGTCAAATTCAAGGGAATATTTTTCAAGGAACAGATTGTCGTTTGCAACCGGATGTAACGTACATGTACTATGATTTGGTAGAAAGAAACCTTAAATATTTAACCTCGCCACAAATATCCTCTTTGTCATCGACAAATTACATTACTAATTTGAATGGTTTTAGGTATATATAACCATATACGTTTATTGTTTAATTATATATTGCGTTCTCTATATAAATAATGACACATACCATAACTACTCTTCTGCTTGTCGATACTTTTATTTGGCATTGCATAAGTCATGGCAACTTTGACTGTACTTCCATGTCAAGAATATTCTTTTTAACATAATTTGATTATAATAATAACAATAATCATAATACAAATAGTTTTTAAGTCATGTGTTTTATTCATCTCACAAAATCAGCAATATACATTTAAGTTATTTTACAAAGTGAACTATGAATAAATCAATGCATATTTAATATACATTTTTCGAGGTAATCGATTCCGTACATTTTCGGTTCTTAGTTTGTACCTTAGCAATGTGACACCGGGGCATGTTCATTTCCGGTAAGACGAAAATGTCCTTCACATTTCAAAATGTAAACGATTTGAAAGGTTTTCTGCAAAAGAGAGGGGTAACGTGTTACTTTTATAGAAAAAATCAACTGGTTAAACTTTGCGATATAGCATTGGAACTTCAATTGCCTTTTTGAACGAGGAGAACAACGTGGAACCTGACATAACCATTTTAAGTTTGACAAGGCTTACAATTGTTACAGGGGAGAAAGGAGGTCATAGCTCTAGAGGTTTCTAGTATTGTGTGGTCCGCTGATCTGAGATTTATTCCTAACATTAAAATTGGTGACATATTGGTATACATGCTGTTTTATTGTGGTTGGTCCAGTGATAAAGAGTTATAAAAGGGACCATGGGTTTCATCTATTCCAGGCCAATCATATTGATTCTGTGAAGATTAGTTCTCAATTTGGTGGCAACTGCTTTATGTTGGTGGTACATGCATTCCAGAAACTAGACAGAAAGAATCACCGTATGATGTATGGATTTTGGTTAGACCATAGATGTAATACCCATAGATAAAGTTCGCCAAAAGATCCCCATTGTTGTCTATTGTTAGATAAAAAGAACCATGACCAAAGATCAACTTTACGAATAAGTTTGTTTAAAGGTTTGCTGAGTTTCATACACGTATCACATAGTGAGTTTCGCTCTATAAGAATAAAAAGTAAAATCACAAAAATACTGAACTTAGAGGAAAATCAATTCGGAAAGTCCATAATCAAATGGCAAAATTACATAACAAATCGCATCAAAAACGAATGGAACAAAATTACCGTAAAATTTAGCATGTGAAATACTATTTTTAATAAAATTTCAACAGGTTTGACAAAATGTACTTATCTTAGAAAGAGTTTTTTATTTAGTGTTTTAAATATTTAAATAATTTATAATAGATCAATATTTTTGTTGCAAGAAGGTATCTTTCAAAATCTCTTTTGTTTAAAAGGTGCATGCAAATATTGTTTGAGAAATTTATTTTTGAAGTATAACACCTGTTATGTTTCTGTTTTCCTTCTAATTCTTATGCTTTTTGTGTACTTTTATAATGCTCAATAAGAAAATCGGTTAGTCCTTAAATGCAAAAAAGACAAAAGTCCTCAAATACGTAGGAAAGGCATCACTTTAAAAAAAAAAAATCTTATATATGTTGTGGTCTTACAGCATTGGTACAGATAATTAAAGCTGCCATCATGTGAGAAAAGCGTAGGTTAAAATAACGGTGTGAAAAGAAGAAAACATTGCAAGCGCCTATTTGCAAATCTAATATCATGAGGCTTAAGTTTAAACAAAGAATGGTGATTTCCGGAGTTAAACCTGTATGTCAGTTATAAAGCTGACAATATCAAGACGTATTCAATTAACTCAGTTCTCAATCCATCCAACCATTGTCAATACCGTGTTGGTTTCTTTTCCTGGAATAACCCCTCCTTCTACGCTGCCAAAAGGAACTAATTCTTTAATACTCAATTGTTTCCTTGGTGTACTTTATTTTTTTAGGTTTACTGTATTGTATTTAAGCTTGGCATTCTTAAATTGAAGATTTCAATGTAACAAATTCGGTTTGCACAGCGACGCCTATTTTCGCAGTAAAATCCGGTTTCAAGCAGCTTAAAATAAAGTAAATGCATTATAATGCCACATATTAAAATAGATATCATTTGATAAATATTTTGGCTTTAAAATTCCATAAACGAAAAGTCATCAAAACTAACGAATCGTCTTTACGTTTCAACCAGGACGAGAATATATATATCAGATATGAATACGAACACTGCTTTGTAATGATTTCAACGATTTCGGTACTTATACATCCTCGGATTTTCAATGTTTGGCTAAGAGCGTTCCCGATGCAGGTAAACTAGAAAAGCGCTTCGAACGCATTGGAATTATTTAACTTGTTGTTTTCAATTTTTTACATCATTGGGTCGATACCTCTGCTGGTGGACTATAAGTCCCCGAGGGTATCATCAGCTCAGTAGTCAGTACTTTGGTACTGACATGATTTAACACACTTTTCTAAAATTGTTCGTTTATAAATTTGAAATTATTAGGAAACTAAGGTTTCAACTACTTGAGGCAAAATTGTCTTAAGATGAATTTGGCAACAATTTTAGGTATTTATGTCATATAGCTCTTCAACGGTTTTAGTATTTATACATCCTCGGATTTCAAATGTTTTGCTTTGAGCGTTCCTGATGAAGGTAAATCCAGAAAAGCGCTTCGGACGCATTGAAATTATTAAACGTTAATTTTTTGCTACAAATTTAACCAATATAATTCTGTACTAATTTGTTTTATTGATCAACTTTATACGCGTTTATTCTGTTTAAATGGTAATCGATTAATGAATATTTTTTATCTGAAGTATCAAACTAAAGTAGATGGAACGCCCATGTCAAAGGAAATGAAAACACTTGTGAAAATTTTACTTACAACAAATAAAAACCACTTATCTATAGTAAAAACGGAAGAAAATGACCGAATCCTGACTCTCATCCTATTTCTACAAATATATCCAGAAATAGATGAAATATATGTTACATATATAACATTAAATATGGAACTTCATAAAAGTTTCCTGTTTGGGTTTTACACTCTGAAATAAATTGTTAAAATAATAAATAAACTGGAAAACAATATCAGCAGTCGACCAGATGTATTGCACAAAACGTTGAGCTAAATTAGCCAAATCATTTCTGTAAGTCTGTTATTTTTTATGTTTTATATTGTTAAAGAACTTCGGTGAATATTGTGAAATTTATAGAAACAAATAATTTTGTTTTCGAATGCATTTATTTAAACGTCAGTTTAATTTGTCGATATGACTGAATTATGGAATATATAAATATCCAGTAACGTTCTGTTTAATTTCAAAACAGCAATCACGTAAAAAAATCATTCATTTAAAACTATTTTTTTAAATTGACAAGAAAGTAAACTCCGTATCAAACCTCACTTGACATTAATCCATCAATCTTTAAGTTCTTGTCTAAAAACAGGAGACTTTAATTCAGTGGTTTTTGTCTGCTTTAGTAGTGTTCATATTATTGTTTTGTCATAAATCAGGTCATCGTTTTGTTTGCTTAATCGGTTCAAATTTTGTCTTGTCGGAGGCCTTTAAGTCAACTATACAGCATGAATTTTGTTTATTTTTAAGGCCAATAAGTGACACATATTTGATATGTTATAGAGATTCATTGACATCTGTACCATACTTATCATGTTTGTTGGAAGATACCAATGTAATTATCAATCTTTGTACTTGTTGTATGTCAAGGAGATCGCTTGTGGCGTCACTTCAAATGTGCTGTATTACAATTGTGTTAAAAGGCTATCAAAGATAACCATTATTTATATGATAATACAAAATTATGATAATATTCATTTGTCTGAATGTGAAACAATGGAATCATCAAGTTTATGTAAATTTTGTTGGGGAATTTACAAGGCTTAATTAGCTTAAAGTACCTATTACTTGCATTAAAAAAGGGTGAAATTACATAAGAAATTATAAACAACAATAGATCAATGGTATTCAGTTAAACCATTATTTTCGATTTTGCATGCTTCAAATATATTCAAACTGGACGTGCTCTTACGGTTTTCCCAAGACAACTTTACTTTCTAATTAGTTAACTTAGGGATTCATTTTTTTTGTGAAGGACAAATTTTGTGTATTGAAGGAAATGTAATCTTTTTTATGTTTTGATTTAGTAAATGCAGTTTTGCTGTCTGCGTACTTGTAATTACTATATTGTGTTTTCTATTATTCTGACTAGCGTACATGGGAGATTATAAGCAGAACAATAGGTAGTGTTATAGGAAAACGTGTTGTTTGTTTTTTGTGTCTTATTAGTTCACAGTTTACCTGAAGAAATTAAATTAAAAATCATTATTTACATAAAAGGTAAAAGTTTGTCTTTTAAATTTTTTTTTATAAATCTTGACGAAACCTGATTTGATTGCTAGAGATAAGTACCCTTGCATTCGTGGCTAACCTGCACCCACAAAAAAAAATATGGGAAAACTGTCCAACAAAGTTTAAATGAATAAGACGAACCAATAAAAAGCAAGTGAAAAATAATGAGTTCACATCAGTCATTTGGGCATATGCTAAATTCTTGAAATAAGTCAATCCAGTAATCTATTAAGAATTGAGAATTTTTCAACAGTGTGTTGGTTTATGTAATGGACGCCTATTGCGAAATATTCATGTATTATGACGATTTACAATAATAAAACAGTTACTTGTAAACTCTCTACAAGGAGTGTAGACCGGATAAAATGACATACGCATTGTTACATTCGGAAATCTAAAGACAACCTGAAAAAGGGTAGTCTTACTGAACATGGTTAGCGGGTAGTCTTACTGAACATGGTTCATGAATTTTTCTCCATTTCTTGGAATATTCATTCAATGCAGCCTGAACAGCCCTACATGTACTATCACGAAGAGGTAAACGATACCTGTTTCTAAAGCATTGCCAATTTTAAGTGAACCTAACTATTAAGAAAATATGGTTTGTAAGTTAAGCAAGAGTTGAAACATGAAATGCATGTAACAAATAAAAGAAATGATACCAAAGATACGCTAAAAATCGTTTAACGAAAATTTATACTACTGATCAATAGGAATATTGTGAAAAGTCGCATTAATTGTTCATTACAAGTGACAGATATTATTCGGTATGAAAATGACTGTTTGAAATAAAGAGAATTCTGAAGTTCTATGATATTTCGAAATCTTCTGACAGTTTTGCAGAAATTGAACAAAAAATTTAAAATTCTGACTTTTTGTTTAGACTGCAGTATGTGGGTATTTGAATGAAACTATTGCTTAAGTGTATAAAATATGCATACATATGAAAAAGGAAATATGGTATGATTGCCAATGAGACAACTATCCACAAAAGACCAAAATGACACAAACATTAACAACTTTAGGTCACCGTACGGCCTTCAACAATGAGCAAAGCCCATACCGCGTAGTCAGTTATAAAAGGCCCCGATAAAACAATGTAAAACAATCCAAAGGAGAAAACTAACGGCCTTATTTATGTTGAAAAATGAACGAAAAACAAATTTGTCACACATTAACAAATGACAACCACGGAATTACAGGCTCCTGACTTGGGACAGGCACATACATAAATAATGTGGCGGGGTTAAACATGTAATCGGGATCACAACCCTCCCCTAACCTGGGATAGTGGTATAACAGAAAAACATAAGAACGAACTATAAAAATCAGTTGGAAAAGGCTTAACTCATCAGATAGACAAAAAATGCAAGTGGGCGTGGCCGGGTACTTATACATCCCGACACAAAAAGACACAATGAACAGATCTGAGAGCACTCGCAGTTATCTGACAGCTAGTTCAAAGCCACTAACAACTAATAAAAAAAATATGCCTTTAAGACTAAACTTATGTTATATAATGATTAAACCCGTAAGCAAAACGACAGCTTCTACACATTATGTCAATGGATTCATCTTTCTTTAGTGAAAACAATTAATAATCTGTAAATTATACAAACGATATCATATTAAATTCGACTATACAATATTGATTGTTCTCATTGTCGGAGGCTGTACGGATCTAACAATTGCTAAAATCCTCTTCATGAGAGCTTAAGTGGGTTTTTCTTTCGTTGGAAAGCATGCCACATCCCCTTATTCTCATATGTATAGCTTATAAGTTTACAAATATTGGTGACCGTATAGTGTGCGGTTAGGGTGATATTTCGTGTCCGATTTTAGAAAACACTTAGTTATCATTTAATTATATAATTTTATATGTTAACCTTTATATCGAAATCATTGTTATTTTAGTAATAACCAAGAGTAGATTGAATGAAAGGCTTCTGTCTCCTTTATAAACAACATGTGTGTAGCTTTGTAAGAAACGGAAACTGTCAGAGATGTCGACAGTAAATCTAAGTGTATCTGTCAACAGTATCGGCGATGAAGAATCAAAACATAACGATGTAGTGTACATGGAATGTGTTGATGCTGAAAGTCAATATGCAGCTTATGTAGAAATGCCCGCGAATGCTGAAGAAACGTCGAATATTGATGTAGTGTACTCGGAATGTTTTGATGCTGAAGGTCACTCCGCTAATATAGAAATGTTCCCGGATGCTAAAGAAACGAAATATATTGATGTAGTGTACACGGAATGTGTTGATGCTGATGGTCAAATCGCATATGAAGAAATGTCATCGGCTGCAAATACAAATCCAGAATATACAGAGCTCAATATTGCACATAATAGTCGAGATAACCAGTCCATTAACACCAATAATAGCCAAACAATACACGTTCAATTTCGCTTACTTGTTTTTTTTATAAGTTGCTTTCTTATCACATTAATTGTAACAAATGTCGTGACATTCATAACAACAAAAAATAAATTTTCTGCAATAAAACAACCCTGTAAGTATAAATATTTATTCTGTTTAATCAAATTATATAAATTCAATAAGTGAAGATATAAACTTAATTTATTGCCAACGACCGTGGCCAAAAACATGAACAAGCAATACTCTAAATGCTAGTCAAATGCATCTGCACGGATATTCATGTAAAAAAAAACCTGACCTTTTTTTTACCAAATAAACATTTCTTAAATATCAATATAAAAGTATCATAGTTCTTATTCAAAGCAGTGACTACTAGGTCATTGATAATGTAGCCATTTTGCAGGTGATCGGTCGAAAGTGTAGTTATAACGTTTTATAAGGCGTCTAACTAATCAAAGAGTTTATTAATATTTCAATCAATATACGGTTTTGAACGGAGGTTTATGTGTAGTGTTGATACATTTTCATTTTGCATGCGATTTTGGCAATTATGTGCGTCTTTGTGAAGGGAGAGGGAAAAGATATAGGAGGAACATTCAAACGTCAAGTAAGTCGAAAATAAAAACAGAAAAATACCAATAGAATACAACAGTACGCAAAATACAACATACAACTAAAGACTAAGCAACACACATCCGACCATAAACTGGGGATGATCTCAATTGATCCGGAAGGGTAAGACAATAAAATCTATTAATATATTTTTTTATGATTATGACAAATATTTTAAAATTCAGTGACACCTTGTACTGGACGTAACTGTTTGAACGGAGGCTCATGTGAAGTGTGGAATGGCATGTTTCACTGTTCATGCAAATCTGGCTTTTCTGGACGTCTGTGTAGAGGTATGCCTTATACACCATAGACGTTTACATAATATTTGGTTAACATTGAGAGTGGAAATGTTAGACTACTTGGTATATACAAACAAACTTAGAGAATAATAGAATGAAACCATTACTACTTTTGAAATAAACATTTTGCATTCGGATCACTTTGTCTTCGCATATATATCATTCCTGAACAATATCCGATTAAGAACTAGAAGGTTATTTATTTATGTTCTACCATTGAACACAACACACGTAAGTATATCCAACGACGCAGTTACTATACTTTTTCTCTGCAAAATCTCATGATAAATTCATCCGACGAAACATGAAATAATGTAATTAAGGTTTTAATTAAAAAAATATTTTTATGTATATTCAAACATTTGATTTGTACACACAACAATATTTACCGTCATCTTGGTCATATTTTTTCGTCAAATAACCCAGAGTTCATTAAATATACTACAGCAATTTACATAAATGGACTTACTTTAAAATGATCTTATATAAACAGCAGTAATTGTCCTTTTTTATGTTTATACATTTCAAAAATTTATGATAAAAGGGACGAATTAATCCTTCCCATTTGTTAATTTTTTGTTGACTTTTTATAGACAGCGATGTTCTTTTGGCTTCATCATGCGGTGTTTATGTATCCAAAATAGTTCGTTATGCACGAATGTGTAGTGATATCATAGATTTTAACGAACATAATGATTACATCACTAGTAAATTATCATTTTAGAGACTTCGTTACCATGAATTAATTAAAACTTGAATTTACTAAATTATTTCATAGGAGCAAAGATGTGATAAGTAAATTTGGATGTACCTTTAGTGGCCGTACCTATTTAACCCGTCATTTAAAACGGTATCTTACATCCTTCATTTTACGGTTATATTGTGTTAAAAGCGCGAAAAGAACTACTTAGTACAAGTTAAAAAGTAAAATCACAAAAATACTGAACTCAGAGGAAAATCAATACGGAAAGTCCACAATCACATGGAAAAATCAAATAACAAAACACATTAAAAACGAATAGACAAGAACTGTCATATTCCTGACTTGGTACAGGCATTTTCAAATGTAGAAAATGGTGGATTAAACCTGACCTAAATCTAACTCATTGAACCTTTAGGCACACTTATAAGTAAAGGTAATCTTACTTATGTTGTAATTAGATCTTTGATTATAGTTTACATTGACACACCTTTGGACTTTGTCATCGTCGAATTAAAACATTTTTTATATAGAGATTATTCTATCTATGTATTACATTATAACTTATTTATTTATTACATGTTTTCATATTATTAGCTGTTTGTCTTTTAACTTGCTTTCAGTAACTGCGTGTACTCTAAAATTGTACTTCCTTGTTTTTTATATTTACATTTTGTTCTATGTTGTGATTTAACACAATTGGTTCAAGTAAGAATGAAGGTTGCTACCTTTAAAAATGTTTAAACCCGCTGCATTTATTTGCACCTGTCCTACATCAGGAACCATATTTCAGTAGTTCTCGTTTGTTGATGTCTGTTGTGGAGTGTTTCTCGTTTTTTTTTTATTGATAAGACCGTAGGGTATCCTGTTCGAATGATTTTAACATTAGTCATATTTATAGGGCTGTTATACATGTTGTAGCTTACTGTTCTTTGAGAGTCAAGGCTCCATGTTACAGACCAAAATTTGTCAAATTATGGTTTACTTTTGCAAATTATGACTTGGATGGAGAGTTGTCTCATTGGCGCTCATACCAGATCTTCTTAAATCTATTTCATCAAACGATTAACCTTTGATGTTCGAAAGTGTAGGTTCTATATATTTCATATATATCTCGCTTTAATGCACTCTGAAGAAAACAAATGCCACTAATTATTGTCTTACAGAGATGTAACCTACAACGAACTGTGTGACGATGAATAAAACGCTTACTTTTAAGATAATTGAATCAGTTCAAACATGAAAACTTGGTCATAATATAAAATTGTTTATTTTCCTTTTTTCAAATGTAAAGGAAAATCAAGAATTGTTCCGTGTTCAAATTTCTTTATATTATTTTTAATAATCAGGACACACATTTAAAATTTCAGTGACACCTTGTACTGGGCGTAACTGTTTGAATGGAGGCTCATGTGAAGTGGTGAATGGCATGTTTCAATGTTTATGCAAACCTGGCTTTTCTGGAAATTTGTGTGGAGGTATGCTTTATACTAGTATCATTAACGTTGATATGAATTTGTTTTTAGAATAATGAGAATATGCAAGTAAACTGAAAGAAAAGCGGATTCAAACCCTTACTATTATTGAAGTAAACATTTTGCGTTCGAATCACGTTTGGTACATAACTAAACACAATTCTTTTTAACACGTCTTCATATATATACCATTTTGGAGCACTATCCATTAAGGAGCTTTACTATGATACCATTTAGTTTGTGTTTGATCCTTGAACAATACACACGTCAATATATCCAATAATAAACAATGGTTTAGCAATTCTGAAATAGTTTGTAATCCTATGTTTTATTAATCTTTATGACTTCAGATATGTATACTATCCAATGATTTTTCAAAGGGTATCTATAACTTAAATATCTCAAGTCGGTTTGCTTCCCGGTATGATCTTGTTTCAGTATACTAAAGAATAATTTCAAGACAATCGAAAAATATAGGGCTTCGCTTTAGCGCATGATTCGCCCGTTACTCTTTCAACTTGTCTTTTAATGAATTTATATGATCAACAAGAAATAGTGAAATTTAGCATAAAAAAACAAATATCATTAACATTGGCATACAACATAGAAGTCTTCAATGCAATATAAGGAAAGTGATATATGATTATGGGTTTTAGTGATTCTATGGCTGATTTCTAAATTTTATAGTAGTTTGAAAGAAGGTAATTTTCTTGGGGTATATTGATTGAACCTTTTTATTGTTTAGAATATTCACAAGATGATCATATTGATAAATGTTTAGGAGACTTGATTTCTTTATTTTTTTCATAAAATTACACCCTGTAACATTTAAGGAATATTAAGTCACATGTTAGGATTTTTATGTTGTCACTTGTTCACTTATTATGTGCTATTGTAGACTAGTTATGTTTTATTACATTTTTTATTGCGCTCAACCCTTCCACCGAAATCTAACTCTTTAAAAAAAGCTGCGATGCTAAGGTATCATTTGTGATTTCAATTGCAACCAATTTTAACAAGAGTAAAACATCCTATATGCAAAAACAGTATTTGATTTTTATCCACAGGTTAGATAGTAAAAATGTTATCATAAAATGATATATGCCTCAGGGAACAGTTAGTATCTCAGGGACTGCTAATGTGCTTTCATCTTTGCAACCATTCAATAATAGAACAAACGTATGACATTCATGGAACCTATTTTTTACAACAAAATTTAATGTTTTAAATTGAACTAAAGATTTTACAAATTTTATGTTTTCATCAGATTTTATTAAGTATTATTTGTTACATCAATAGATATAAACAATTCACCAAAGTTTCATGGACATTGGTGAAAGCCTTTTTGAGTTATTGTCCGAAGTGTTAAAAATCCCCCTTTTTTCATGAATAAAGCCCCATAAATCCAAAACTTAAAATCTGAAATTTATAAAAATTGAAAAGGAGCTTACATCAATAGATATAAACAATTCATCAAAGTTTCATGGACATTGGTGAAAGCCTTTTTGAGTTATTGTCCGAAGTGTTAAAAATCCCCCGTTTTTTATGAATAAAGCCCCATAAATCCAAAACTTAAAATTTGAAATTAAAAAAAACCAAAAGGGAGCTTACGTCAATAGATATAAACAATTCACCAAAGTTTCATGGACATTGGTGAAAGCCTTTTTGAGTTATTGTCCGAAGTGTTGAAAATCCCCCCTTTTTTTATGAATAAAGCCCCATAAATACAAAACTTTAAATCTGAAATAAAAAAAAAACGAAAGGGAGCTTACGTCAATAGATTTAAACAATTCACTTAAGTTTCATGGAAATTGGTGAAAGTGTTTTTGAGTTATTGACCGAAGTGTGGACGACGTACGTACGTACGGACGGACGGACAGACGGACAGACGCACAACGGTATACCATAATACGTCCCGTCCCGGGCGTATAATAACATTTTGAAATGTTAACTTAGGCACGATATCTAATTATTCAATCTTTAATTTATTCAATTTTAATGAAATACAAGAAATCTACCAATAATTTGTTATCAATAATTATGACAAACATTTGAAATATCCTGTCGTCAGACACTCAAATCAATAAAAAGTGTCTGTCGATAGTAGATGTTTTTGTGTTCTGTTGAATTGTTCCTTTTAAAATTGTTATACGATGAGACTGATGTACCCATATTTTTACTATTTTATTTATCGTGTCTGTTTATTTAACGCATCAATGTAAATATAACGGAGTTTGATGAGATTGTAATTAAAGTGAGAGGGTTAGCGCTATAGAACCAGGTTTAATCCACAATTTTCAACATTTGAAAATGCCTGTACCAAATCGGGAATATGACAGTTCTTGTCTATTCGTTTATGAGACGTTTTGTTATTTGATTTTGCCATGTGATTATGGACTTTCCGAATTGATTTTCCTCTAAGTTCAGTATTTTTGTGATTTTACTTCTTGACACCTTGTACTATACTTACACAAACGAACTGAACAACAACTGTCCCGACTTAGTACAAGCATTTTATTATGTCTAACATGGTGAATTAAATCTGTCGTATAGCAGGCTAAATCTCTCACTTGTATGACAGAGGTAAATTTCATTATATTGACAACGCTTTTTGTTAACAAAATAAACATTTATTATAGGTGAAAATGTCAAAAATAGGGGTACAGCAGTCAAACTTGTGTCATTACCCTAATAAATATAAAAACAAAAAGGTATACTTACAAACATTTACCATGATACAATAACACAATGTTGGGATGTTCAGATCAACATCACATGCAATAGAAAAATACAAAAAGGCAAACAAACAAAGCACATTAGCATTTGATATACTGTGGATTCATTTATTTTCGTGGGTACTAATTTTCGTGGATTGGGGAGAACTTGTATGTTCGTGGATATTTGATTTCGTGGTTCGGCCGAAGTCTGCATACAATCCATGAGCAAATTTGTCATTCACTGAACATTTAATTTCGTGTTTCAACTGTTCCCACGAAATCCACGAAAATTGGTATCCAACGAAAAAAAATGAATCCACAGAATGTTCGATAAAAAATATAACGAATAAGTATTCCTTCTCGTAACTCTTGTATACGTTTTATGTAAGGAGAACATTCCTGCTAAAGACGACCGTATTGAGTGATCAGACGCAAGCGAAAAGCTTCGGTTGTGATTTAAAAACACCATACAGTGGTGCAGATATTATGGTATTGTTGATATTTTGGGAGTATCCGACTAAAAAAATGAAATCATCATGTTGCTTATAAATTCTAGTTTACACTCGTACAATGTTGTTCAAGTGAGGAATAAATAAAGATATGAAACAGACTAACTAGTTTTAGAGATTCAAAATTTCGTTAGATTGTATTTCAACCGAGAAAAACTACTGTTTGTAATCGTAAAAAAACACTGCAAAGGACTTGAGAATATATATATATTATATATATAAGTACGTCTGAGTCAGTGACAACTCTACAACAGATGTATCCATCGGATCGCCATCAATGATGGTGATACATGGCTGTGTACATAATGTATATACAACTCGTCTAAACATCAATCCAACAATGGTAGATCTGTAAATTTGCTTTCGCAAATTTTTGGTTCTTCCTTCGCCGGAATTCGAACACATGCTACTGTGATATCGTGACACCAAATCGCCTGCACTGCAGCCGTCCCGCTAGACCACACGACCACCTGACGAGTTTTATATATATAAATATTCCTCTAGCATATGAAAACATTATGTCTATTAACACCTTCTTTTTTAAACATCCAGATGTGTTACATCAATTAATAACATCCCCTGGATATCCATCAAACTACCAAGACAACACTAATAAGCAATGGATTATAGATGTTGGACTTTCAAACACCGTCCGAATAACGTTTATTCAGATTGAACTTGAGAATACATTTGATTTTGTAAAAGTAAGTTACTTGCTCTATAACATATATGATATATCTTTCCACAATACAACGATAGTAATATCAATCTTAACATGCATCTTTTTATGACACAATTCAACACAGTATTGTTTTGCAGAACCAACTCAATAGTTAAAACAATATGCATGAAAACACCAATTACCAATATTATAAAAACGATTCAAAGTAATGAAATGAACAACCTTTACTTTATTTTTTAACTATATCCGGAAAATGTTTTTTTTCTGTACAAAATATCTAATATACAAAATAGATTAGGTGGTCGATGAGTTCTTAACCGACGGACGGATTTGAAATATATCCTGCTATTTGAAAGACGATAAAACAGAAATATGTGAGAACAAAAATTGTTAACATACATTTCCTAAGTATTCACTGACATCTTCGTCTGTATGAGAAATGTCTCCGCTCACATATAGATATAACGAATTACTTCATCAAGTCACGTGATTACATGTTTTCAAATATCTTAATATTGCAGTTGCATATAAGTATATCCAGTGTTTTCTTTCACATGTGTCGCATATTTGTAAAAACACATTCTAATGTAAAATGACATTAATTATTTTCATTTATTTTTATTACTTAGATTTACTCGAGACTAAACGATGTCCCATTTGCACTATATAAAAACTGCAGAATAACAGAATAAATCGAAACAATGAAAACACTATTCAGCTGATAATTGATATTGATGATCCGAAATCTCTTTCCACTTGTAAATACCTATAGATAGTCGTACGATCTTAAAGGATGAGCAACTGTTTATTGTATAATCATCTCAAATGAATAAATAGTCCACTGGTGACAAGGAGTAAGTCCTTAAAAAAGCCGATTAACGTTTTGATTTAAGTTAAAAACATAGAACATAATACTTATGACAATAAAAAGTGAAATAACAAAAAAATACCGAACTCCGAGAAAAATGAAAGCGAAAGTCCCTTTTCAAAATGCATATTCAAAAGTGCAAACACATAAAACGAATGGTAGAGAATTGTTATATTCCTGACTCGATACATGCATTTTTTTTTATCTAGAAAATGATTAAATCTGGTGTTATAGCCGTCTTAACCTCGTGTCCGTATGACAGTCGCATACAATCTTATTATAAGAAGCAACCACTGGACTCTTTTAGCTTGAATGTATTCACCTTTTTAATTCATTTCATCGGATTTAGATTATATTTCAAATTATTACATCTTCATCGTGTACTGGTATTCATGTTCGGGGTTTTTCTTCTTAAAGGGCAGTCAAGTACCTGTTGTTCTTTAGCAAATTACACAGGAACAATTTCTTCAGCAGAATTAACATCAACAGGCAGATATATGACAATATTATTTACAACTGATCATTCTGGTACCTTATCGGGATTTCATGCAGTTATATATAAAATAACCAACTAGATGTGAATGAGCTGTTTTTGTCAGATAAGGCAAATAAACGAGTTGTTCAATTTATTGATCATATTGATGCTTAAAGTTAGACATTCTATTATTAAATGTTTATCTTTAATCTTCTAACAATAACTAAGGGTTTAAGCATAACATGAATTGTAAATTGTACATATCTATAGCCAACTTTCATTTTGGATTTCGCATGATTGGACTTCTTATGAAATGAATGTATGAATAAGTCAAAAAATGAATTTGATACATATTTTAAAATGAAAGCCGTTCATAGACGATGGTTCCATTGTTTTAAACAAATAACCGTAATGCAAGGTTTCACAATATGATTCGTTTATTACATCTTTCTGGTATAGTTATCATTTTCGTACTCCTATAGACCAAAAATATTAGATTTGAATTAACCTGTATGCAACTCAATTGTGTCCCCTTGTTTTATTGAAAGTATAGTATTTATATTGTGTCATAGATATAATTTATTTGTTCAGTATTTGTTCATTTGTTTTTGTTGATATGTCTTTTTGTAAGCAATTTAATGCTATTGTGTAAGGTGTCTTTCTATGTTGTACTGTTCCACTATTGTTTAAAGTTAGAATTAAGGTTTGGCGCCTGTAAAACGTTTAAACACCTACATTTATTTGTACCTGTCCTAACAGAAGCTGATGAAAAAAATCATTTCTAAATATAGATCAATTCAACAAAAGGTCGTTTCCTGTGGACAATAAATAAAACAGTCTGACTTAAAATACGCTCAACTTATTCTTAAAAGTTTTACCATCTGTTGTTGTACAATTACATATTAACAATCTAATGTTCATGTCAATTAATATCAATTACCAGAAGTATTAAAATTGACATCTCAAAACAAAATGTAATATATAAAACAGGTGTGGTATGATAACTAATGAGACAACTCTACACAAGAGACCAAAACGACACAGAAATTAACAATTGGGTGTCCGAGCGAGAACTTCTCTATGCTTAATATTAAGCCCTATTTATCTATTTAGTCAGACGTCAGTCGCTTCCTTGATATAATATGGTATGATTTTTAATTTTTGTTTCTTTTGTATCAATCGGTGTTTAGTATGACGTTCATTATCACTGAACTAGTATGCATATTAGTTTAGGAGCTAGCTAAAGGACGCCTCCGGATGCGGGAGTTTCTCGCTACATTGAAGAGCCATTGGTGGCCTTCGGGTGTTGTCTGCCCTTTGGTCGGGTTTTTGTCGCTTTGACATATTCCCCATTTTTATTCTCAATTTTAACTTAAGGTTACCGTGAACGGCCTCCAACAATGAGCAAAGCCTATACCGCGTAATAAGCTGAATAAGGCCCCGAAATGACAATGTAAAACATCCAAACAAGAACAACTAACGGACTTGTTTAAGTCTTTTTTTTGGCATCTTCTGTGAGATGATCATAGTGCAGGAATCTTTTTTTTTCCTTTTTCGAAACATAACATTTATTTTCTTTTATTTGTCTTGTTTTTGCAGTGTATATTTGTCCAATATTTCAGATGAACCTTACCACATGCCTTTCTGCAGGAATGATCATGATGATAAGAACATGTGGTATGATTGCAAAAAAACAATCATCAACTAAGGAACAAACTAGTGAATGTTTGCATCACATGGGCTTTAGCAAGAATGATATCGAATTGCCCTTTCATACCCAAATAGGTGTAATGGATTAATGTTATAATTTCAAACAATATCATTTTTTCTTTTAACATATGAAGATGTAATGTTTTATCAACATAAAAAATAGTCCAATTTTTCCAGCAATATAGCATGCAGCAGATAAAAATTCCACAAATTAAAATCCTGTCCGGCTAAAAATTAAAAAAAAATCTTGCCTTTAACGACGAAGAATAATATTCCTGATCGCATGCTGATACTTATTTTGTCACAAATTCGAAATGGAGTTTAGCGCAAGAGTTTCAATCAAGATAACTATAACAAAGCAGCAGATATAATAGAAAATTCTATCCCCAAACCAACATCAAACAGTGGCCACAATTTGTATAGTAACTGTTTATATTTCTTGTATATATTATGATTTATTTTTGTGTGCATACATCATGTTCATATTATTGTACGTTCTGTTTTATTATTCCAATTACTAGTATTACGTTTTTATATAATTTATACTAGCTTAATAATGCCCAATGTGTTATGTACCGTTAGTCATTTATAGCTGGTTAGTCTTTGAAATGCACATTAAGGACAAATCTAAATCCAGTTTGTTAAATAGGAAATTGAAAGATTAATGGATTATAGAATTGTAGTGTATCAAGAGAAAAGAATTTTATCAGTACTTATTATATATTAAAATTGATATCAATAAAAATGCAAAATCTTCCAAAAAATAGGTTTTAATTTGAAAATTTGATTATTTGAATAAATATAAAAACAAAAAGTTTGTTTGGTTCCCCTCCCAAATGAATAACATACTTTAATTAACTCCTCAAGTGAATATTGATTACGGAGATCTGATACCTTCATGTTTACGTTATCCATTTAACTTCCTATGCAAGTGTATACAATAAAGGCATTAATAGTATACCGTTGTTCGCAGTAATAAATTGATTGAAAGAAAAACTAATCTAGGGAACAAACTAAAATTGAGGGAAACACATTATAAACTACAAGGGGAAAACAACGAAACAAAAGAGACACTGAAGTGCAACAAAAAAACAAACGGCAATGCAACACACACAAAAACGAACTGTAAGATAAGAACTGCCATTTTCCTGACTTGGTATAGGACATTTTAAGACTTAATATGATGGGGTTAACCTGTTTTTGTGACTAGCCAAACCTCGAGCTAATATGTAAGTATGTTAAAAATAACACAAACATAACAACATTACATGACAGGACTACATTCCCAAAAAAAATACAACAGACTTGACCATTAAATGTTACAAAATAGCCTAAATCAAATTCACTCATCTTTAGACGTATAAGTGAATATATTTGTTACAATACTTCCCTTTTCCCTAAACATAGCTTACCGCATCAAGTTTGTATTAATATGAGTGACACAATGGATGCCACATGTGGAGCAGTAATTACGTACTTTCCTGGAGCAACCAGTTTTCGATGGGATTCATGTTGCTTAGTTTTTAGTTTAAATGTTTTTTTTGTGTAAATGTTGTTTGTAGATTATGCTTTTTCTTCTTATCTCATGGTGCTGTTACTTTTTTCTGACTTTTTAAGTTTGAATGTTTCTTTGGTATCTTCTGTCTCTTTTTAATAATACTTGTTAAAGATTTGACTATTAAATTTGGCTATACCTGTAGAAAGCTTATTAAAAATGGTATTTCACATCCTAAATTTTATGGTAATATTGTACTTAAAGCGTGGAAATTACTATGTGATCCTTGTAAACTCATCGAACCTTTAAACAAACTTATAAGTAAGGGTAATCGTACCAATATTGTAATTAGATCTCTAAATATATTTCACATTGGCACTAATATTGATTTTGTCATTTGCAAATTAATACATAACTACATTTCATTATCTTTTGAGGCGAGATGTATAGAGACACAGACACGTTAATGTTTATTTCTATAGAAGTCGCTCCTCACTATCCTACTACCTGTCGATACATTTATTTTTGGCATTGCAAGTCATGTCTTGTTTGACTGTTAATAACGTTAAAATACTAAATCTCTGGGATTTGTTTTAGTCGATTCTAGTCTTTGATGCATGATTTTTTATTATTAATTGGTTTTGGCTCTTACAAAAAATGATCTTTTGTTACATACTAAAAAAAATTAATGTTAATGATTCGATGAGAAAGGAAAACACAAAATTAATAATATCATTGTGTATTACGACTTGCCTGATTTATGTTTTCACGATTATGGCATTTCTTTTGAACAAGTCCTCTTTTTTTTTGGAGGGGGGGGGGTTAAAGATTAAAACATGTTTTCTGCGCAACAAAACTTACAAGGCTTTGATATTCTGGCGACAATCTAATATATTTCCAGCATTGTTTACAGCATAAATCCTTATATGAAAGTTTGATATGTATTATCTTCCTGCTTTTGACAATGCTTATTTATTTTCTACTTTCACTATTGTATTTTAATTTATTCAAACATAAGGAATCATTTTAAAAGTGTTAACTGATCGATATTTTCGAAGGGTTAAATATTTCTCAGTGGTGTCTTGCCATGGCTTTGTTTGAACTTGTTTGTTTGCTTTTTGGTCTTGAATGTTTATCTCTAATATTTTATTAACTGTGCATTTGCATTCAGATATCGCAGATCAAATTTAATCGTTCTTTGTGTATTAATTTACGTTTTTTGATTGAGTTAAGTCTGCCAATTGATATTTTATCGTGTGCTTGCTTTCCTATGTGGTGATGTTATGCTATTGTTTCAGAAAAAGGGAGAAGGTTTGGATCCATTTAAACGTTTAATCCCGCTGCAAATGTTTGCACCTGTCCTAAGTCAGGAATCTGATGTACAGTAGTTGTCGTTTGTTTATGTAATATATACGTGTTTCTCGTTTCTCGTTTTTTTTTATCTAGATTAGACCGTTGGTTTTCCCGTTTTAATGGTTTTACACTAGTAATTGTGGGGCCCTTTATAGCTTGTTGCTCGGTGTGAGCCAAGGCTCCCTGTTGAAGGCCGTACATTGACCTATGATTATTTACTTTTTTTAAATTGTTGTTTGGGCGGATAGTTGTCTCATTGGCACTCACACCACATCTATCTATGTCTATTCTAAATGCCTCAAGGTTTATTGCATTCAAGGAAAAAACATTCAGATAGAATTCTATTTAACCTAAAATGAGTTGCATTTGTTATCAAAAATAGAATAGCAGGTTGAATTTTACATCAGAATGTTGCAACCTGTACCGAAACAAAGTTTGAACTAAATAATTCGAGTTTCATGATTCATATATCAAACTGAACTTTAATCAAAGATATAACAGATACAATTTAGTTTGTCCCTAGTTTGACTTAAATTTAGAAACTGACAATAAGAGTCGATAAATAACAACATTGTGTGACAACAGATGTAATTTCATCGTCCGAATCCTTCATATGCATTAAAACACACCAAGTGCATTGGATATTCCATTTCTTTTTTTTTTATCACGATTTTCTTGCTAGAGGTCACTGCCTACGATGAAGCTTTAAACCAAAGAGTTCCAATTGGTAAATAAAGGCAACAGTATGATACTGCTGTTCGAAATTCATAAATCAATAACAAATCCGAGTTACAAACTAAAACAAAGGGGAAAGCGTCAAAGATAAGAAGAGAACTATGACACAACAGTATCACAACATCAAAATGTACACACGCAGAAACGAACTATAATATAAGTATTTATTTTCCTGACTTGGTACAGGGCATTTAAAAAAAAATGGTAGGTTGAACCTGGTAGGTGCATGCCAAACCTACCGCTTTAATGGTAATGTTAAAATAACATTGAAATGACAACATTACAGGACAGGACTACAATACAAATAAATGGGAGAAAATATAGGACAGAGAAACACACGAAAGTAGCTAACAAAAGGTAACAGAATTAAAAAATAATAATACGCGAGGCGTTCGTTTTGTCCACACAGGACTAATCAGTGACGCTCAGATGAAAAAAGTTCATAATTGAAGAGCACTGAAGACCAAAAGTTCCACAAAAATGTGACCAATACGGCTAAGGTTTTCTGCCTGGGATAACAACATTCTTATTTTTCAAAATAATAATTCATACTTTTGCAAACAGTAAATTTTATAAAATGACTATATACTAGTAGAAGATATACATGATAAAACCGAAGTGGTGACAAACTACAGAATAAAAACGCATACATTACATAAAACAACTTAAACCAGCACATCAGCCGAGTTAGCCAAAGTGATCAACGCACTTAGTGACATCACTTTTGAATTGTCTAATAAGATTTCCCAAAAAATAAATATAATTAGGATAGAATTCAAGATTAGATTTATAAGTTTGATGAAACTAAAAAAGATAAAATTAATACTCATAAAGACAAATAAAAGAACAACACGTTATTAAGATCACAAAAAACGTCAGCACCCAGAATCTATACTTCAAGGCCATCGTATATATTTTGTGAAGTTGAAACAGAATATTTTTATCAAAAAGGTATATGTAGAAAAAAGTCGAGAGGTGCTTTGACATATCTTGGGTTCATCAACTATCTACTCAGACACTTGAGACGTTTTACAAAGTTTAAATAAGAGCTGCAAGCTCTTAAATACCAAAATAAGTTGACAATTGCAAAATTGTAATTGTTTCGTTTATCATAGTATCTGTTAATGAGATGACCGTGTATGTCAAATGTATAAGTCTAATTATAAGATGGAGGAAGCCGTGTCTGTTGTTTTATTTTAGGAAAATTCAAAATTGTTATTGAGTGAAAAGGCATCATTGATATTACAAATTGTAGGTCAGAGTACACCCTTTGAACGTAACCTTTGCTCACATCGAACAGCAAGTTATAACGGATTCCAAAAAGACATATGTAAGCAATACAAACTGGAAAACCAACGGTCTAATTTATATATAAAATACGAGCATTGAAAAATATTTATAAACAACACCAACTGAATGACAGGTTCCTAACGTAGAAGTCTTTTAAACAAATGCAGCTGGTGTTAACATATTAAAGACACCAACCTTCGCTCTCACCGAAGACTGTAGCGAACCATTACATCATAAATTGACATAATATTAAATATCAATTGGAATGGCTGAACCCGGTCAAAATGTTTTTGACATTTAAACAAAAACATTGAAACATACAATGAATGAAACAGTTTGATCTATGATACAATATAAATACAATATAAATTTAATTTTTTTTATATAAAAACAGTGTAATGTTTCCTCAGTATACGAATTCCCCACTCGCACTATCAATTTCCATGTTCAGTGGACCGTCAAATTGGGGTAAAACTCTAATTTGACATTAAAATTAGACAGATCATATGATAGGGAACATATGTACTAAGTTTGAAGTCGATTGGACTTCAACTTCATCAAAAACTACCTTGACCAAAAACTTTAACCTGAAGCGGGACAGACGGACGAACGGACGGACGGATGGACAGACGGACGGACGAACGGACGCACAGACCAGTAAACATACTGCCCCTCTACTATCGTAGGTGGGGCATAAAAAGACCGCTTTTTCCTGGGAGAATATGGTGTTGAATAAAATAACGTACGCAAGTATTCTAAAATATATTGTTGTGCGAAAGAAGAGAAGTTTTGTAAAACAATCATGTTTGAAATGACAAGAGCATTTTGATGGGTTTTATGAGAGAAGAAGAATTTGTGTACCCTACCGAGGTCCCGGAGATTGTTTGCGAAATTCTTGTTTTGCAGTTTTTAGTTATAAATGTTGTATTTTGTGTACTGTTATTTGTCTTTTCGTCGTTCTCGTTTTTGCCAAAGCATCGTCAGTTTACACTCAATTCCGAATATTTTTTAGTATTTTTGTCTCCATTTTAAATCAGCCTTTTTCAAACAATTTTTCCAAATTTACAGTATTTAATTATCGACTTCATAATGAATATGGCCTTCCAAATACAATTTAATGTAGAAGAAACATTCGTCTGGTGTTTCAAGTTTTGGAAATGGTATCTTGTTTCAGTGTTTTATTATCCACTTAGGTTAAGATTAATTCCAAATCCTTTCCGTTTTACATTTAAATCGATTATATGTGTACATTCTTGAAAATTTGTATCTGACAAATTTGGACAGCAGAATATTTTCAAGTTTGATTTAAAGTACTAAGTTGTTGGTTTTATGTATTTATTTAAGGTAACATTTGTCCATTGAATTCAATGTTTCCTTTCGCTGTAGTTCCTACTTTCGTTTTTACTTGAAGATAACTGCAAAAATTGTCATAACGGTACGTTTCACCTTGATAATTTAATTATTTCCTTTTCAAATAACTTTATAAATCGAAAGTTTGTTCTGTAATGTAGGTTTTGTAAAGGTAGATAAATTTACCTTAAATAATTTTCAAAAAATTAACTTTCAGAAACACTATGTGTTTTTAATGAGTGTATTTTAATCGGCTTTGAACAAAAACAAAATATCAAATGTGTTTTTAAATGACTATTCATGGTCTGGTACTATGACATGGTTAAAAAATATAATTATACACAAATTGTGCGCTGCATATATTTATAATTTTCCTTTATTACTGATGAAGAATTAAAATAGTTGTCGAGATTACTTATACTGAAAATTTATTTTGAAGACAAAAAGGTAAAACTTTTATGATCAATATTTTGTGTTTTGTTTTTTATTATCCGTTACGGATGGTTTATGTTTGTTATAACATTTCAATTTTGAAGCAAACCCACGAAGAGAGCTACGGCATTAGAAACTATCGTCGAAGTAGAGATATGAATGCCTTACATGCACGAAGACGCATTCTTTATTTGACCTTTTTGACAACTTTTGATTCGAGCGTCACTGATGAGTCTTGTTCTTTCATTTGTCTTTGTTCTATTATTAATATTACTTTTACTGTCGGAGTGTTTTTTATGTGATATCCATTTAACGTGGCTCGGTACGTAAACATCCCGTCAATGTGTTTGTATTTTCATTCATTTTTGTTTGTTTGTCTTGTGTATGCGACTTTTTGTGTTTCCTTAGGTCTGAAAACGTGACTCTGTTCTTTAAAAGATCCTGTCAATATGATATTGTTCTAGTATATGCCTTTGTGATATATTTTTATTATGAAATAGAAAACATGTTGCACCACAAGCGTCAAAATTATTAAATCGGACTTTTTGACTATTTTTAATTTTGAACTATTTCTGAAATTATTCTTTCACACTTTGATTTTTTTACCCTGTATGCTAACATTGTCCATGTGAACTTTTAAAATTGTTTGTATATACATTGAACGACAAATGTATGTGACGTGTACCATTTTCTGACGTTAGACACGCTTATCAATGAATGTGTTTGTAGATAGATTTTTTTTGTGTGACGCGATGATGACTACTGTTCCCATATTTTAACTATTTAATTTATTATGTCTGTTTAGTTTACGCATCATTGTAAATATAACGGCTTTTGATGAGACTGTAATCAAAGTGAGAGGTTTTGCGCTTTAAAACCAGGTTTGTAACCACCGGGTCGATGCTACTGCTGATGGAGATTTATTTCCCTAAGGGTATCACCAGCCTATTAGTCAGCACTGTCACTGTTCGGACTTAAGTCGTCATTGATATGTTCGTAATTAAAATTAACTGTTAACAAAACATTGAATTTTTGAAAAAAAAACTTAGGATTTTCTATCCCAGGAAAAGGTTACCTTAGCTGTATTTGGCAAACCTTTAAGGAATTTTTGGTTCTCAATGTCCTTTTACTTCGAACTTTATTTGGCCTTTTAAACATTTTGGGATTTGAGCGTCCTTGATGAGTCTTTCGTAAAAGAAACGAGCGTCTGGCGTAAATTTGAAATTTTAATCATGGTATATATTATGAGTTTCCTGCACTCTTTGCCAATTGTTACTAAATATTATACAAATAGAAATTAGCTACTCATGTTCTTAAAGAGCATTAGCTACTAATTAGACACTAAAATCATTTCTCTTACATTTTTTCAATATTTATGAAAGCACATATAGAAATACTTTTCTCTATTTTAAGTGAAATTGTTAAAATAATCGCTGAGGCATAATTGACTCGCAAGTCAATTAGTTAACTGATTTGAATTGATATGCATGAAGCCTTTTGATTTGACAAAAAAAGAGAAAATTAGTGTACACATGTTCATAATTTGATTCATTCATAGACAATTGTTTATATTGAGAACAGAAACAAGCTAGGGGGTAACTCTGAAATGGCATTACATTTACACGTCTGGGTCACATTTATAGCTTTTACAATTATTGACATTATATGTAACCAATAAATATATGAAATCAATCAATCCTATTATAACTGTGCCCTGTTACTCCTCTTTTTAAATCTATCATGTTATATAATCATTTGCAATCTTTGTTGGTCATCTTGATGAGTATTGAGAAGATTTTTTCCTCTAAATAATGATACCTTATAAAGTGACCATTCATTGTTACATGTTTCATTTTGGGCTTTTGTAGTTAAGATATAAGTTTTTGTTTTTGACAAATTAAATATTTGAACTTGGTTAAATCGGTGAATATAAATCTGACAGCTGATGTCCCTTGAATGACTTTGTCCCAATTTGTAATATCCTTTAAATGAACGAGACATTTTAAATTTTGTTGGCATTTATAAATTGTAGTTTTTTTTATTTTGCAAACACATTTATACTTTACTACATATTACTAGACAGGGAAATTAACCTTGATTGCATAAGCTTCATTGTGTGTCAGAAGTTCAATTCTACATTTAGGCGGGAATTAAAAAATATGGATTTACAGCCAAAAGTTATTTACCACTGCCTAAAAGTCTTCATCAATTTGGATATATCTGCAAGCTAAAAAAAACCTGACTGAAATTTCAAACAGTAAACGAAAGGATACTTTGAGTTGTAATACCACCAAATCATGGTACGTCACTTCCAGTTGCATACGAAAGTAGGTCTAAAAAATATTCCCTTGAATTTGACCGTTGTAGGTAATTAATCCTTCATTTTATTGCAGTAAAACTATTTCTGAGTCATAATCATATGTCTTAGGTTTTTCAAAACACCATTATTTTTTATTTGTGATTTCTATAGAAAATTTTTTAATCTTGAAGTTACATGGTGACTAAACCTTCTACGCATATAGAATAAGGGGAGAAATTTGATTGGTTAACTTCCAATGATGGTTATTTTCTTATATGCAATGAAATGTTATGGGAAACTTTTTCTATAGAACTGGACAGGATAAAACTTTACTCATGCCAAGTATTTCTTTATTTGAAACAAAGATAAATTCTACACAATTTTTTGAAAATTGCAAATTTAACAAAGACTAATAGGGGAAAATCAATGGTGGTATTACACCTTGACAGGGTAGGTGTTATTCATTCGTTTGATCTTTCGATTAAACCATTTGATTAGGAATAGTTATCAAAAGTACCAGGTTTTAATTTTATACGCCTGACGCGCGTTTCGTCTACATAAGACTCATCAGTGACGCTCATATTAAAATAGTTAAAAAAGCCAAATAAATTCAAAGTTGAAGAGCATTGAGGACCCAAAATTCTAAAATGTTGTGCCAATACGGCTAAGGTAATCTACTCCTGGGGTCAGAAAATCCTTAGTTTTTCGAAAAACTGTTCTTTTTGACTTTTTCTTGGAGTTCAGTATTTCTGTTATTTTACTTTTTGCTAAACAACGTTAACCACGTAACTCATAGTAAACATTTGTAAATGTCCTTACTAACGATTCAAAACGACTATGTTCTTTGTAAGTATCAATTTAAAATATAATTGATCTACAGTGTTTGAGACTTCGGTTGTTTATTTTTCATAAAGGTCGTTTTAGCTTGTATTACTGTGTTTTCATATATTTTTCATGTTTATAATATATAATATAGCAGTGCTATCAAATACTTACGAATTTTAAAGGATTGATCAATTTTTTTCAATTATTGGTACGGAATTCTCTCTTAGATGTCGATTTGTGCCCGAAGGTCAAATCTAACTTTTTAATAATTTGTTTTCGGATTTTTTTTTATCTGGAGCAAGGTCGGGTCAGATTTGTCTATTTGGTACATTATTTGTTTAACTAATATGCATCAAAGCAAACGTCAAATCACTATTTATTATTTACAAGGATTATTGAATAACAAGTCCTTTGAATGTACAATTAACTATACACTTCGGGAACGTTATTGTTATGTGTTAAATGGAATTGTTAATTATATAATCGTTTTTTTTAACGATAATGTATGACAAACTTACACGTCTAAGTCAATGTGAACATTTAAAGTTTTTAACCGTAAAGGGGGATTTTTTTTTATTTGTTCAATATCATTTTATTTAGGTTTTTTTGTTGGTAGTATTTTGTGGTCGAATGTTCAAATGTACCGACATCGATTGCTGCCCACTTAAATGTATCCTTATTGTTATTTTACAAAATTTAATATCAAGTATTTAATCAGTTTTGAGAAACAATGAATTGATAAACTCAGTGGCTCACTTTTTTTTACCTTAAACTTTTGCTTTTACCAATATCCTACTCGGATATCTACTCGAAAATTGTTCAGTTTTTGTTGTCTTTTGGCAAACAATTGCTTTGTACAGCCATTTGCAGACCCTTAAAGATTTTTATACTTGCAAAGTGTGTGATACACTCCGAATACGAGGATATCGATTTAAAACAACATACCTACCGGACATTGTTTTAAACGTTTAAATACTGCTCATTCAAATGCCATATTGTTTTCTATTTTCATCACATGTCTCATGGTCAGCAAGGGGAGTCTTAATAACATAGAGAGTTTTCATTTCTTGGAGTCAACTTGAAAATAACAAAATATGTGTTTTGTGCGTCGAACACCTTTTTCAATTAGACAATTCCTGTACCAAGTCCGTTCTTATCCTCTCCTTTGATGTGTTAAGCTTTTGGTTTTGCCGTTTGCGAAAGAACTTTCTGTTTAGAATTTTCCGAAGAATGTTTTGTTATTATAATTTTTATATACTGAATGACTATAGGTATTGGGTGTACATTAAATAGTTGTCTTTATGGAGCTAACTAAATGAATAGTAAACCTCATTAATTGCAGATATGATGATATTTGCATTATATGACGTTTTAGTTACAGTTAAATCAAATAGAAATATTTTCATGCGCAAATTGGAATTTTTATGGTAAGCAATACCATACATGTTTTAAACTACTATGCTTTGAATGATTAGTACAATACTATAGAGAAGTGGATTTGCTTGTAGGATAGTAGGATATATATTTAGAGCATTTTTGGTTCCTAACAACATTATATAAATTAACGGCAATTAAACCTTAAGGCATACATGTACAAATTTCAAAATTAAAATAATTTGTAAACATCGCAGTTCTCGAAATTTCTTTTTGTTTGCATTTTATCACCACTTCTAATCAGAATCCATAATTTAAATATTATTGTCAATTGGAGTTTTAAGCCTCGATTTTAGAGTAATGAATATAAAAATAATTCTGAAAAACCCTATTTTTTTTAGATAGGGATGATCATTTACATTAAAAAAAAAAGAGTTCTACGCATATCTTTAACAAAGAAGGAAACGTTTTTAAAAGAAAGAAGATGAGATATGATTGCCAACTCTCCACAAGAGACCAAACTGACACAGAAATTATCAACTATAGGTATTACCGTACGGCCGTCAACAATGAGGAAAGCCCAAACCGCATAGTCAGATATAAAAGGCCTCAAATTGCAATGTAAAACAATTCAAACGAGAAAACTAATGGCCTAATTAGGAACGAAAAACAAATATGTAACACATTAACAAACGAATTAGTATTCTAAAGGTCTTAACTTTTTTTATAGGGCTGATCTTATTTATTTAAAAAAAAAGTATTCCGAGCATTTCTTTAACCAAGGAGATGAAACAACTTCCAATCAAAGAACTGGGATGTCTACAATATGACCTTTAGTGAAAAGAATAACCCATATCGTTAACTAAGAGGTTGAGACACATACACAAATTATGACGGGAAAATATATTCGTGATCGATCAAACTCCCCCTATAATTGACAATTTGTTTAACATCGAAACACAACAGCATAATTTAGGCTGCAACATACTCACAGTTGATATCTTGTTTAAAACTCACATCGATACTGAAAAACGCCCTAAAATGAGTAGTGTAAACAATTCAATCAGGAAACCAAACGGTGTTATCTATAGACGAAACGAGAAACGAGAAACCCTTATAAACATCATCAACAATCAACTGAACATCAGATTCCTGATTAAGACAGGTGGAAACTAATGCAGCGGGCTTACACGTTTTAATAAATACCAACCTTCACCCTAATTACCTATAACATTAGTGGAACATCACAATATAGAAATTTCATAATTAGTCTTTCAAATAATATGACAAGAAGCTCTAAAAAAAGAGACAATAATCATACATATAATATAATATCTTCCTGAATTTATTTATTAAAGGTTTTGTTATTATTGAAACTTTTCCAAATTTTTATGTTATATTATATAAGTTAAGATTTATAATCTCAGTTAATCAAATACATTTACTCATTTTTTTTACAATAAGGAAATTAAAAACGGAAATGTTTTCGGAAATTATATTCACTTTTTAATGTAATTCATATTTTAACAATGTTAGGTGGCTTTCAGTTTCAGAACATTAATTATGTTAAATTTATACTCTTTTGAGTCTTAAAGGGTGTTTGGAATTTTGATTACGAGATATTTCACATAATCTGAAGGTAAGAGAAAATTTCAGAATAAAAACAAGATATGTTTTCCATGTATGGAGAATTATGAATTTAATGAGAAAAAATAAATAACTGACGATATCATTAAAACATAATTATTTGTTGAAAACCGTAAGCTTGTCTTTGTATGAACTATGGTTTTCGCAAATTAACAGGATACAACTGGTTTTATAATTGTATAACAATAGATTACCTTAAAAAATCAGGATAAATACAATATTTCGTATGACGAATAGAAACATTAGTTGATGAATTGATTTTTGTTTTTCACGGCGAAAGCAGAAAAGGAGCGCATCGAGATTTCATGTATTGAACCTCATCTTTTTTAATTAACATTTTTTTAGTGTTCGTGAAATCTATTCCTTGTTGTTCACCAATTGTCCCATGGTAAATTTAAAACTTATAACTTATTCGACAATTTTCTGGATGATAAGATTCAAACAAGGCTTTAAAAATGTTCAATATCGTTTGAACATTTACATGCAAATAATAATAGCCATACGAGATTTATAAATAAGCATTGAGGATTAAACTTTTCCATATTTATTTCCGTTTTCCAGAATGTTTTGTTGTTTGATTTTACTTCTTTTAGAGTTAGGTCATAACCTGTTTTCAAAACTGTTGTTATTGTGCAATTAATCTTTTTTTCATTTTTTAGAAACACGAAAAACGGCCATTGCAAGGATGTCAAGAGCGCAACAGAACATGTATGTTAATAATATCTTTGATGCAGGAAAAACGAAACCGGAAAATATTTTAGAATACGAAGAATGTCTTGCTCCTGTTGACAAATCCATTTATGATGAACTATCTTCAACGCAAGAGAAAGGCGCCCCAAGTAATGATTTCGTCATTATGAAGTCAATGCCTAGTGAGCAGTCTAAACAATCGGACAATTCATTTCTTCAAAAGAAATTAGCTCTACTCAGGCCAATGTTTCTCATACTTCTTTGCATTCTGATTACAGCGTTAGTTACGTCCATTGCCACTTTCTTTGCAACAAAAAATAATCTCTCTGATAAGAGTGACTTACGTAAGTATATAACAATGTTTGCTTTATCCACATAAGGGTAGAAAACCTTGTGCTTCCTAAATGTCAACAATATAACCAATAAATTTAAATTATCAATCATAGTTTGTGTCAACACAGGTATGCCGATTACTGATTGCTGATCATAAAACAATCAAAAGTTGAATGAAAACGATTACAATCAAGCAAATTCAAAACGTTTTTGAAACTGAGTGTTTAAACGGTTACTGCTATACATGCATCAACTTCAAGGATTAAACACCAGGTTCGCAAAATACAGGCAATATTTAAAGTTGTGAAACTGTAATCGATAAATAATTCTTGTATTTGACTATTTTAAAAGGTTATTAAACATAGCTCTGAATCTCAGGTTCAAAATTACTGTTGCAAAGTTAACACTTGATGAATTCGGATATTCTATTTACATGTAGGTATTTTGTCATTGAGCGTTTAAACACCTCTCCGTATTTTTTGCAACCCTTGTTTTCCAAAGTAAAATTTCAGCGTGTCTACGAAATGTACATCTTCAGCAATGAAAATATGATAAACATTAACAAACAAAAAACATGGCATTGCAGGCTCCGAACATAGGACAGGCACATAAAGAATATTGCGGGTTTAAACTAGTTTGAAAGTGCCAAACAAAACGATTTATTTCATTGCATAGTTGTCCAGTAAATCTAGCATAAATTTGACCCTTACCCGAAAGGAATTGCAACAGAAGATTTTTAAGTTTGAATTTTAAGCATTATACTCCAAATATACACAGAAAAAAATCCCATAAAATCTAACTTGAGTAATACTAAAAAAACATCATTTAAAATTCCTATAGAGACTCGCATTGAAAAGGGAGATAACTCTTGCAAAAAGGCAGAAATATCAATAAAAATTGATACAGAATAATAACTTTACAGCTTCTATTCATCATAATGTATTGATTCTTGATTTTTTAGTGGTCTTTAGAGTAAAAAAAATAGAATTAAAGGTGTTTTCATATATTTTATCAAGCTATAATCTAGATTTCGTAATTCATAAGTTGACCATTTATTGAATTTTTCAACATGTCAAGGTAAAGAATCTCAAATTTAATAAAAAAAAAATTAAGCATGTATTCTTCTTATTGTGGTTTAAAGTTTCTTTGGATAAGTAAGTTGCTGAAAAAATATAATATACAGATATATGCAATACCAAGTTTTCACATTATTTTTTCAAAATGGTTATAAAGCTTCATATTTGCAATTTCTTTAATGAAAACTGCACGAAAAAAAAATTAAACTACCTATATCACTTCGGGTTTGTACATATCATGAGCAGAAGATTATATAATTTAGTCAAATATAAACTTATAACCCCATCAAAGTATTATACTTTACATAAATTTCAAGAAAACCAACCCAAAAACTGTCAAAAAAGACTCATTTTTGCAAGAGTCATCTCTCCTTCCAATATTAATTTCCATAAGAAATTAAAAATGCTGATTTTGAGTTTTCCTCAAGTTAGATTTTATTGGACTTTTTTCTGTGTATATAAAGGGCATAATGCTATAGATTAGATCCAACACATTTTCTGTTGCAATTAGTTTGAGGTTAAATCTTAGTTTGACTGGACTTTAGCACTAGTCTATAAAGCAGCTGTAAGTAAGTGAGTAAGTAAATCTTTTATTTAAGAAGACTATTAACATACCTTCAAACATAATCTTTGATGAGTTATTCAAGAAAATAGAACATAGGTGAGAATAAATACAGCAAGGCAAGTGCAGTTCCCCAAAGGTATCATCACTTCAAAAGTTCAGGTTTATGTACTGACATTATTTATAAAATATTCTTATAACTATTTAACGTTGCAAAGACTTTACGTATCCCCAAACTTCAGAATTTAGCTTTGTGGGTTAAAGGCATACCCAGACGACAATTGGTTATTTATGTATACAATCCGAAAATCAATAAGAAAGATACACAACATGGTGACAATCAGAAACTGAAGGAGTCGCATGAACTCCAAAAATGAACAAGATATGTGCGTTGATAGGACAAGCGCGTCCGACGTATACAAATTATAAAGTCAGCTTTTATTTCACATACTGTAATAATAAATTGTGCATTCAAGTTTTTATCTACATTTCTAATACAGAATACAAAAGTGCTTGTATCAACGAAACAGAAGGCAGAGTCCAACAAGAACTAGATAAGGCTATGATTTGTAGATACAATGAAACAACGGACAGTCCGGCTTGTTCTTCGGCATCCTGCCCTGGTATGTTAGTATGACTGACACAAATGATAAGCGTTTGCAGAGTTCCTTTGATAATTTGTTGAAATATTTCGTCCGTTTTGTACGTAGCATATACTTCGACATAGATGAATATCGAAGACACAGCGACTATACTATATCTAGGTGCTATGATATTTAGCGGAGTACTAATGATCGTTGGAAGTTAAAATAATTCAATCGCACCATTTCCAACTGTCGGTCGCAATCCTTTTTTTTTTTATACATAGTGTATTTACCCCATCTCTCGTTGTATAGATCTTTCTCATTTACAATTAAGTGTTTCAAAAGTTTAAGTTAAGAAACATGTTGTCTTAGTTAAGATTGAGTTTTAGAATAGTTGTGCCATTACCACACTTACTTAGTAAATGTATATTCGTTAATATTCGATTCAATGGCGAAGGAACTTTTTTGTTCTTTTTCTTTAATTTATGAATACACTCATCACAATTACCAGGATGGAAATTTTGTGATTGCACCATACGTGTGTTCCGTCATAAAAGACTCGTCAGTGTGACTAAATTAAAAAATGTGAAAAGGCCAAAAAAAGTACCAAGTCAAAGAACATTCAGTTTAAAAGACTTCATTCTTTATCATTTCCACATGACCCCTTACGGGGTTGACATTACATTTTATGCAAGGAAAAAAAGATATAATCATTTTGGATAACGAAAACGATTGGATTTTTTTCAAACTTTGATTGAAAAGATCATATTTTGGCATTCCTTCACGATATTTTGATAATAGCCATTGTCAAAAGAGAAATTAAACTAAACTGGAAATTTATAATGAATCTTTTGTCTTCGATATGTACAAATAACCAAATGTGTCATTTGATCTACATGACATTGTAGTCTTCATATTATGTTAACTAGAACACACCCGCCGAATCGCGGGGAAATAGAGCGCATGTAAACCGTAAAAACAATTATAACTGGAGAATTCCAGGAGAGGTATCAAAAGTCAAAGGGACTTGGGGACTGGGCATAATTTTATTTTGCCCTCCCCTTTTTTCCAAATACCAATTTTTATTCCTTCCGTTTTTCTGTATACTATGAACATACATATATATACTATAATTACTATTTAAAACGGTATAATACAAAATTGCGGGTATCCAGAGTGTGGTTGAAAGTGTTAAAGTGCTGTACAGTAGGAATAATTTTTGTAAATTATGTCTGGAGAATTTCAAGAAAGGTAATTAAAGTTATAGGTACTTGGGGACACGACAATTGTTATTCAACCCCTCTTCTTTTTTTCCAAAATTTCCATTTGTTTTTGTTTTCTATTTATTTCAATATGAACATATATTACTATAAATAAAGTGTGTTTGCTTTTTACTATCAGTTCTCAGTTAATTTATAAATCCACGGCGGTCATTGATATACTATATAGACCCTTTCTATTTTATATACGTAGTGACCCGATGAATTTTTTTAAAAGATTTTATGACTGAAGAATTTCAGAAAAGGTATCAAAAGTTATAGGCACTTTGGGACATGACGATTGTTTTTCTAGCCCGGCTCCTATTTTTTTCCTCCAAAACTTATTTTGTCTTTCTTTTGATTTCAATAATGTTAGTTTATCTGTATTATTAGGTATATATATACATTACTATAAACGAAGTGTTTCAGTGCTTTTTAATATCAACTCTCAATTTACTATATAATCGATCCACGGCGGTCATTGACATATTATATAGACGCTCTATATTTAATAAACTCAGTGACTGCCGTGGCTAGTAAACTGGAAAATAATAGAAGATAGCAAATACACGTTATTCATAGTCTTTGGTATGTACAAAGTACAGAAAACACGCAAACCGGATGTTTAGCTTGACTTAAAATTTCGTACAATGACGGAAAAATATCCAGACGCAGTTTTTTCGTTTTTCTCCCAAAATAACACAAACTAAATAATCATAAGAATGGATGACAAATGCGACAATAAAATTAAGAAGGGAAATGGGGAATCTGTCAAAGAGACAACAACCCGACCATATAAAAAACATTAATATCAGCAGAAGGTCACCAACAGGTCTTCAATGTAGCGAGAAATTCCCGCAACCGGAGGCGTCCTTCAGCTGACCCCTAAACAAATATATACTAGTTCGGTGATAATGAACGTCATACTAATTTCCAAATTGTACACAAGAAACTAAAACTAAAAAAATACAAGACTAGCAAAGGCCAGAGGCCCCTGACTTGGAACAGGCGCAAAAATGCGGCGGGGTTAAACATGTAATACATGGTACCAATAGGGCACAAAGGCATGATGATTAATTGATTGTGGAAGGAAGAGAAGCGACATACAAAATGAGGTCTTCTCGTTAAATAGTATAGATGTCAGTAACATTTGGATAAGGGACAACATGCAAACGATTACAATGAAGTAATCATTTTCATATGCGACAATGGTAGGATTTTTAGATAATGCATTTTCATAACAAAAATCCGTTGAAACATACAGAATTGTTAACGCTTCTGAGTGATAAAATGCAAAAAAAATATAGTGCCGTAACGTCTGTAAGGGTACTTTGTGGTGTTCGAACAGGGGCGGTGAGCAAAGTTTTAAAGAGGGAATTCCTTACCAAGGTGAAAGAAGGGGTTCTAACTATATGTCGCCATTGAATGCATTAGTCGTCCAAAATCGAGGGGGTTGCAACCCCTTGAACCCTTCCCTTGATCCGTCACTATGGACGTTATATAGTTATATAGATATAGTTTGAATAAAGTACACCCTTGATAAATTTTGCAAAGAAAATTGCTATAAAAAACAGTTTCCTCCAACTTTCTTTCAATTTTTGCCATTATAGCAGACATTTACATTCTCGGACTATTTCTCTTTTTCTATAAAACGAGGCTACTGAAAACATCTAAGTTTTATCTTGGATGTAAACACTAGGTGCCGCCGCTTTCTTTTTTTTAAATGAGACTTAGTTCCCTATTTTTTTCTTCAATATCAGCTTCGGAAACGTATTTTTGTATGCGACCATTAAGCAACGATGTTTATCTATGTCAGAAGGTACATCGTGTTAAAAAGGTTAATGTCACAAGTTTGTGAGTTTATTGCCTAGGCAGAGCATGTTTAGTTTTTGTTTAGTTTCCATGGATATCAACATTAAGCGCGTGTTTAAATTTGAATTTTCATTTCTGTGACACTATGGGGTTATCCTGTCCTTTTGTGTTAGTCTCCGCCTATTCTGTTCAGCCTATTAGAATCTCGCAAATAACTAAGGGACTCCAACAAATTTTAGGACCAAAAAACCCTTATTGGAAAACATAGGGTGATTATTTGCGTTTTCATTTTAATTTTAAAACAAGATTATTTAAATATTTGAAAAAATAATGTATCATTTAAGGGCAATAATTACGAGAACTAAATGTTAAATAAAAAGTATCATTCAAAAGGCAATAACTACGAGATATACAAAAAGGGGTTGACTGACTCATTCGATCCTCAAAAAATCATGCTTATACAGGTATAAACAATGATTAACAAATCTTTTTTTTATCTCTAATATGGAATTGAACAGACCTAAATAAAAAAATCGAATTGCACGAGTTTTACATTCTATTTATATCTATATAAATGTTTATATCGCTTATATGACCATTGGCAGTGTCCGGATGTCAACTCGAAGTCGGTTTCAAGATTGAAATACACACACAACGAAGCTACCCATTATCGAGTGTATGTCATGTAAATTGTGTATTTCAGACTTTTATAATTTGGATAAATATTTTTCATGGTTAAGGATTTAATATGAGAATTAAGTCAAATCGGGGAATTCGAATTTGACAGCTAGTACCTCCTTTAAACCAACTGAATTGGCTTTTTTAATGTTAAAAACAACAAAAGTTACGTGGTCTTTTGATCTTCACAGATTTTGCAATGAAATAACATCACTTATATATGTTAAACGAATTTTGTGTTTTAGGGAGGCCTCTAACTGCAATTTTGATATATTATATAAAGATAGGCTTGAGAAATGTTTATGAGATCTAAACCTTCACCTATACCTCTAGCCAATGTAGAAAAGTAAACGCATAACAATAGGCACATTAAAATTATGTTCAAGAGAAGTCCGAGTCCGATGTCAGAAGATGTAACAAAAGAAAATAAATAAAATGACAGTAAAACATAAATAACAACAGACTACTAGCAATCAACTGACATGCCAACTCTTTATCGCTTTTGAAAAGTTGTTTTACTGTTCGGTTAGCTTTTGACGTGAACGCCGACTTTTTGTGCTTTGTATTGAATATTTTCAAAAAAGGATTGCATGTGAAATACCTGAACGTTCTTATATAATTATAAGATGTCTGCATGTTGATAGATATTTACAAATGATGTCATTGTACTGATGATAATAAAGTAAATGTTTTAACCTGTTTCTAATATCAAGAACCCTACTCTACAATATTTTCTATTTTTCTAAATCACGGGTAGTGAGGTCGTCATATCGAGGAGCGGTTAGTACAGTGATTTTGTCATAATTTGGATAAGTTTGGCATGGTTAATTTATGTTGCTTCCCCAAACTATTGCCTCAGTTCTATTCACACGAGTAGATAAAAAGCAAATAAGATGCTCGAATCTATATTGGAGGTCAAACGCTCTATATTGGAATTGTTGTTTCACAAAATTTACGCAGAATAAGCAAGATATCGGAATTGCTATGGTTTGGTTAAGAGAATGACATGGTTCAGTTAAGAGTCTGGAAATTTGTCATGGTTTTGGTCAAGATTGTCATGGTTTAGATCGAAATAAATACATATGTGTTTCACTTTAATACTGAAAATTTGATTGATAGCGCCTGCTCTTGAACGAAGATACACTATATATTAACTGCATGAGAGGAAAAAATGTCTGTTTATCCAAATTTAGTGGGTGAGATCGTCAAAGCGTAAATTTAACATGTCATGTTACTTTTCGTAAGTTTTCTACAATATAAATTTACAAGTCACTTCTCTTTTAAACTAGCTTTCGATATAATTTTACCAAAACAAAAGACAAAGCGTTGCTTCTGTTTCACATATAATCTTTTCTTCATATGTCCATGCTTGACTCTGCCGGAGATATCATTAGCGGCATCACTAGTCAAATACTAAAATAGCTAAAGACTTCTACTCAAAAGTGGCAGCCAGTCAAAAAGTGATTCTTAATTTTCATTTTCTTTTCTAGAAATATTTGTTTTTTTATTTCAAATATTAAACAAGTTTATATTGAATAAAAGGAGATGTGGGGTTATAGGTCCATGATACAGTAACCCAACTACAAAACTAACCAAAATATATTAAGAGGACATCATAAGTCTTCAACCATTTACGAAACCGAATAGTTACGAGTGACATGGACAACAGTTTTAAAACTTATTAGTTTTAAAACTATGATAGGTGAAATGACATTAAAAAGTACTTTCAAAGTTCGAATTTAAAACATGAAAGATCAAGACAAGAAATCATTGTTTGTAATAGGACAAAACGCATTATAAGATGGATAAAGATGAAAAAGATGGAAAATTTAATTTGTTGATACATGTATATATCACAAATACACTTCATTTGAACTTCTCAGAACATTCAATATATATTTATGGTATCTACATTTGCCGTTTATGATATTTGCTTTTTTGATTTTCAATTTACTACTAGGTAATATCAAATGTACGATGACGCAGGAAATACACAAATGAGACAGCAAATCAATAACACAAACATGAATTCTTCAACAATAGGATAAATTAAATAGGTCAAACTCTGTATCTGCCTGATTTTATAAAATGGGTAAATAAATTGGACAGAGACTACCAGAGATCTGAAACCATCAAACTATTCTCAGTGTAGCGTAAAACAGTAATATGACATAGGACAACTTGTCGCGTCACTAGGTTCTGGATATTTTTGGTGAGTCGCAACTTCGGAATTCAGTAAATATTGTTTTTGAAATTAAATGTGTAAAACCCTTCCTTTACAATAGTTAGCACTTATGAATGCCTGTTTGATGTCTGTGTTGAATACTTATATTTTCATGATTTTGTAGTTTATAACTTTTTTTCAATTTGTGTAATTAAATATGTTTAGCATGAAAACAACGCAGTCAAATTCATATTTTTTTGTTATTTAATTACATGATAAGGCTCCAAATTTTACACAAATGCTTTGAATTGGACTCATACAATTTTTCAGAGACAATTGCATCTATCGCTCCTTTAGACGGGTCATTTGAAGCTGTTGGTGATACTGATTCTCTTCTAAAATTGAGAAAGGAATAGCATTCATAAAGTTTAAATGATATATTGTCTCATTTTCAAGATAATGACATTTTTAGATATCATAACATGCTCTTTAATGGTACTGACGAATTCCTTGAGCACCATGTGCAAATCCTTCATATGGGTTCACGATTGCACTTTTACGTTAAGCAGTAGATTTTCTGGGTTGGTTCAATATTGCATGGCTGCTGAAATAAATAAACGTAGTAGTGTTTGATTAGTTCTTTTGGATTTAAGTTCATAATATGACTGCGGCAATAAAAGATTAAAAAATTACGATACGAAACGAATATTGAAAAATAGGATCCTCTCAATATTGTTTCATATAATGCTATTCAATGAAACTACAGTGTTAAATATATATCGTTATTTATTGCTAGACATAATCCGAAGATGCTCGCAATATTGGCAGCAGAATTACATCCTGAAATTTAAAGGAAGCTATCTTAGAATCATGACTTTTTATCATTTGTTATTTATTTGAAACTAGGTCCCACTAAGTATCAGTGCTTTATTTGTGATTTAAGTGTTTCTGTTACTTGATTTTCTTGTTTTAACATGATACTGAGTTTTACATGTGTGGCATGGTTAAGGCGAAGAAGAGGTTGGGGAGCCCGCAAACATGTTTTACTCTGCAATATTTTGTTTATACTGTTTCAAGTAAATTGTCTGTAATGCCGTGAATATCGTATGTAACTGTGAATCATATTTTGTTATTTATTTTGGACAGAAATTAGGCTGATGCTTTTTTGATTGGAATTCCTATACATTGAATTTTGTCACAGCCTTTTATATCTTGCTAAGAAATATTGTTTTGCTCATTGTTAAATGTTGAAGGCCTCTTGAAGACAAAAAGTTGCTCAAATCTACATAATTCGATCTCAGGTGGATAGTTATATCATTCAATTTTGCAATCATAATGCATCTACTTATAACATGTTACTACATTGTATGTGCGTTTTTATGTCCTTTCATGTTTCAAATGGAACGATTTTTGTTAATTTTGATAGTAATTCTTCATTATACACGACAAGAATTACATAACTGAACCATGTCAAACATGAAATTAACCATGACACGAATGAACCAAACCATGACACAGATATTTCAGTAATTTTGAATTGATTGCAAAAGTAGGTATTTTTCAGAATAATTGACCGCAGTGTTATATAACGAAGATATATGTGATGTAACAGACTGTAAGAAAATAACTTTTTTTATGCACGATAAACCAATTAGCAAGTTTTAAATTTTGACATACGCAAGCTTTGTTCTGTGTTAAATCATTAACTATATTATACAACTTGTGATGTACTAACATATTTACTTTATACAAAGGTACTTACCAGCTTGAATTAATTATCAGAAGTTCCGTTTACAAAATATCCCAATGTTTACATTTTTGCATTGATCAGGTCGATCAGTTTTATCCATACAGAGGTAAGATAATACCAGATCGAAATATTAAACCTTTGATAACACTTCATTCGAAAACATTCGCATTAAGTTTTGTTAATTTTTGCAAGGCGTTATAAAAACCGAGCATTTTGAAAATATAGATAGTTTACTAAAAAAAACCATTTATTTTGAGGTGTGATACATGTGCCCCCGAAATATATTACGTCACATCTGGTTGTTACGTAATAGGTGGAACAAATTTCCCTTGAAATTGACAGTAATAGGTAACTAATCCTACATCTCACAGCAGTAAAACATTTGTTGGTCAAAAACATATATCGTTTGTATTTAAAAGCACCATATATGCATTATTTTATGTGTGGCGTTTCTAGAAAATATTTTGGAAGTTTGAGGTGAAATGGTTACTAAAGCTTGAACAATGGTTAATAAAGGGGATTAAATGAAATGTTAAGTGAATTGTTTTCTAAAGTACTTGAACAGAAACACGTAACTCATGCTGAATATTTCTTTATTTGAAACAAGGATGAATTCTGCACATTTTTTCGAAAAGTGCACGTTTTACTTATAAGGGGAAAATCAATGGTTGTTTAACACCTTGACAAAACTGCTGGACTTGCATTATACTTACTATTGGTATTCATATGTATTAAACCAAACCCAGAGCTTTAGGATTAAATAAACAACTGTAGTATTTATAATGAAATAAACTCTTTTAAAACCCTTGCAAAAGTATAAATAGTTATCAAAAGTACCAGGATTATAATTTTATACGCCAGACGCGCGTTTCGTCTACATAAGACTCATCAGTGACGCTCAGATCAAAATAGTTAAAAAATCCAAATAAATACAAAGTTGAAGAGCATTGAGGACCCAAAATTCCAAAAAGTTGTGCCAAATACGGCTAAGGTAATCTACTCCTGGGGTAAGAACATCCTTAGTTTTTCGAAAAATTCTAAATTTTATAAACAGAAAATTTATAAAAATGACCATATAGTTGATATTCATGTCAACACCGAAGTGCTGACTACTGATCTGGTGATACCCTCGGGGACGAAACGTCCACCAGCAGTGGCATATAAAAATATTCTTGAAAAAAGAATAAATAGTTATGATAAAAATGGGTAAACTGTTACTTTATAAAACAAAATAAAACAATGACCATAGCCCATACTGCAAAGTAAGCTTAAAAAGATCACATAATGACAAAAGAGGGACGAAAGATACCAAAGGGACAGTCAAACTCATAATTCCAAAACAAACTGACAACGCCATGGCTAAAAATGAAAAAGACAAACATAAAAACAATAGTACACATGACACAACATAGAAAACTAAAGAATAAACAACACGAACCCCACCAAAAACTAGGGGTGATCTCAGGTGTTCCGGAAGGGTCAAATGTGGAACGTTTCAAACTAGAATATTTATCTACAAGAAAAATAACGAAACACAATATGTTACACAGCAACAAACGACAACCACTGAATTACAGGCTTCTAACTAGTAACAGTAACAAACAGACAGATTATGACGGGGTTAAACATGTTACAAAGATCCCAACCTCCCCTAAACTTTGACAGTACAACATAATGTTCTTTTGTCTTTGTTTTATATGACAATAAAGATGTATAATTAATTATTTAAGCAATACAAAAATAATTAAATGCAGTTATATATTTAACATTGATTCAATTTCAGGTAATGGTGATTATTTAAGACTGCGCTTCAGTCGAAAAGAATTGTACTATTCATACTACATGTCAGATGATGAAACAACCTTAAGTAATTTTAAAACAGTTGAAACCTCAAAGAGTGTCTCAGCACGATTATCGACTTACAGGGGGACGATTTCTGACACATGTTTAGGTGACGATGATTTGATTTATTATGAAGTAAACTATACATATTCCATTCGCTCTAAATCTACCTATTTTTTAACAAAGAATATATTGGAAGTTGGCATTGCTGAACGCTCAAATGTTGATAAATATAGCGATGCTGGTGCTTCAGCAAGTGGATGGTCATTCAACATGTTTTATAGAGGAGAATGGTTTTCTAATACCAGAAAATTTGTCTACATAAATGCAAGGCATAACGGAAGTAGTACAACAAGTCAAAGACTGTTAACAACTTATGTAGGTGAACAATTACACGGGCAATTAAAAATTTTCATTAATACCCGTAGACATGAGTTTACTGTAATGCATGATGATTTGAAAGTTTATGTTTTTGAAGATGTAAAATCAAACGAAATGCTTTGTCCTGTTTTTGGAGTATACAATCCTGACCATGTTAAAGTTCAACTAAAGATACTAAATTCTTTTAATTTTTCTATGTATCCCTGGTGATCATGGGTATCATCTTTCAAATTTTGTGATCTTTTGTTCGCGTCGAAACTGACAGTTTCATAGAATAGATCAATAACAACAAACAAAGTAACACTTGATTTGTTTGTAAGTGTGTTTTTGTTTAATGTGTAATAATTTAAATTTGCTTGGAAGTTTCCAAACTGCTTTATGCAATGTTTGGGCTATTCAATCTTTATCTAATCACCATGGTTAAGATTCATAAGGAAAGCAGTATTTATTCTTGGGGTTCATATTTATTTCTCACCCACTGTGACATTTTCAGGCTGATGGTGGAAAACGTCATTGTTAAGTCACGTAACGTAATCTGTGCACATGTTAAGGAATGGCCTGTCATACTATGCGGTAAATTGAAGTTCATTTTTTTCAGGATCTTGAGGAAATTTAAATTTTATATTATGATACAAAAAAAAACAAATAAATCTTCTACATTAAATTATTTATTAAGATGAACATCCTGTTAAAAATCGTGTTGTAAATTCAGTTTCTCCTGAATCGTTAATATTGTTTTGATTATACAAAATAGTAATATTTATACCACCATTTAAAAAACATTATTTAAAAAATCGAAGTACCGAAAAATCATATCTTTCCCGAAAAGATTGCACCATAAACACCATGCTTATAAACAAAGTAGTCGTTGATTAAGATATCAATAAACTGTTGTAGATTTTTTCATATTTTATCATTTTATCTTTATAATGAACCAAATAAGGAGTAGAACAGAAAGACAATCTGAGTTCTAACTTATCTATAATTTTAATAAATGATATTCCTGTTTATTTTGTATGATCCAGTAGTTGTTAACTCTCGACCAGTTCAATGTTTATTATGTGATGATAATATTGACATTGATGTCTACCGCAGCTAAACGACGAGTAAATTTGATTGATTGAGTACTTACTAGTATTTTTAATATTGTCTTTTGACAATTAATCACATTAAATCAAACATTCGTCTATGTAACAAGACAGGCAAGTATATCAAAAATAATTTTTAGCTGAACGACATTCTTATTTATTTCGATTTTTCTGTTTTGATCTGAGCATTACTGATGAGTTTTATGTAGACGACACGCGCGTCTGGCGATTTAAATCATAATCCTGGTACCTTTGATAATGATTGCTAAAAATTGTTAATATTTAGGAATCACTTCAAGTGCATTTGATTCTATTTTTGTTTTTCTTTCAAAGATAATTGTATAGCAAGGCAATTACACCCCAAAACATGGTCTCGTGCTTCCAAATTTAAAAAAACATCAATCATGTAATACTATTTGATTAATTATTATATTAAACCTATTAATTTTTATATATCATAAATTTGTGAATATTGAAAACCCTTTTGAAGAAAGAAAATCTTAGACTTCAACTGTAGATCAGGCAAATCCTTAATAAAGGGAACAGTAGTATATAGATATTTAAAAATCATAAATCATTTGAGAAAAAGTACTGAACTCAATCCAAAACGGAAAGTCCAAAAAAAAACCAATTGGCAAAATTAATAGCTCAAACACACCAATAGAATAGATAACAAATGTTATACTCCTTGGTACGAGCATTTTCTTATGTAGAAAGAAAAGTGGATTGAACCTAGTTTATAGCTAGCTAAACCTCTCACTTGTATGCCAGTCGCATCAAATTCTAGTTCAGTCGAAAGCTTTAGTTTATTTACTTTATCTTTCAATTTAAAGTAGCGAGTAGCAGTTTTATATTACTTTGGTACATAAGCTATCCACAGATGACACTACTTAGAAAAACATCAATGTCTACACGCTAGCCATTTTGAGTTTTATTTTTCACGGTTAAAGACAGATTTTTGAGTGTCACATGATAACCACATGCTAATTTGAGAATGTTATTTTTGTAAACGAAAGTTCATATTGTGAACATACTAGCAACACCACGCAATATAGCAAATTAAAATATAAAAGAGTAAAAAAGGTCTGTTTATGAAAAGTTGAAATTTGAGTATCATTTTTTCATTATTTTGAAAAAACAGCATTAACCTACACGGGTATATTAAAAAGAAACTATTGTGTTCTGTCATGGTAATTTCATGGTAAGATATAATTCATTCGCCATTTTTAATTGGTTGTAATGACCCAACCTATTTCTTCCAAGGTTCACGGGTAGTGAGGTCGTCATATCGAGGAGCGGTTAGTACAGTGATTTTGTCATAATTTGGATAAGTTTGGCATGGTTAATTTATGTTGCTTCCCCAAACTATTGCCTCAGTTCTATTCACACGAGTAGATAAAAAGCAAATAAGATGCTCGAATCTATATTGGAGGTCAAACGCTCTATATTGGAATTGTTGTTTCACAAAATTTACGCAGAATAAGCAAGATATCGGAATTGCTATGGTTTGGTTAAGAGAATGACATGGTTCAGTTAAGAGTCTGGAAATTTGTCATGGTTTTGGTCAAGATTGTCATGGTTTAGATCGAAATAAATACATATGTGTTTCACTTTAATACTGAAAATTTGATTGATAGCGCCTGCTCTTGAACGAAGATACACTATATATTAACTGCATGAGAGGAAAAAATGTCTGTTTATCCAAATTTAGTGGGTGAGATCGTCAAAGCGTAAATTTAACATGTCATGTTACTTTTCGTAAGTTTTCTACAATATAAATTTACAAGTCACTTCTCTTTTAAACTAGCTTTCGATATAATTTTACCAAAACAAAAGACAAAGCGTTGCTTCTGTTTCACATATAATCTTTTCTTCATATGTCCATGCTTGACTCTGCCGGAGATATCATTAGCGGCATCACTAGTCAAATACTAAAATAGCTAAAGACTTCTACTCAAAAGTGGCAGCCAGTCAAAAAGTGATTCTTAATTTTCATTTTCTTTTCTAGAAATATTTGTTTTTTTATTTCAAATATTAAACAAGTTTATATTGAATAAAAGGAGATGTGGGGTTATAGGTCCATGATACAGTAACCCAACTACAAAACTAACCAAAATATATTAAGAGGACATCATAAGTCTTCAACCATTTACGAAACCGAATAGTTACGAGTGACATGGACAACAGTTTTAAAACTTATTAGTTTTAAAACTATGATAGGTGAAATTACATTAAAAAATCCTTTCAAAGTTCGAATTTAAAACATGAAAGATCAAGACAAGAAATCATTGTTTGTAATAGGACAAAACGCATTATAAGATGGATAAAGATGAAAAAGATGGAAAATTTAATTTGTTGATACATGTATATATCACAAATACACTTCATTTGAACTTCTCAGAACATTCAATATATATTTATGGTATCTACATTTGCCGTTTATGATATTTGCTTTTTTGATTTTCAATTTACTACTAGGTAATATCAAATGTAAGATGACGCAGGAAATACACAAATGAGACAGCAAATCAATAACACAAACATGAATTCTTCAACAATAGGATAAATTAAATAGGTCAAACTCTGTATCTGCCTGATTTTATAAAATGGGTAAATAAATTGGACAGAGACTACCAGAGATCTGAAACCATCAAACTATTCTCAGTGTAGCGTAAAACAGTAATATGACATAGGACAACTTGTCGCGTCACTAGGTTCTGGATATTTTTGGTGAGTCGCAACTTCGGAATTCAGTAAATATTTTTTTGAAATTAAATGTGTAAAACCCTTCCTTTACAATAGTTAGCACTTATGAATGCCTGTTTGATGTCTGTGTTGAATACTTATATTTTCATGATTTTGTAGTTTATAACTTCTTTTCAATTTGTGTAACTAAATATGTTTAGCATGAAAACAACGCAGTCAAATTCATATTTTTTTGTTATTTAATTACATGATAAGGCTCCAAATTTTACACAAATGCATTGAATTGGACTCATACAATTTTTCAGAGACAATTGCATCTATCGCTCCTTTAGACGGGTCATTTGAAGCTGTTGGTGATACTGATTCTCTTCTAAAATTGAGAAAGGAATAGCATTCATAAAGTTTAAATGATATATTGTCTCATTTTCAAGATAATGACATTTTTAGATATCATAACATGCTCTTTAATGGTACTGACGAATTCCTTGAGCACCATGTGCAAATCCTTCATATGGGTTCACGATTGCACTTTTACGTTAAGCAGTAGATTTTCTGGGTTGGTTCAATATTGCATGGCTGCTGAAATAAATAAACGTAGTAGTGTTTGATTAGTTCTTTTGGATTTAAGTTCATAATATGACTGCGGCAATAAAAGATTAAAAAATTACGATACGAAACGAATATTGAAAAATAGGATCCTCTCAATATTGTTTCATATAATGCTATTCAATGAAACTACAGTGTTAAATATATATCGTTATTTATTGCTAGACATAATCCGAAGATGCTCGCAATATTGGCAGCAGAATTACATCCTGAAATTTAAAGGAAGCTATCTTAGAATCATGACTTTTTATCATTTGTTATTTATTTGAAACTAGGTCCCACTAAGTATCAGTGCTTTATTTGTGATTTAAGTGTTTCTGTTACTTGATTTTCTTGTTTTAACATGATACTGAGTTTTACATGTGTGGCATGGTTAAGGCGAAGAAGAGGTTGGGGAGCCCGCAAACATGTTTTACTCTGCAATATTTTGTTTATACTGTTTCAAGTAAAGTGTCTGTAATGCCGTGAATATCGTATGTAACTGTGAATCATATTTTGTTATTTATTTTGGACAGAAATTAGGCTGATGCTTTTTTAATTGGAATTCCTATACATTGAATTTTGTCACAGCCTTTTATATCTTGCTAAGAAATATTGTTTTGCTCATTGTTAAATGTTGAAGGCCTCTTGAAGACAAAAAGTTGCTCAAATCTACATAATTCGATCTCAGGTGGATAGTTATATCATTCAATTTTGCAATCATAATGCATCTACTTATAACATGTTACTACATTGTATGTGCGTTTTTATGTCCTTTCATGTTTCAAATGGAACGATTTTTGTTAATTTTGATAGTAATTCTTCATTATACACGACAAGAATTACATAACTGAACCATGTCAAACATGAAATTAACCATGACACGAATGAACCAAACCATGACACAGATATTTCAGTAATTTTGAATTGATTGCAAAAGTAGGTATTTTTCAGAATAATTGACCGCAGTGTTATATCACGAAGATATATGTGATGTAACAGACTGTAAGAAAATAACTTTTTTTATGCACGATAAACCAATTAGCAAGTTTTAAATTTTGACATACGCAAGCTTTGTTCTGTGTTAAATCATTAACTATATTATACAACTTGTGATGTACTAACATATTTACTTTATACAAAGGTACTTACCAGCTTGAATTAATTATCAGAAGTTCCGTTTACAAAATATCCCAATGTTTACATTTTTGCATTGATTGTCATCAAAAAGACTTAACACTGTCATGTCAAACTTATCCAAACTATGACAAAATCACTGTACTAAACGCTCTTCGATATGACTACCTTACTACCCGTGAGGTTAGTCTTTTGACGTTGAAGAAAATGTCAACAGAAATACCGGCAAAACAGAACAACTACATGCCTAAATACTGACCAAAAAAGTTAATTGACTACGTTTCCTTCTGGATGTGTTTTTATTTTTGTTTTTGTACGGGTCAAATGAAAGCTTGCGTAATACACAGTTTATCACAAATACATTTGTACATTTGTTTATTAGTATAAAGTAAATCCTTTACCGATTGTTAGGTGAGAATGTTTCATTGTTCTATGCATATACTCCGTGTTTCAGACTGTACCTTGACCTATATTAGTTTACTTTTATAAAATTATGACTTGGATGGATAGTTGTCTCATTGTCACAAATACCACATTTTTCTATATCTAACATCAATATTGATGACTTCAATTTACGATCGCACATTAAAAAAAATGTTATTGTTATAGAATAAGCATTAGCTGATAACTCTTCAAAATGTTCTCCCATAATAAAGGAAATTACGAATTGAATAAAAAAAGAAAACAAAACTTGTACCTTAGCCTAGCATTGATATTTTCATCACGAGAAACAGTTAATAATCATAGTTCATAATTTAATTCAAATAAAATGTCTATTAGCAAGGACATATCAAAGGAATGGTAATACATGTACGTATACAATTTTTGTTAAATTTCATAGATTTTCATTTAATCATTTTGTTTACATGAAACAATATATGAAATACGTTTTACTTATATTTATAATTATACAAACAGCAGAGCGAGCATGCATTGTTATTAATAAAACGAACACCTTTTATTTCGTTGAGGAATCTTTGTACATATATCATTGATAGCAAATGTACTGAACCATTGTAAACACTTTTACTGAACGATTGAAATATTTCTGCTTGAATTTCATTAGAGAAATAAATTACATTATAAAAAAAAGTCTCTTGTTACATTTTCCTAAGCAATTTAACACTCTTGAACTGAGACTGACATTATCAAGATGCTCGATTTCATGATTCACAACATATTTGTTATCAAAAGGTCAGGGTCGTATCAATACACTTTTAAACATTGCAAATGACATGGTCTATATTAAAGTACTCTTTTATAAGATATGTAAATTTATTTGAAATAACATCAATTGAAACAACTACTATATATGGGAGTAAAAATGGTTAAAATATATGCAGCACATTTATCATTTACTCACCGAAAACCAAAAATATGTTTTACAAATGCTGCACCCATATCATTTAATTACTCACCGAAAACCAGAAAATGTTTTATATATGCTGCGTCCATATCATTTACTGACCGAAAACCAAAAAAATGTTTTATATATGCTGCACCAATATCATTTATTCACCGAAAACCAGAAAATATTTTATATATGCTGCACCCATATCATTTACTCACCAAAAAACAAAAAATGTTTTATATATGCTGTACCCATATCATTTACTCACCGAAAACCAAAAGATGTTTTATATATGCTGTACCCATATCATTTACTCACCATAGACCAAAAATGTTTTATATATGATGTACCCATATCATTTACTCACCATAAACCAAAAAATGTTTTATATATGCTACACCTATATCATTTACTCACCGAAAAAAAAAAATGTTTTATATATGCTGCACCAATATCATTTACTCACCGAAAACTATAATTATGGAATATCTGTTTTATAGATGACACCGAATATGTTACAATTGACGTTACTATAATCCCGTCATCTTTTTTCCCGAATATGATCTTTCAAATGAATTAGTCAGCAGGTTTGTACTGTAATGAACACCACGACGGTTTCTAAATGTTGGGCCGTAAATGTTCATCCTTTTAGGCAACCCCTCATTTTTGTTGATGTTCTTGTTGCGTAGTTTTTAAACCTCTATGAATCGTCTTGTATACTGTTGTATTTTTGTTTATTCACCTTTTTTTGCCATGGTGTTGTTGATTAATTTTTGTCTTAAAAGTACAAGAACAACTGTTCTCGACATCTAATACAGGGTGGGTATTGTTTTCTCTTCGTGACGTGTGAAAACATTGGGCCACTAACAGATACTAACAATCAGTATTGATTTACATTTATTAAGATGGATATAATCTGTTAATATTGAAAGCTGTATATAAAATGTGCATATGGACTCTTCGTCCGAAAAATGTATGTGAACTTTAACCCGTAAAGATATTCTGTTAAAAAGTGTATTTTCACAAACGGAGAGTTTATTTGTATCTTAAAAGATAAACATAGTTTATACATTTTAAAAGATATATAGTCAGGTTATACGCATTTCAACAGATCTGTAGTACTTAATTTGGATTTGTAACAATGAGTAAAGAGCCATATGGAATGCAGTAAATAATCATCTGTTCTGTGCACCTGGGATAACCTCCCATTTGTGTCTGTGTTCACGTTGCATAGATTTTAATCCTCTATGTTGCGTCTTGTATACTGTTTGCCTTTTTTTGGTCTTTTTTGCCATAGTGTTATTGATTCATTTCTGAGTTATGAGTTTGAATATCCCTTTGGAATCTTTCGCCTCTCTTTTCAGTAAAATAATAACTGGTCTCGATAATTGATACAGTTGGGGATAATTTCCTCGTAACGTGTAAAAACATTGGGCTACTGATACTTTTTTTCTGACAGCATTTTATACTATCGTATATAGCTATAGACAGCTACTAACAATCAATGTTGATTTACATTTATTAAGATGTATATAATTTGTAAATTTTGAAAGCTGTATATAACAATATGCATATAGAGTCTTCATTTGAAAAATGTATGCGAACTTTATAACCGTAAAGATGTTTATATTCAGTAAAAAATGTATATCTTTATTTGTATCTTAAAACATATACCTAATAAACTCATCGTAGATACCTGGATTGAAATGTCATATTAACGCAAAACGTCGAATAAACAAAAGTTAAAAAGATCCCAAAAAGTACAAAGTTGAAGAGCATTGAGGACCAAAAATACCTTTTGACAACTACAGCTACGGTAATATGTTTCCTATTACAGATGCATAGTCAGTTTATACGCATTTCAACTGATCTTCAGTACAAACTTTTGATTACAACATTGTTGTGACGTCATTCTATTGTGATACTGTTGTTTATTTCAGTGATTGGACTATCATTTACCTGTGATAAACCATTATGTTACCTTTAGCTGTCCAATATTTTTAAAAATAGCCCTCTTCCTTCTTAAAAATATTGGACAGCTAAAGATAGCATAACTGATTATTACAGGTTAATGATAGTCCAATCACTGAAATAAAAAAAAGTATTAATTACTCCAATTGTTTTCATCATGTTAACTTTTTTAAATACATCTAAAGAACAAATGACATTTAAAAAAAAAACATTTTTTATTAAAGTCACCTTCCAATACACCAATTTTGTCACTCATCAAAACGGTTTCTTGAGAAAAAAATCACTTTCAAATTGATTTATAATACCACCAATACTTGTTTAGTTGCCTTTATGAATTTTGTTTTGCAAAAGATTTATCCTCGTCTGTTTTCAGGTAATCAAACTTGACCTCTGATCTTGCTTTCATTCTTCCTAACATAATGTTTAACTAAAATTTAAATTTACAATTCATTGTTTTTCAAGTTATTGCTTAAATATGAATATGATGGAACACTTCGCTAATATACGACGATGAATATGGGAAACAGATTAAAAGAAGACATTACCGCATTTTGTCTGTCTAACAAACCAATCGTATATCCGATTCGCACTTTGTTTGCAGTGATAGTTTTATAAAAAAAAGGGCTATACACAAATTAACAAAAAAAGAGCGACACGACCTTGCAGAAATAAAATAAACAGAAACAGGGGGTTTGTAGGTGATACCGTTTGGGAAAACAATAGCAGTCTCTTGAAAGTTTCAACAAAAAAATATAACTGATTGCATGTTGGTATCTCTTCGTTTTTTCATATAAATTATACATTTGAAATAAAACCGACTGTGGTGCACTCTACATGGTTAAAAAAAAACGTCTTCATATGCTATTAGTTTTTCTCTAATTCACGTAGTAAAAAATATAACCCGAGAAGAAACTAGAAAAAAAAGAGGGACGAAAGATACCAAAGGGACAGTCAAACTCGTAAATCCAAAACAAACTGACAACGCCATGGCTAAAAATGAAAAAGACAAACAGAAAACAATAGTACACATGACACAACATAGAAAACTAAAGAATAAACAACACGAACCCCACCAAAAACTAGGGGTGATCTCAGGTGCTCCGGAAGGGTAAGCAGATCTTGCTCCACATGCGGCACCTGTCGTGTTGCTTATGTGATTACAAATCCGGTAAATAGTCTAATTCGGTAGGTCAAATTCATGAAAGGGAAGGGGATTGTAGTTACGACGTACGGAACATATCCGATATCATTTGTGAAACGGTTATTCCATAACGGTCAACCAACTCGTGATGGCGTCCGTAAAATTTACGAAGGGATGATTTCAACTTCACCATTTGGAACTCTTGGTTTAATAGCTTCCTTGTGAGCAGTAACCCTCTATCAAGAAAATCACGATAGGAAATGCAAGCACGGGAATATCGTATCAATTGGGAGCTATATACCCCGTATGCAGGTGCTGCTGGAATGTTGCTACTTAGAAATGGAAAGTTCACAATTAAAAAGCTGAAATTATCTCTTTTGTCGTAAAGTTTTGTCTTCAACCGACCCTCATTGTCAATTTCTAGATGTAAATAAAGATATGAAGCCGACTTAACTGTATCTGTTGTATCCTTTATCTCCAATTCGATGGGAAAGATGCGATCCACATAGTCACCAAATTTTGAATTGTTTAGTGAAAGAACGTCATCTATATAGGGGAAAGTAGAGTTAAAGGACATTGTTAACTTCTTATCTTTCTTCCTAAGAAGTTCATGCATGAAGTCAGCCTCATAATAATAAAGAAACAAGTCAGCAAGTAGAGGGGCACCGTTTGTTCCCATTGGGATGCCGACAGTCTGTTGAAAAACACGTCCTCCGAACGTAACAAATATGTTGTCAATCAAGAAATCAAGCATCTTGATAATATCGGTTTCAGAGAATTTTTTGTTTGAATCAGAATGATTCTTTACAAAGTATGATTTATCCCTCCCTAAGACAAGATACTTGTATCTACGTTGGCCATTCTTTTTAATGAAGCAAAGTAATACCAACTCTTTTAATTTGTCTTTTAGTTTGGAATGTGGAATACTTGTGTAAAGAGTAGAAAAGTCAAATGTTTTAATACTGTTACAAGATGAAAAAGAGTTAGATTGTATGTACTCTAAAAGATCTTTGGAATTTTTAAGTATCCAATCTGATTCACGCCACCTCTAGAATAGGCAGTTTCACAATAACTTTGAAGCCCGTCTTTGATTGCTGATAAAATATATGTTAATAATTTAGAAAGGGGTTTCGTGGAGCACTTGGAAGACCCAGCAATATACCGTTGTTTGTAAGGACACTTATGAGGTTTAGGTATCCAATACAGTGATGGAAGATCCCGTTCTTCATCTTTGGTTGAAATACCAAAGGAACAAAGAACAGACCTATGATTATCCAGGATTTCCTCTTTGGTAAGTGTCGTGAGGGTATATGTTGGGTTTCCAAGTGAATTGTCTATACATAATTTGTTTATCAAGCAATTAATGTAATGACTTTTACAGACAAAACCGATGTTATTTGGGGCTTTGTCTGCGGGAACAACAACATATTTATCATGGAGGTCAGATAGGTGTTTAGCAACATTTGGATCTTTGAAGATTGACGTAGCATGGGCATTGATGGACCCATTCAGTTTCTTAATTCTGATTTGTATTAACGACCTCACTGCCTTAATCCATTCGGATAGAGTGTCTACGTCTTCCTTCTCGCGCTTAGCCCATTGCATGGCATAATCCTCGACTGAATCCATCAAAATTTTAAAGTTGTATTTCCAATTGATGGATTTAGGCTCACGATATTTCGGACCTTTCGATAACACGTTTCGTAGAGAAGTGTTATTAACAATGTTAAGGTCACCGGTAATAACGTGGCCAGCAGGATTATATGTGAATTAGGAACTAGCACAAGTGCAATCAGGAGGTTTAGACTTGAAGTCGTCAATATCGAGATCCTGCAAAACGCGTTTGTAATTGAAAATTTTAGTTGCAATAGGTTTGGTATAGGTATAAGAAATTATTGGTACAGACTGGTCTTTGAAATAAGGAGGTATTTTCGATTGAACTAATTTATGATGAAGAATATTGCCTAAGTTGACGCCATCGAGACCTTTGTTGGCAAAGGAAAGATTTAGAAAAGATCTTTTCTCTTTTTCATCTCTTCCAATGCGAACTGGCTTGTAAAGTCTGTGACTAGCAATATCCGAAATTATAGCTTGTAGTTTGTATTGGTTTGAATGAGGGTTTGTAACAGTGGATTCCAAACATAAATTGAACAGAGAATGAAGTTTTGAAAGGGGTAATGAATAAAGTTTCGTGCGAATGTGATGAATACCTAACGGTTTTTGTATGCATGGCAGCAAGTCATTTATAGAGACATCATGCAGAGAGGGTGATGTATAATGACGATGTCCATGACTACGTCTACGTCGAGGAGTCGAGTTGAAAATATTCATCACATTCACTGAGTTACACGAAGGACTAGAAACTTAGAGGCGAGGACTACATTTTGAAATATAATACATATATATAAAACTTGCCATTATGAGCTGCTTTGACTACATCATAATTGTAATATTAATCCTCACTGAAATCATGTATCTGAATAGATGTTGAATACACATTTGATTGTAATTCAAAATTTGAACCAACACAATCATGGATAACGACATCTCTTGCTTCGTTTTTGCATTAAGAATATACGTTAATCATTTATCCATTTTGAAACACAAAAAGCATGTTAAGGTATTCACGGAAACTATGACCGGAAACTATGAGTTGTCATTGCGCACGCATACACTGGGTCTTAGTTTTCATGTAGCAAATTCATGTTGTTTACCTTAAGTTGTACGTTCAGTTTGTCTTTTTACTTTAAGTTGAGCTACAGTTTAAAGGGCCACTATTTAGAATATGTTTTAATGTAAAGAAAGTTTATTCACAAAACAATTTTCAATCTTGATGAAAATAAATCTTTGCTTGCTTTTCTTTAATTTTACCCTTTTCGACGTGTTAAACAATGTTTTAAGTAGATATAAGCCTCTAACAGTTCATTCTGTTATCGACTTATATCATTTACCTAGTAAGTATCATTTTCTATTTCTTGATGTAACATACTTTTGGTTTTTATGTGTAATAGGGCTATTGTTCGTTAAATGATTTTTAGTTGTATTTCTATATTTCTATGATTGAGCATGTTAAAATGTGGATTTGGGGTGGATATAACAGTCGTTATGGCTTATGCTAAATAGTTACCAATTCAACGCTGTAATTAAATCTTTTAGTATTGTTTTATTGAAGTGATAATTGATTTTTTTATCAGTAAATTAAAACCAATAAATATTTCTCATCTGTACTCTTACGATACTACAATCTGCCGATACCTATATTTTGGCATTGCATAAGGCAATCTTTTCCCAGACTGTTTATAACGTCTTAACATAAAGTCAATCAGATTTTGTGTTTGTACTTAACTATATTTAAGTCTAAGATACAAGCATTTTTTGTTTATTGTTATTGGCATTACAACTAGATGCCAGTAACGTCGAGTACTTTCTGGTCTGTACTGAGTGTATGTTTTGTTGAAAGGGATGAGGGATAGGTATATACAATGTGTACCAACTCGGTTTGAAATTAATAACCAAACACTTGTTATGTTTCTACAGTTCTCGCTCCAAAAAAGAAAATGAATAGTACGCATTTAGCGCATTGTCGGCCGATGCTTAATTGACGTCAAACCCTCCGCATCATAACCTTTTGTTACACAATTAGTCTTTGGCATAATCAACCATAAGTAATCGCTCAATCACTTCATGTTTTAACTTAGTAAACAATAATTTAATCAACCATTAAATGAACATCTTTAGATAATTAGCAATGATAACTTGCAGCTTACTCGATTGATGAACCCAGACCCGCTCATGAGGATGATAGAGTTGTAACTAATTTTCCTTAATCATGCTTTTGAAGTCTTTGTCGTACATCTCAGTAGATTGAAAGTGTGATACAGACCTTAAGACATGTTAGATGCAATGATGAAAAATTTCCATGAAATTTTCAATGTAGATTGGAGGACAAGTTGATGAATGATAATTTCTGGTAAGGGTGTGATATATCTAATTAAAAAAATTATTTCCGAACCCTTGACATTCGTCCGTGATGATTCTATGGACAATTTCAAATATATTTTATATTTTCTCCTTGTAAGAAGTATATATTTATCCTTCCCTTTCAAGTGTCTTGCTAAGGCATGTTTGTCAGTGGAATTTGTCTGCCATGTCCTTGTTGTCATACCTTTTGATTCAGTCTGGAACAGTTTACTGAGACTTGGAAAGTCATCTTGTGACTCATACCCAGTCTCATACTTCACTTGGTCGGATACTCGGTGTAAAATGCCCTTCTGAAATCATATACAGATTTTTTTTCAACCTTTTTCACCTGGACCAAATCACTACTTTCCTTTAAAATTCTGGACCCAAATTTTTTTACAGTGTAATTACACCCCCCCCCCTCCCAATTGTAATTTCACGCCCCTACTTGCTTGAAATTTGAGGCATTAAACATAGAGAAATGAATTTGGAAGGAGTATAAATATATATGGCAAGTAACCCACTGTTAACACTAGGGACTATATTTGTGAACATCGAAAATCAAGGGACGACCATATATTCAGGTTAAAAGTATTCGTTTCATCGAAGTAAAATCGTAACTGACATTTGTATTTTGATCAAGTGTCGAAAAAACATCATCCTTTTGAAATTATTTTCTACGAGACTAATAACTATGTGTTAGAAACTTTGCAAACTCAGACATTTACTGCAGTGTTGGGTTTATATGATATGCCTGTTTGTTATTGATTGAAAAATACTTCAAACCGTCATATCAAGAGAAAATGATTTTGTACTTTTTAAACGTTATAACAATCCGAAAATTGATTTATTTGCGTTATTTTGTTATCAAGATGATTTTAATTCGCCGTTTCAGAATCTAATGCATCCTGGGTAATATTTTCAAAAGTGTACACCAAAACGTCCTGATTGGATGAAACAATCATAGATTATGGACATGTAACTAATGACGTGACGTTAGTTTCATTCTCGGTTACGAACAATAAAATTACCCATGATGCTTTAGATTCTAAAACGGCCAATTATCTTTAACCAAGGCATTACACTTCAGTTCATTAATAATGGTTTGATTTTATTCATTATTTAGAAGGAAAAAAATAATATAAAAGGCATATGATGTTTATAAACGAATACTTTCTTTAAAAAGTAGTGTAGAGAATGCATTTACTTGGAAGCTTTATGATTTCTTTTATATTTTGCGGTTGGTATTTATAGTGATAGTCATTTTCACTGTAATGTTGAAATACATTCGGCATTTTTAAGGAGGCGTCGAAATACATTTATCTTTGTCTATTACATGATTATAATATGATTATATATATTGTAACTGTGCATTTCAAACTGTTGTTTTTTTTTATTGTTCATATGATTATCATCTATTCAAATGAGAATAAATTTGGAAATACTTCTAATTTTAGTAATGAATTGTTATGTCTTTGTTAAATTTCACTCAACTATTTATCAAGTTAAATATTTCACATTATTGTTAGTTCATATTTATTTTTTTGTTATCTCCAATATGTATAACTTAAATATGTTCAGCAATTTGTCAAAACTAAAAATGTGTAGTAGTAACAATCTTCTTGAATGATTATTTTACAGGTCTATATGGTGCATTTCGGAATAGTAAGTACTAAGGACCACTGCTCAAATAAGTATCATATGTTACAAATAATCAAATAAAATTGAATATGATTCTAATTATAGCAATGAGTTTTTATGTCTTTGTTTATATTTATTTAACTATTTATCAAGTTAATCGTGTATCATATTATTGTTAGTTCAATACTAAAAACAAAATCATGAATATGAAAAGCTACATTATGTTCAACACTCAACACTCAGGACAGTTACATTGGAGTGAGGAGAAAGGTGATACCGCGTTTTTACAAATAAACTTATGATATGTTAACACTTAAAGAGGCGCGAAAAATACCAGAGGGACAGTCAAACTCATAACTCGAACATAAACTGACAACGCCTTGGCTAAAAATGAAAAAGACAAACAGACAAACAAAAGTACACATGACACAACATATCAGACTAAAGAATAAGCAACACGTACCCCAACAACTAGGGTTATATCATTATAACTAATTCTATCTTAAATTAACAGTCTTCTAATATTTATTTTACAGCTCTATATGGTGGACGATATAATAATATATGTTACCGTGTGAGAGCCACTTTTCATCAGTGTCAAACTAATGCAGTGGGCTATGAGGATAAATGTAGTTCATTTATAGTGAATAACGTACTAAGAAGTATTTGTTTTAGCGAATGGTGTGAAATAAGGTAGGGTTTTTCCTTTCTGTATAGGATAACCTTTGAATATCAGTTATTTTGAGCATTCGAAATTAAATCTTTTCCTTGTAACCATCAAAAATGTTTGTAATGTACTCGAGGATTCAATATAGTTCTAATTTAATATTTGTTGACAACTTTCTTTTTCTCAGAGAAATGACCGAACTTTTAGAATGTTACAGGAATGTCACAGACAATTGTCCAGATTGGCGGGATCAAATAAGCAAACCTTGGAGCATAGATAATTATTACAAATTTATAATTGGCACGTGTGTAAACAGAAATGGTAAGCTGAAGACCTTACTTACTATTTTTGAATGCTGATACATAAGCATTCTTTTTTTTAATATTTGTTTTTATAGATTTTACAATTTCTGAGTCAATGAATCAATCACATATTTCACAAATATAGATGCATTAACATCATTTTGCTGTCAATAGCTTCTTCGTTTGTTTTACTTTTTTGTGTGCCCTTTAACATTGTATTGATCAAAATTGTTTGGGAACATCTCATAATTATTTGTAACATTAATACATATGTCTTTCCAAGTTTTCGATAAGGTATATCAGGATACATGTCGAAATATTTATGATTTTTTGTTAGATCTACGTTAAAGATTGATTATCCTTACTGTGCATATGTGTTCTTCAATGTAACAAGATCGACATTAAAGAATTTCTCTAAAGGGGGGTTAAAGGGCTGTTAAATTCATGTTCACCGATTTTAATCAAATTCTCATATTTGATTTATAACAATGTTCAACATTTATTCAAGTTAATGAAAATCCACAACAAACATGAAATACGTAGCTTCGCTTCGCGTGTATTTTAGTATGGAAGCCATCTAACTAACTATCGAGTTGATCTCTAAAGTCATTTGATGACCATATAAGCGAAGTAAACATAAATATAGATATAAATAGAATTTTCAAACTCGTGCTGTTAGATTTGTCTATGTATATCTAATTTCCTATTATAAATGGAAAAATACATGTTTATCATCGATTTTAACTGTATCAGAATCATTTTTGTGGATCGAATCAGCTACTCAAATGATTTACTTTACCTCAGTTTCAATGTTGACATTTTTTCCTTTAAATACATTAACACATACAATTCATCTCAAGATAAGGGGTAAAGTTGAAGATCACATAAATACGGATTCGATGAGGTCGAATTATTCACTTGAAAGTTAATAATTCATAGTTAATGTTTTTCAGCATAATTTGACAAAACTGAACCATACTGACTTCTTTAAGCGAATTGTTATTTCACTTTTTGCATATTATAAATGATAGACCAAAAATATAAATATACTAATTTTTTTATATATCTCGTAGCTAGTGTCCTAGTAAAAAAAATGCAAGTGACCGCCTTAAACTTGTTTAAAAAAAATCGTTTATTACAAGATAAAGACCGTCTTGTGACTATTTAATGAAGGACATTAATTCAAATCTGTTCCTTTTCTTCAATTTATTTTTTCAAAAGTGGGAAGTATTTATTACTCATTAATAAATACACCAGATCATTCTTTTAATATTTTGTACTAATGAATTAATAAATATTCTATAGTTTTCGACTTCGATATAGACTAAAAAAAAGCGACCGTCATTTTTAGTATTGTGTTTGCATTTGTCATTGTTAACTACAGGAATATTTAAGATATAAAAAAATTCTATATTTCAGTGTTAGATGATGGATTAAAGTGTCTTGGTTCAAATTTGCAGTATGTAAATGATTATTTTGAAATGAACTGCATAAATATTGTAGAATGGACAAACACTACAACGCATAGAATGACAATTCAACAGTATTGCATGTATGTACTTTTTACCGCTTATAATCAAAGTAAAATTTTCAAAACCAATTAAAATATCAAAAAAACAAAAGGTAAATGAAAAATGAAAAATAAAACCTAGTTATGTTTACCTTTCTAGAACATAAATTAATTGAATTTCAAATCGCATCATGGCATTTATAGTTAAAAAATATGTATATTTTCATATCATGCAAAACCGATGCTATTTATGATTTTGTTTTCTTCAGTCGTATGATTAATGGAATCCAATGTGCTGTCAACAAAACACAAGAGTTTCGATGTTCCGATGACTTTTATGATTTCTTGTTGCATTCTACCTACGTCCGATTGCCAGTAGAGTGTTTTGAACCTAATTCGACTGAGATGAAATGGCATTATATGTATACAGAAATACCAACAGAGCTCCCAGAAAGACAGAACAGAGAAGATACAGAGGATCCGAAAACTGTCAGTTCTGCAGCTTGTAATTACGTGTCACATGTTCCAATACTAACACTGAATTTGATTGTTCACTTTTTACAGGCAGTTAACAGTTACCATTGGAAGATAACTTTCTGATGTAAAGATCGCGAAAACCAAAAGTGTTGTATTTTTTTTATATGCAGTGTTTGATTTTATTGCTATAACAAGGACTCATTTCGGCCAAATAACTTTTTAGTTTGTTTACCATGGGTTCCTGTTTAGTTTAATTTACTTCAATAATGAGCAAAGAATACTGGTAAGTCTGTCAACGATTGATTTCCCTGGTTTAAATCTCTTTTCAATAGGAAATTCAAAAGAGCTTTTGTTTATGTGTTGTTGTTTTGTTGTATTGCAATTTTATATTTGTTGTAAAATAAAATCAATGAAGGTTGTTTGTTGTTTGTATTTTTTTATTTAAATAACTAGAAGCTCTAAAGAGCCTGTGTCGCTCACCTTGGATTATGTGAATATAAAACAAAGGACGCAGATGGATTCATGACAAAATTGTGTTTTGGTGATGGTGATGTGTTTGTTCATCTTAATTTACTGAACATTCTATCTGCTTACAATTATCTCTATCTATAATTAACTTGGCACAGTAGTTTCAGAAGAGAAGATTTTTTCTAAAAGATTACTAAGATTTACGAAAAAATGGTTAAAACTTGACTATAAATGGCAATAACTCCTACAGGGGTCAACTGACAATTTCGGTCATGTTGACTTATTTGTAGATCTTACTTTGCCAACATTTATTGTTTTTTACAGTTTATCTCTTATCTATATAATATTCTAGATAATAACCAAAAACAGCAAAATTTCCTTAAAATTGCCAATTCAGGGGCAGCAATCCAACAACGGGTTGTATGATTCATCTGAAAATTTCAGGGCAGATAGATTTTGACCTGATGAACAAACTTACACATTGTTAGATTTCCCCTAAATGCTTTGGTTTTGGAGTTGGTTGGACGGGTCACGCCACACATTTTTTAAATTATATAACCCAATGATAGTTGTGGCCAAGTTTGGTTTAATTTGGCCCAGTTGTTTCAGAGGAGAAGATTTTTGTAAAAGATAACTAAGATTTACGAAAAATTGTTAAAAAATGACTTCAAAGGGCAATATCTCCTTAAGGGGTCAACTGACCATTTCGGTCATGTTGACTTATTTGTAAATCTTTATTTTCGAATAATGTGTTTGACTGTACCTCTAGTATCTTTTGTCCCTCTTTCAGATAAATTATGTCCAAAATATTACCTTGCCACCATTCTATATAAATACTATTTAGAAATAACACAAGGCTTTATTCATTAAAATAAGGAAAACTTTATATTTAACAAATCATGATTTTCCTTAGTTCACGGGTTCACGATGTTTTCAGTTTCATGCTGTTACTGGATAACCTCAAAAACATATACTATTTTGAACGGAACATTTTCAAAATGAATAAATCAAATTGTTTCTAGTTAAACATCAACAATTAATCTATACATAAAAAGTCTTGCAAGAATTGTATACGTGAGAGGGCTAACACGAACGAGCGGAAAAACGGACGGATGGAAGGACAGCTTTTTATATTATGGCATTCTTCTCAGTTCTATTTATACATGTGAATTTAACAAAAACATGTCACGTAAATTTTTTCATTACACGCGAAATGTTTTCTTTTAAAATTGAACCACGATGATGACTGCTCTACCCATATTTTGACTATTTTATTTATTATGTCTGTTTTATGCATCATTGTAAATTTAACGGAATGTGATGAGACTGTCGTACAAAGTGAGAAGTTTAGCCCTATAAACCAGGTTTAATCCACCATTTCGCGTCTGGCGTATATACAAATTTAAGTCCTGGTATTTATGATGAGTTTATTAACAACCATTGGGTCGATGCCACTACTGGTGATGATTTATTTCCCTGATGGTATCACAAGCCCAGTAGTCAGCACTTTTTGTGCTGACATGAATCGTCATCGATATGGTTTATAGTTATAAATTTACTGTTTACAAAATTTAGAATTTTTTGAAATACTAAGGCTTTTCTACCTCAGGCATAGACTACCTTAGCTGTATTTGGCAACACTTTCAGGAATTTTGGTCCTCAAAGCTCTTCAATTTCGTAATTTTTTGGCCTTTTTAACTTTTTTGGATTCGAGCGTCGCTGATGAGTCTTTTGTAGACAAAACGCGCGTCTGGCGTATATACAAATTTTAGTCCTGGTATCTATGACTTTATTTTTTCTACATTTGAAAATGCCTGTACCAAGTCAGGAATATGACAGCTGTTGTCCATTTTTTTTATGTGTTTTGTCATTTGATTTTGCCATGTGATTAGGGACTTTCCGATTTGATTTTCCTCTGAGTTAAGTATTTTTGCGATTTTACTTTTTTCATATTATCTACGATATTAAGGTACACATATTTTTTTATAGCCTAAAACAAAACATATTGATCGACCAAAAACCTGTAAAATGTAACAGTATCAAATAGTTATCAAAGGTACCAGGCTTATGATTGAATACGTCAGACGTGCGTTTCTTCTACATAAGACTTATCAGTAACGCTCAGATCAAAATAGTTATAAAGCCAAATCAGATTTTCAAGGGATATTAAAATGGAAAGTCCCTTATCAAACGGCAAAATCAAAAGTTCAAAAACATCAAACGAGAAGAAAACAAAATTAAGGGCATACTCTGATCTTAATACTAAATGATAAATAGTGTGCTAGTGACCTAATACGGTATATAAGGGGTCAGTAAATTCCATATGAGTGACGCTCGAATCCCAAAATGGAATTTACTGACCCCATTTATACCGTATTACGTCGGGGCACACTATGTAACAAATTTATCTCCCTTGACTATCTAACATGTGAAATTTAGCCTAGTGACCTTTCAAAATGACCAAGTCTTAGATAATGTTAGCATTCAGAAACAAACTACTTCTCTTGATTCTACAAAGACAGATGCCAACAATAACAACTTGTTAGGTTTAAATGCGTTTTATGAATTTATTTACATTTAAATCATTAATTTCTTCGTCTGTTGAAACCTTTAAGATTTTTTTCTCAGTACCGTTTTATTTTTATAAAGGGATGTAACACCAATAATAACCAGGCATGAAATAAGGCCCGCCTCCCTATGTATAGGAGGTAAGATAAAGGTATATCCTCGATTTAGAAATTGTTGGATTAAACGTATTGTTGTTTTGCTAGCGTAATCTTTCACTTGTATGACAGAAGATACAATTATTTTCTGCATTTCGTTTGGTGAATATGCCTTTAATTGTTTCACTGTTGTAATTTGTGACTTAGTTGGAGACTTGTCTCATTAGCACTCACAACCCATCTTCTTATATCGATTTGTAATTGTCATAAACAAATATTTTCAATTAAATGTTCCTTGTTTTTTAAAAGAAATTCTAGTGGCAGGATCTGCCCACCATTCATAAGCACATGGGTTGACCCCCACCCCACCCCCAATTTTTGTTGAGGTTCGTGTTGCTTAGTCTATAGTTTTATATGTTGTGTCTTGTGCTGAATTTTGCACTTTTGATTAAAGTCTCTTAAATCACGGTTCCGTTGACATTTAGGATTTAAAAGTTTTATTCGTTCTCATTTTATTTGCACTTCATTTATCTAGCTATCTTTGAAGTCATCTTCAAATTAACTATTGACTGTTTGACAATTTCATTTATTTAAATTGTATATATGATGTCGCCACTGTAGTTAATCAAATGCGTCAGGTAACAAGTGTTTAAAACTGTAAAACCAGATATTTTTGTAGCATAAAGAGGTGTCAACGTCTCTTAGATCGGAGCACATTTGCTAATGCCAAGGGATGTCCTTATTGCTCTGTATTGTAGTCTGTCATATGAGCCATTGCGATTGATACCCCATAATTCAGACGCATAATTGATAACCGACCGTGTTGTTATATATCTGTTTGTATATTTTTTAGTCCGTATTTCACATATGCATGAGTTTGGATGTTAACGATCCCAATGGTCTGTCAGCTATTGTTCATAACAGATACATTTGATAAATGATTTTGTGTTTTTGATTTTCTATTATATTAATGTTTCCCATATCGATTGTGTTAGGATATATTTGACTTTTCGAAATTTGATATTGTAGTAATTTAACGCAATGTTCACCTAACTGAGGTATATGGTATAAAATTTGTATACACCTATCCTAAGTCAGGAGCCTATTGTTCGATGCTTGTAGGTTAGTATCGAGGTGCATCATTATTTATCGTTTCTCTTATTTTACATAGATGAGCCATTGAAATGTCCCTGTGTTTAGCTTTAGTCAAGGCTCCGTGTTGAAGGCCGAACCTTGAACCATTATTTTTTTTTACTTTTTATGCATTGTGAAGAATTGTCGCATTGGCATTCACACCTCACTTATTTATTCATATTTGTTATAAGTAAACTCATTTTTAAGGTACGTTCTTATATCTTGTACTGTCCAAGGTTAGGGGAGGGTAAGTGCGCCACAAATTAGTGTCACCCCGCCTTTATGAGCCTATCCAAAGCCAGGAGCCTCTAATTCGGTGGTTGTCGTGTGTTGCTGTATATCATATTTGTTTTGTTGATCCAGCCAAAAACAATAAAGACGAAAACACAAAAAAAATTATTGTTATTATAAGCTGAGCGCTTGGTGTTATCCCACAATACCTCCTCCTGATGCTGGAAATCTGTAAAAAGTAAACAAAAAAGATATATACATATTTGGTCCTTAAAGAACACATGAGATCCACCCTGTTTTTGGTGGAGGGGTGTTCCGCAGCCTTTCGTTTTCTGTGTTGTGTTTTGTGTACTGGTGTGTCTCTTGTCGTTGTTTCTCGTTAGGTGTTTTTTTTTTGCAATTGTTTTTGTATTCGACTTCCAAATTGAGTAGTATCTTTTGCCTCTCTTTGAAATTTATCGTGTAAGGTCAAACTTTTGTGATAAAAGTTATTTTGATTGCATTTAACAAACCATATACTACCTTTTCTTTATATAGTATATTTGTGTAGTCATATAGTTATACGTCATTCTTTGCACTATAATCTACAATCTTGTATTGACAGTTGTTCTTTTCTTTTAACTATTTTTTAACTATATAACTATTAAGTGATATTCCGTTTCAATCCAAGGACTTTGATTTTTTTTTCATGTTTACATGCTTGTATGGCAATTTTGAAAATGATGGCCGACGAATATATTTTGACTCTAGGAAATAATTCAAGTTGTAATAATCTTTGGAAATTTTGCTAAAATCATTATCAATTGTTTATTTATTTTCTATTGTTCGAAAAGGGATTTTGTAGACTATGTGATAAAAAAAACCACGTCGATTAGAACGTGTTAAATTGACATGTTGATGTTTAACTCACAGTACAGGACAACATTCCTTCTAAATTAGTATTTTCGCATGATGCAACAGCTTTGCAATATTAAGAATACAAGATAACACCTTCATATTATTTCAACTTTCTCTGGATATATACCAATGTATGTAGCTCAAAACTCAATATTCAAATTTCAATACCTACTCAGAGTGTTTATTTGGACAAGTGATTTAAAAATAAATCTAATGCAAAGTAAGTATAAAAGACTTTTAAAATTATAATAAACTGTATTTATGACCCACGAACGTGATAATCTATACTTCCGTATAATAATAATGTCTCTTAAATAATCTATAAGCGGTCTATTGCTACAAAAATAATTACACATCTTATTTTATACCGGGAACTCGTATTCGTTTACAAGTTAACTATTATTGATTATATTTTGAAGATACGACCATCGTAAATCAATCTTAAAACACATTATTAGGTGTAATAAAAGTAATGGTGATTACCATAACTTTTTCTTCGTTAAGACGCGTTTGATTAACATATACAAGACATGGATGTGTTCAGAGATGATAATATGACATGCCCTATAGTTCTAAGAGCCCTGTGATAAACAGGTCCAAGCAACCAAGTAGGGGTTGTATATCGAAGGTGTCATAAGGTTTCAAACTCCGATACAGCGGTTACGTCCTCTTTACTACGCTACGTTGACTCTAATGATAGTTTAGCGAAGTAACGTCACCACTGTTTCGGAGTTTAATAAGGTTTGTCATACGACATGTCTGGGCATGCTCATCGGTGCTCTCTTATGATTATTTAACCTTATACCATTGTCACACTATACCATGATCGCATCACGGTCTCTCAAAAACAAAGAAAATTTTTACGACCGTAGTGCGATCGCAGTATCGACGTGCTACGGTTGCGGTAAAGTCTCCATGATTGTGACGAGCTTGGCTAACTCTGAACATGTTCAAAGCAATCTTGATGCGTCCATGACAAACTAAGGTCGTAAAAAAAATGAAGAAATGAATCGTGAGCTCAGTAAGTTCGTGGTTAGATCGAAAATGTCACTATACTATCGTAGCGAGAGCGTAGCAATATCGTAGCGAAAGCGCAATTCTTGTCACAGCGACGTAACTACGACGTAACTACGACCTCAATACGGTCATCACGTCCCCCCCCCCCCCAACCAAACAACACTTCTTCTATGACCATACCATATTTATAATACGCTGTTCAAGATCATGGTACGATTCTAGCACGTTTATGTCGTCCTCATCACTATCGTCTTACGACCTGACTACGTTTATACTACGACCATCTTGAGTTCTAGCAATGTTCGTTGTCATTGTCACATACAATATTTGAAAGCTCTCCAGATTTTGTTTTGTCTGTATGTCTTGGACCTCATGTCCATAATTTCCAACACATCAATCAAGCTTGACATATCTGTATCATTCCCACTATAAAATACCGTAATTTCATTTTAAAGAATCAGCAATACGTTATGATTCAGGTTGGATGGTAGATCCGACATCTCTACTGGATCAGGATTCGTACCAGAGGCCCCTCTGACTCAACCTCTACCCCTATCATCACGTCTACGAGTTATGATATATTTTGGTGCTACGAGTGTTGTTTTTGAGGATTTTTCGTATTAAAGACAATAAGAAGGCATGGAACAGTATTCATATGGAACATGATATTGACGTTATTGTTGAGAGCGTAGTTAGATCGCGATATGAACGTAGTAAGATAGTAAAATGATCATGATAAGAGCATGCTATAATCGCAGAGGAAGCGTGATAAGATAGTAATACAATCGGATAATCGTGGAATGATCGTAGTGAGAACTTGATGAGCGTAGTAAGATCGTGATAATCGTAGTAAGGTCGCAGATTAAGAGTTGTAAGAGAGTTGTATAATCGTAATAGAATCGCGGTAGAAGCATAATGAGGAGGTAGTAGCTACGTAAAAACAACCAAAAGCTACATTTTCATGCCGTTTATAATGCAACCTTTCAGATCGCGGTGAGCGGTGTAGAAATGGCAAAATTTGCGACCATGCATAGATTTTTTTTCCTACTGATTAAATAAACAAATGTTTCTAAATACTTATGCCTGATATTAGGGAGGCAAATTTCAACTTCTGGTATAAAAATGTCACTTATGGTATCACATGATAGCTTTATTTACACTGAATCCAAAAATATAGGCTTCTATATACTCGTGCCTGCAAAAAGGAGGTAATTTGGTACTTCCGGTTTAGTGAAGGTCACTTCTATTTGATATTGTTTATGGTTATATGTCAACCAACAGTTTGCAAAAAACACTATAATTGCTTTATCATGTACCGAGTTGAATTAATAATAAATTAACCTTCAATTCAATCATTTCAGGGGGGGAAACCTTCTATCTAAGGTGTCAGTTTATTATTACAGACAAATTGTATCATATCTTTATAAAATAAGGCAAACTTTGTGCAGTAGTAACATAAGTGTCAATATCTAATAGTATTGGTTCTTTCATATGCCCAACAAAAACTCTAATTTATTATAATCAGTTCTATTAGAAATGAAAGACGAGCTTTAAAGATGCATTCACAAAAAAAACAGCGTTCGGGGAGACAACTCCTACAAAGAAAAGTATTCTAAGGCGCATAAACTGTTGGATAACATATACCAAACATATAAGCGACATCTTGAGAAACAAAATTGATTCGCAAGATAAAAAGTGGCAGAAGATGGAAAATAATATCAGTAGAATATCAATAGGTCTTTCCACAGAAAAGTGGAAATTCCTAATGATAATAATCAGAACTGATACAAAAGATCTTTCAACAGGAAAGTTGAAAGATCTTAATATAGATGAGTCTAACTTAACGTGCCACAGATACAGAGTTCAAAGGGGATTTGTATGCATCATTAATGTGAATACAGAACAGCTAAGTTTCCAATGTTGCATCCAAATGTATTTATATATTAAGTATATGAGATAAATATTAAGTATCATTTAAATTATACAAATGTATATTCAAAGTAAGGCCAATCGTTCGTTACACACACACAAATATCCGTGTTTTTTTCTAGGACAATTTCTAAATTGTGACCCGTTTGATTAACCAACTTAGGAGAATAATATGCCATACGATATTCTGAAGACATGTCCTTGGCCTTCATAAATATAAGAACATGTAGAATGAGTGTCAATGAGACAACTCTTTACCCAAGTCACAATTTGTAAAAGTATAGGTCAAAACACGGAGCCATGGGTAAAACCGGACAGCAACCTATAAAAAGAAAAAAATATATACTAGTGTGAAACCTTTCAAACGCGAGAACCAAAACGGTTTTATTGATATAAGAATTGAGAAACGACAAACACCTTCGAACCCCATCAACAACGACAACTACGGAACAAAAGATTTCTGACTTAGGACAGATGCTAACAAATGGAGCAGGTAAAACGTTTTAATCGGTACCAAACTTCACCCTCATCTGAAAAAATAGTGATACATCGTATCATAGAAAGATACACTATAAGATATCAATTGACTACTTTGACCAACACAGCTTGGAACACCAAACAGTGAGATTGAGTAAAATTAACTTAACAAAATCGGCTGAGCTGATGATTTTTATGGTTCATTTAATGTATTAAGTTTTCTACCATTAGCTGTACATACTCCATTTCACAAATAAAGTGCGATTCGTCCAAACAGTTATCATCATGCCATTTGCCCACTCTGCCTGTCCACTGGACAATCTCGAGACAGTTTGCACCGTCTGGGTTCTCATGTACTGAATTCTCCGGTGGGTGTATAAAATTACTGTAGGTTATGGCTTTTCCACTGGCTGCCCAGACCCATACACCCTCAATTACTGCATCTGTTCCACCTATCCAAAAGTCAGCTAAAACAAATGCAGAAATATCATGTTTATTTTTATATAGGTTGATTTTCTTTATAAATCAGTTTGAAGCTTAATAGATATTTGATTAAAGATGTGTTCTTTTTTAAAATGTCTTATAGATGTTAATTTTTATTAAAAAACGCAGTGCAAAAATTACATTTTAAGATTATTATCATTAGATTTGTTTCCAAGTCTGGAAAATGACAGTTATTGACCATTCGTTTGATGTGTTTTATCATTTGATTTTGCCATTTGATTAGGGATTTTGTTTTGAATTTTGCTCGGAGGTCAGTAACTTTGGGATTTTACTTTTTTCATGTTAGAAGGTTCATCAAGTTTCAAGCACTGATATTTGTTTCGCATTTTTAATGTTGTGGTTACGGTTAACATTTTTTGAAAAAGCAAACGACAGATTCTTTATTGGCAATTGACAAATAGCATATATACTGGATTTGATTTTATATGATGTAGCAAAATGCTATATTTATTTGTTTTTTAAATGGGAACAATGTTAAATTATATGCAATTTCCAGGGAAATTATTAAGTGGGTCTCATTGGGGTCTAAGCGTGACGCGGGATTGCCGATTTTTCGTAAGCGTGAAACGTGAAAATCAAAGTATGGTGTCGTGAAAACGGGAAATGAGGTCTTGCGGGACCCGGGAAATGACAAAAAATGAGAATTGCTTACGTACATAGTGTAAGCGGATACGGGAATCTGACAAAACACTAAGCGGGATCCGGGATCCGGGATCGGAACCCCCCAATGAGACCCCCTATTAACTGCACACCTTTAGATGCTGGTCCTTGTTATATCAAACAAATAAATCCCTGGAAAATCGATTCTCCAAATAAAATGAAATTGAAAAATAACAATGATGGGATAAAACAAAACAGACGAATTTCCTTTTAGCCCATGTGGTAAATTTTGGATTATTGTCATTATTCCCCTGCGGAAAGTTGACAATACGTAAACTAAAAGCCTATTTTCACATTGCATATATTTCCCCCAATATGAATTTCAATATAAGTTTACATCTTATTGATATCATATATTGCACATATTTTTTTATATGAAATGATCAATTCCTGGAATGATAAAATAATCTGTTGTTCGGCTTGGGTTGCATAAACAAATGGCGTACTCAAATGCAAAAGTATGACGTGAATATCTTACAACGTCTAAAAATTGTCACCTAGCAAATTTCATATTCACAAATCGGTTTATAAAAATATTTTTTGGATGAATTTTGAACCAAAAAATCAGTCTTTCAGGGGTACTCAAATGAATAACTTTCAAATTTCTCCTTGATATCATGCTGATATTATATGTCGATATTTGATTATCGGAAGGTTTGCTGAAATATAAAATATGTGCCTGTTATGAGGTAACAAAATATAATATTTACGATCAGTGTTTCGCTTTTTGGACAATCCATTTTTTATACGATTTATATTGTCTGCTATGAAGTCATTTTCTGCTCCAGTCTCTACTGATGCTAATTCCGAATGGTATGCTCTACAGAAATTCTGAAAATATTTTTTTTCTTTAAATGGACAAAGTGGATCAAATTTCATCGTTCATAGTGTGTTAATTTACGTTTTTTGATTGATTTAAGCCTTTTAATTGATATTTCATAGTGTTTTTTTATGTGGTGATGTAATACTTTTGTTTCAGAAAAAGGGGGAAGGTTTGGTACCATTAAAACGTTTAATCCGGCTGCAAATGTTTGCACCTCTCCTAAGTCAGCAATCTTATTTACAGTAGTTGTCGTTTATTTATGTATTTATACGTGTTTCTCGTTTCTCGTTTTTTATATAGATTATATGATTGCCAATGAGACAACTATCCACAAAAGACCAAAATGACACAGACATTAACAACTATAGGTCACCGTACGTATTCCCGTTGGTATTCCCGTTTGAATGGTTTTACACAAAAAGTCTCGGGGCCCTTTATAGCTTGTTGTTCGGTGTGAGCCAAAGCTCCGTGTAGCAGGCTGTACCTTGACCTATAAAGGTTAACTTTAATAAATTGTTATTTGGATGGAGATTTGTCTCATTTGCACTCATACCACATCTTCCTTTATCTATCTTTTTCAGAAAGTTCAGAAATTACTACGTCTATTTCATGTTTTCACCCTTTTACAACTAACACATCTTATAATCGTTTTGCGTTTTTGTACCAAGTCTGATGGTAGAAATAAAAAGTCATGGCCACTGTTGATAATTGAAGACATTTTTTTTTAATCAGCACTAACAAAAATTACCAAATTTTGATATAATTGTGCATTGAAAAGGAATTAGGTTTTATCATCAAGAGGAGTATGTTAGGCGGCATTATAGCATCATAATCTTTTTTTTGTAAACACATTGTATCAACATGTCTATTTTTTTTTAGTTATATCTCGACGTTGTTCATAAGAGTCTTTGTGTTTACTTTCACTGAAAAATAAAACCGGTTTTTAAGGTGTAGGAAAAATGAAAACAACACAATCTAAATTTAATGCGTCTGATGCGCTTTCCTGAATTTGCCTTCATAAAAACACGTCAAACCGAATATTTCTAAGCCAAGCATAATTATTCCTCAAATAAGATATGGTTCAAACTCAGATTATTTCATTAAAAAAAGTAATTGGATTTTAATGTGTTTATATCTGATTCCTTGTCTGGGTTGGACAATTATTTTGGTCTCGTTCGATTACATCATGTTTCAACGTTTAAATTAGTTGAATGTTAGTTGAATGTTGAATGCAACTTACTGCAGCATCCAACCATGATTTATGTCTAGAACTGAAAAAGTAGCAAGAATTTCCAAAATGCAACCAGCCTCTTTGACATTCCGACTTTGCAGCAGATATTATAACTGTAAAAGAAATACAACAATGAATTTACTGGCGAATGTGAAGACTCATTCCATGATTATTATAAATTTGATATCAGATGTAAAGAGAAATAATTTTAACAACTGAATCAGCTCATATGTGAATAAAATAATGATATTATTTATGTCATATTACTTTGATTATTTATGGCGAGACAAAAGTTAAGATAGATGCCAAAAGAAAGTGACAAAAGTCAAATATAAACATCCAAACAATTACTTAAATAACATTCAAACGGAAGGTCATATAACAAATTGCCATATAAGAAGCAAGTTAAAAACAACTGTCATATGCAAGACCTGTAACATACATTTCTTAAAGTAGAGAATGATGAACTAAACATGGTAAGTAAACCATAATGCTCATGTGTACGACATTCGCTTCAAATTCCCTTTTAATTACAATAACATGCTAGTGAAACAAACAGACATACTAGGTACAAATCCTCTTATACAATGTCGCTTAGAGTTTTGGTTTATATCGAATTTCTTGTCAATCAGTGTCAACAAAACATCAATGTCCAATCTATAAACACTTATCATAGTCTTATTAAATTGTCCGGCCACTACATTAGTGAGAGGGGTTTCAGTTTCTTAAAATTCAACTCAGGTTGACTTACAGATAAAGATTATGTGGAAATAGTTTAAAAAAATATCAGAATGATTTCTAGTCATATTTCACGATAGAGATAGAGAGAAAGTTTGAATGCAGAAGTTAATGAAAACAAATGGAAAACAATATTTATTCACTAACTTTTAAATGAACTATGGAATCTAAACTTCAAGCTTTCCAAAATAAATGTTTATGTAGAGAACATCATTAATATATATGAATGTGAAATTGAATTATCTGGCTTCCTTGGCTTTTCTGTTTGAACAAGTGTCAGAATTAAAACAACTTATGTGAAATCAAAATATTAAACGACTAGGTGAGACGCATAATTTGTTCCCATCGGTATGCTGACAATTAGTTGAAAAATTCTACCTCTAAATGCAATAAACATGATTTCAATAAGAAAGTCCAGCATTCAGATCACTCGTTTTTCGGTGTAGTATGTTCAACGATTATATAAACAAACTGTAAACGACGAAACAAAACTCTTAGATTGGAATTAAAGGTATATGAACAAATACTAAATATATTTTTATTTTATACAAATGCCAATAGCACTTGAAAACAAAACCTCAGTATTAGTTATTTTGTATAAAGTTCATTGAAAGGTCGAAAATTATATGCAATTATTAAACTTTGACAAACGATTCATGTATTTTTCTTCGCACGATATTATGCGTTAATCATTAATAATTGGTGATAATTGGACAAAGTATGTGATCCATTATTTGTCTTTAAAACGTAGAAAAATATATGCAATACATACCAAATAAAATAACTACCACATAATGCAGAAACGACATGATTGTACTTATGGTCTATGCAATGAAACAAATAGCCATAGATAAGATAAACACTTTACTAGATCATGTAGAAAATGTACATGTGTGAGTTGAACTTAAATAGAGGAATGAGACGGAACATTTGAGAAAAATTCAGATATGACTTCTTGTTACTTTAAATAACGTCCAATAGAATAATCTCTAATTTTCTTATTTCCTTGATGCTTATCTTATATATTTGAATAAGTATTTCCTTGTTAAGTGTGTTTCGGTGACATCTTCTTATTCTTTGAAGGTTAGTCTGGTGGTTCAGTCATCACATATTATCAGAACTATGCCATATAAGTTTCTGACAAACATTCTTATTGTTCAAATGTGTAGATTCGATGTTTTGGATTAAAAATGAATATAAGTGAATATAAATTTTGATTTGTAACGTGTACTTTTATAATTCTTGTTTTTATTTTCATTCCTTCATCTTTTTTATGGTAATGCTATCATATTATGAATATTCTTAATAAAATAAATGTGTCTTTTATCTATTGTAGTCATGGGGCTGTCAGTTAGTTTTCGTTCTATGAGTTTGGATGTACTTTTGGTATATTTCACCACTCTTTTAATAGTAGTTTACCATTTTTTATAATTGATTCTGACGAACCATTCATTCTGTTTATTTAACGCAACAATGTAAATATAACGGAATTTGATGAAACAGTCATTGAAGTGAGTGGGCTAGCGCTAAAGAACCAGGTTTAATCCACCATTTTCTACATTTGAAAATGCCTGTACCAAGTCAGGAATATGACAGTTCTTGTCCATTCGTTTTTGATACGTTTTGGTGTTTGATTTTGCCATGTGATTATGGATTTTCCACTAAGTTCAGTATTTTTGTGATTTTACTTTTTTTTCTCAATTCACATGTGAAAAGTTTTAAAATCTGAAAATGATCAAACAAGTAACAAGTTTCATGTATAGAAAAAATATTGAATTAGGGACAGAAAACTATAGAATAATACATACTACTTAATACTTAGTTTTGAAGAATACACAAATCTGTGCATTGGGCATAGGTTGTTGCTTTGTTTTCGGACTTTCATCCACTGAATTATTTTGAATTAATATAGTGTCGCAACCAAAATTATTGATTAACTACTCTGTTATTGGCTAAATATAATGAGAACTGCCTATTCAAAATTAAGTGTCAACTCGGTCAATGCAAAATAACTCGGCCATTAATTATTTTTTTCCGAAATAGAAGATTCAGGACGTCTCTCGTCGTTTTTGTCGAGTATGCGAATTTTGCCGCAAGACGCTTGACAAAGGGATAGTGATCCGGCGTCGGCGTCTGATACGATGGCGGTGGCGTTAGCTAGCTTCGTAAAAGCTTTATATTTTAGAAGGGTGGAAGACCTGGATGTCTTATAATTAAGCAGTTGAACACTTACTATATGCGAAGTGAAACGCAATCTAAATGGTTGTTTTTGTAATTAAGGTAACCAGTACATAGTCGGGACTTTCAAATGCCAAGAAAACTGCGTAATGGAAGTGATATGCTTCTTAACAATTTGACTCTTTGCTGCGCTAACTCGCAAAACGATTCTTATTGTGGCTTGCAGATGTAATTTTACGATATAAATGTGTAAAAAAATGGCAATCTATACTTATTTGTCAGATCTTCAACTCTAATATCAGAATTATTGAAATAACCTCTTGATACTTTGGATTCGATAAAGCCTTGGGGAGTACATTTGATTACTAGTACTAGTACCCGGCACACACGGGGGTCACCTTTCTAAGAAGTATGCTATTGAAACAAATAAGTTTCATATATGTTTCAATCTAAAGTTCCAACTGATTTACGTTGATTAATGTTCAACTCACTGAAGTATGATATTAAAAGCAGTGCTTATCTTATCTATAGTGATTTGTTTCATTGCAAAGATCATTGGGACAAAAATGGCGTTTCTACATTGTGTTGTGTTTATTTTGTTTGGTATGTATTTGATTAATATTTTTTCTCTCCTATAAAAGAACAATGTTGGACAAATATAATCTGTTCCATTGTCACCAATGGCAATGGTTAAAGTATAAAGTCGTACGATATATCCAGCTATATCGGTCATCACGTGACTTTTAAACTTAAGCTGTATATTAATAAAGGCCGATTGGTTATCAATAAAAGTGAACGGAGTACATATATTAAACGGTCATAACTTTTGTTGTGTTATATTGTCTATTTTACCTCCCAGGTTTTTACAGTATACACATTTTTACAATGTTTAAAGTTTCAGTTCAAATATATGATTTCGTGCTTTGAAATAAGTTTGAAATTTGAGGTGACATAACTACACAGTCTTCGTTGACTTTTTCGTTAAAACTTATTTATTGTTACTTATATCCGCCCAACCTCTAAAAAATATCGACAACATATTCATATAAATGAAATAGAAAATCATATCAGTTTAGTGTTTTCGAACATTTTGCTTCAAAATTTGAACGAAAAGTTCATATTTTGGCATTCGTTAGCAATATTTTCAAAATGTCGGCCATTCATTTAAGTATAAATCAGAAAGTATAATTTCAAATATTTTTCGGAGTGTGGCTTTTTGAATTTAAGAAATTTCTTTTTTCACATGTTCGTTAATAAATTCATTAGAAACATTCTCTCAAACTAAAAATAAAGATTTCTATGCATAAACCAACTAGTATAGAATTAAACATTGTTTCTCTCTGTTGAAGGGTGGGCCTGCTTTTTGATTTGATAAAATAATTTTCAAACATAGACGATGTTCGACACTTATTTTGCCAATGCAAATAATTCAATATGATTTAAATGTTTATATTGCAATTACATATGACACGCTAATGTTACTTGTATGATAATCAAACATATAGCTAGATTCTGGAGATACTAATTAAGTCATCAACGTGACCAAAGTTAACAAGCATGGCGACATGGTCCAATCACGATGTTTTGACGAGACCTATATATATATATTTGTATTAATTGTACGATTGTTTATGAAATCATATTACAATAATTTTTATATTAACAAAACAAAACCTCGAATGGATGGTAACAAAGATGAAATATCTATATTTTTTTAAAATCATTACACGGGTAGACAGTACATTTTACATAATCCTAATTAAACCAGTCCATTGCAGAGTTATTGAACGAACGTTATTATGACTGGGATAGTTGCATATGGGAAAGGACACGCAAATTGTTTATCAAAGTTACAAAATGGCAAACAACGTTCAAATTTTCAAAAAAAATATAATTAGTATGAAAAAAAAAGTAAAAATCACAAAAATTCTGAACTCCGAGGAAACTTCAAAACGAAAGTTCTCTGATCAAATGGCAAAATCAAATGATAAAACACATCAAACGAATAGACAACAACTGTAATATTCCTACTAAGGATTTTCTTATACTTGGCACAGATCACTTGAGCTGTTTTTGGCACAACTTTTTGGAATTTTGGGTCCTCAATGCTCTTCGAATTTGCATTTGTTTGGCTTTCTAATTTTGTTTTCCTGAGCGTCAGTGATGAGTCTTATGTAGACGAAACGCACGTCTGGTGTATTAAATAATACGCCTGGTACCTTTGATACCTATTTGACATAGGTTGGCGGTTTTGAAGCGGAGAACTAACAATTCTCATAAAAGAAATTCAGCTACTTGAACTGATTTTGGCCGATTTTTCTCCGCTTCATATCCGCCACTCTGTATCAAACCCGCATGTTGTGTTCTACACAGACATATATTTTAATTAAAGTTTCAAACAAAATAAGCCAAATCTAATAAAAAAAACTAATAATTGAAGTTAATTTAATCCTTGTATTTACACATTAATTGATTGAATTGTTAATCTTTAATTCAATAACGCGAATTGCGGGTAATCTTAAAGTGTACAAAACATTTGTTATGTTGATTCCAATAGACGAACAAAAAATTCAATCATTCCTAATAATTTCATTTTATATTTTCAAGGAGCAATAATGAAAAAAATATTGATGACGTCACTGTCACATGGCAAAATTTTTGTATAGAACCTAATACTAAAAATTATTTCAGCCAACCAGATGATGTGTTAAATTCAAAATAAAATTATATATACTCAATTCATGGTATTCCTTGAATAAGTATTTATATTTGTCATAACGTTGTTTTAATTTTGTTTTTTGTAATCATTGAACAGTTTTGATATCTGACGCACAGTTAGAATGTCAAAGAGGCTGGTTTCACTTTGGAAATTCCTGCTACTTTATAAGTAATAGCCATAAGTCATGGGCGAATGCAGCTGTAAGTTGAACCCATTTTTAAGATGCAATGATAGTTTTTGATGTGGTTCGTGTTGCTCATTATCTTGTTTTCTGTTGTACGTGTTTTGGACTTTTTTACATGGCATATACAGTATACATGTAGTATCGACTTATGAGTTATAATCTTTTTTTGTCATTCTTTCTCTCTATTTTATACTCAAAATACATTGAAAAACTAAAATATTGAAGCACTGTAGAAAATGATAAACGATGTCGAACGAATGTAGGGATTTACATGAAAACGCACGAAAGTCGTCAAAACATGAATTCATAAACAAACGATGGTAAGAATTTGTATAATATCTATATCTTTATAAATGAAATGTAAATAATCAATCAAATTCATCCAAAACTGTCTATATCTCAGTGAGACATCCCTCCACAAGAGACCAAATGACACAAACATTAACAACTATAGATCACCGTATGGCATTTGGGCCTCAGCAATAAGCAGAGACCATACCGCACAGTTAGCCATAAAAGCCTGAAATGACAAAGTTTAAACGATTCGAACGATTATTTCTGGTACAAAAAAAAAATGAACGAAAAACGAATATGTAACTCATCAACAAACGACAAACACTAAATTACAGGCTTAGTATGATATTGAATATCGTTTAAAATGTCACCTATTCAATTGTCATTTTTGACGTCAATATGAATTGTGTTTTCAATTAGAAGAACAGCAAACATTTCTCTTTATATAGAAAAAACGACATCATATATTTTTATAACAGAAGAAAGAAGACGTGGCATTCACATGATATAAGCTGAAACTAAAAGCATTTTACACATGTCTATTCAAAGAATCATTATATTTTCAGAGTTTCTGTAGAGCGTATCATTCGGAACTCGCATCAGTAGAGACTGGAGCAGAAAACGACTTCATAACCGATACCATAACACGTATAAAGAATGGATTCACAAAACAGCGAAGACTTGAACGTACATTTTAAACATAATTTTTATTTTTCGTAATATATAAAATTATGTTTTACTACAATGACACACAATGTCTAGACAAATAAACACCATTGGTTTATGTATTTACCGATGGATTTATATTTGACTGTAAGCGAAATAATATCAATAAGTGATGTCACAAAACATTCGGGGCCCTTTATAGCTTGTTGTTTGGTGTGAGCCAAGGCTCCGTGTTGAAGGCCGTACTTTAACCTATAATGGTTTATTTTTTATAAATTCTTATTTGGATGTAGATTTGTCTCATTTTCCCTCACACCACATCTTCCTATTTCTTTGAACTTAAATGAAAATTGGAACTAACCTTCTTGTACAGTTAGCTAAACCTCTCACTTTTATGACAGTCACATCAAATTCCATAATACAAAGGAATTAAATATGATTATTAGACAAACAAATAGGTAAAAATGGCACATATGGATACACCAGTAGACTTTGTGTTTTAATCTTAAACACTATCAATTTTTATTGTAAGCGAAATGATGCAAAATCAAAAACAGACTAATAGTAGAACTATTTCATATGCCAAGAGATAAATGCCAATGTGTATCTTTCACATAATACGTATTTCAGAATGTGGTGATAAACGAGATAACTGTTTCGACTACGGCGACAATCAATGTGTAGGCAAATATGCAGCTTGGGCAAAGATAAATTGTGCTTACAGATGTGGTTATTGTCCAGGTAACCAATAATTATTGCCGATCAGTATAACTAAATAATAGGTTTATATATGCTTGTTTGATATTCATTATTAGATTCAATGACTTAATTCTATTTTCTTCTTAAAGGTATTGAATTGTGAAAAATAAATAAACATTTTTACAGTTTCCAAGAAAATAATCATTATCAAACACAAAGATTTAGTTCATGCAATCATCTACTGTTTTAGCTGTTAGTTTATGTCATGATTTACTTGACCCCCATCTTTTATACATATTTTAAATGTAGCACATTGTATTGTTCTTTTATCTTATACGTCTTTATTATATATAATATCATTTAAGTCTACACCAGCGAGTTAATATTGCATTCTTTCTTTTTATTGAGGTTGTTGTTTGATTTTGATGTCTAAGTATAATAAATTGTACAATATATATCTATAGTAATAAAATAACGTGGTCGAATTTGTTAGCCGAAATTGGGAAAAAATGACAAATCAAAGAATTCAACTTGATTTATAGCTAATAAAGGACAATTATACCATTCCATACCCATTTGTTATCCACAAAATTATTATTGTCAATAATTAACCAGTTCCTGGTCGAATCCGATACCAATACCAATGGTATATACACCTGTTACCTATTACCTTATCTGAACGTTCCTCATCTAAAAGACACACCACCAAACGATGAATATTGGATTTGCAATGACATGTATAAACATGATATAAACGGGTCATAATCAAATAGATGACACTGCTAAATTCAATCACTGTTACATTGTTTCCTATTGTAGTATTTTAATCAGCTCTATAAGATGACAATACGACTACTAAAAATCTGGACTTAAGATCAGGCGTATATGTTCAATTTCCAATTTGTAAGCCGGCATGACGTAAAAACGGCGAATCAAAGAATTCAACTTTATGTTGACTACTGTGGATTCATTATTATTCGTTAGATATCAATTTTCGTGGTTTTCATGGGTACAGGTGAACCACGAATTCAAATGTCCAACGAATTACACATTTTCTATAGGTTGTCTTTGCAGCGATTATTAAAACCACGAAATCTAATACCCAAGAAAATGCAAGTTTTCCTCATTCAACGAAAATTGAAACCCAGGGAAACAAATGAATCTACAGTAATATAGGACAATGCTGTTGATTAAACAATCCTCCATTCCAGGCTCTTTTGTTTTCCAAATAATTAATATTATTGCATAGCAATATAATATTTCCCACAGAAAGTAACCAAAAGTTGGTGTGCAATAAATTCTAACATTGCACTAGTACAATAAATCTTAAAAATTCATGACGTTATCAAAGACAAAATCTTAGTTTAAATCAAGTTTTACTTTCAAATGTTATATTAATATACCAAAAAAGGGTACTTGCATGAATATTGGGTAATATTGTCCCTCGTAGAACATATATTGCACTCGCAAGCTCGTTCAATAGAAAATTCTACTCGGGAAAATATTCCTTAATATTAATGTAATAACCCTATATTACTTATAATTGATAAGATTCAGGTTGACGGGTGCAAACAGGGAGATTTTGAAAGCAGAGACAACTGTCCATCATATAATACCAAGACTTTATCAGGCGATTTGGTGTCACGATATTTCAGTAGCATGAATTTCGAAACCCGGCGATGGAAAAACAAACAAGATGCAAAAAGCAAATTTACAGATCTAACATTGTTGGGCTGATATTTTGAAGAATTGTATAAATATATATATTTAAAGGATGTAAAAATAGTTGACCGTGCATGGATTTTTTGTTTTGTCTTTGATGTCGAACGTTATATTTTGTTTGTGTTGCAGGAAATTTTCCACCTTGTGAGGACAAAATAGATTACTGTAAACTACTTGGTAGTGATGCGTGTTCCGACAATCAATATAGTGGATTTGTTCGTTTGAATTGTAGAAAAACTTGCAATAAATGCACAGGTGTGTTAGAGAATGAAGAATATATTCTTCCCTATTTTTATACCATCTAACAGACAAACTAAAACACATTTGAGTTTTAAAAGAAACTGATTGCATTGGGAGGACATGTTAAATAATTGTTGTTCATGTAATACATACATTCAGTCATCTGCTAGTTTCAAATATATATTAAATTTATTTATTTGTGAAAGCGGGTATAATCAAAGTACCCAAAAGTTTTGAGTTTGATATACATATATACGATATAAAAAAATTGCACTTATGTACTTTTGAGATAACTCTTACTTAATTATGTATGCCTACCATATGCTTTTTGATAAACAATCTTATTATACTGAATTAGAATATTTTTCAGTTCCAGCCTTAAGTTTTGTTAAGAACAACAGCACACTAGTACCGTCAACAGGTATGTAATTTTGCAATCCATAATTATAACAGTATTCAGTTGTTGTAAATTTATAAAAAAAAAATGTAAAGGTTAACGTAATAGTAACAGAGAAAATGATAGGTGAAAGTCTTAAGAAGATTATTTCAATCCTTGAAAATTAAATTTACGATTAACATATTCAGCGTTTTTGCCATGCCTTATAATAACTACAAACAAACAATGTTTATTCATGAACAATTATGTACTAACATAAAGATATAATATGACGAAACAAAGACAACAATAAAAATATGATCCAAATTAATAGTTGTTTGGTTGTTTGTTTGTTTGGTTGTTCCGATTGAAATTTCTCTCGGTTGTGCTTGAAATGTTTTTGTTGTTATTTTTTGTTTAATCGTTCTCGATTTTGTCGGCAATTGTTTACTCTGTTTTACTTTCATTTTTGTTTGTTTGAAAGCCTCTTTGTATTTTGTCTTGATTTGTAGCTGATGGATTAAAACGATTGAATATAGATTATTAATTACAGTCTCTTTCTAAATATGCAAAATTGTAAACAATTATATTCAAATTATAAAAAACTTCATGTAAAAACAAATGGTTTTACCTTATACTTGGTAATATCTATCATGTCTATATTCATATTGTCACCTATGAAATGACCTGGAGACTATGCTGAAGTGGGGATGAAAAAAACATCCCAACAAAATGAATTTAATATGGCGAATTTTATTTATATGCTACCATAACAAGAAATGGTGAGTGAAAGATTTTCAAGAAAGAAAGAAAAATCCTAAAAATATGTTTTAACTTATTGACTGTAATGTTCGTTTTTTAACTCACTCTTCAACTTTCAAATGTTTCACTGATGAATGATTTGTTACAAAATCGGCTCTAGAATTAAATCTGACCTGTATGCTTTATTGTGAAAATGTACTTGGCAATATTTTTTGAAATTTTAGTTTTCAATGCTCTTCAACGTCGTACTTTATTTGACATTTTTCACTTTTTTTAATCGAGCGTCACTGATGAGTCTTTTGTAGACAACACGCGCGTTTGGCATAAATACAAAACTTGATCCTGGTATATATGATGAGTTTATCTATCCTTCCAGAATTGAGCCCAACAAAGACAAATGCACAAAATACAGCAGAACAGACTAATGTTACAGGTATTGTATGTAACAAATTAGTTAAAAGTGTCAGTGCATACATTTAACAAAGCGCCGAAGATATCTATAATACTTTTTCTAAAATCAAAAAGGAAATAAAAGGGTTAAAATCTGCTCAGTTAATGTAGGTTGTATATATCAACAGACCATTTCTGTAATGCATTTACTTTTAATAAAATGGAATGCAAATAACTAAATAGCGTTGATAATTTATCAAACCATGCGATATTTTATGAGAAGAATATATAAAATTTGATAAATCGTCAATCAAAACAACAGTTTCTTAGTATTGTTCGTAATACGAACAAGGTATATATTCAGCCATATTTCAGGATGTGTGGATACAAAGGACAACTGCTGGAACTATGATGACAGCAAATGTTTAGGAATCTATTCACCATGGGCAAAACTAAACTGCCCTTATAGATGTGGCTTTTGTCCTGGTAAGTACATATTTACAATCTGCATCATGAAGTCCGACCAACTCATAACATTATATTTCTGTCGTTATATATGAAATACCATTAAAAAAATTCACAAATGTTGTTATTGTCTAGCACTTGTTGAAGGAATGCACTGCTAAACTAGACAATGCAGCAAACACACACACTTGTCTTTCTTTATAATGTTCACTTATTCAATTATGTAGACTGTTTTTCAGAACTTTATATCAATTTATAAATTATATATCAGTATGTATCATACATATGATATATGACGATGAGACACCTATTTACCTTTGACACATAATGCTGACTTTACAAAGTTTATTATAATATCTAATCAGATCTTATTTTCAGTTTGTTTGTTTTTTCAAATGAAAAACAATTTGCCCTAAATTTTGTCATGAGTGCTTCCTTGCTTGTCAATTAACTGTCTTCATTTTTTTTTTATTAAACTTGTTATTTTTCTATTAACTTATAACATTATATTATCTTTGTCCCCTTATGTGTTTTAACTAAAAAGACTGTTTGCACTGTAGTTAACAGAGATACTGATTTCAACATATCTAGTATTTTAAATACACCAGTGGTTTAAATCATTAAAGCTCTATATTTAGATAGTTGAAACAACCTATGGTTTCCTTTAAAATATAGACGGTAGAAATTTCATTTTTAATCAATAATGTTTTATCAACTAGAGATATTTGCATTATATTTACATATGCCAGAACATATTTGTAACCAAATTGTTAAAGCGCCATTAAGGACTTGAAGGAATGGTGTTAGGTCATTTAAGATGCTCTGTCATCCTTATTTTCAAAATAATCTTCAAGGCAGTCATTTGAAATTTTTTGAACGAATTTCTGAATATCGAATAATTATTTTGTTGTTTAATTATTTCGTTCCTATTATGAGACTTGTTCTTATGTTTTGGCAATTTCCTAACCTGTTGATTATATTTATCTAATCAACGTATGGTTCGTTTGATCTCAGCTTTTCATTGGTGGAATTTCGATTATGATGTCAAATTGTCTTGCTTTTTACTGAATTTACTATTGTGACGTCATGAAAAAAGACGACCATGCCTGATGACGTCACATATATAAAGAACACATATTTTAGAAGAAAGAAAAGGTTTGCCTGCATACTGTATAAAAATGATTGGAGAAACTGACTCCATGACCACAAATCGTGTAATACGATATTTATCCACTCTTGACAAGCATTGCATTTTAAATTTGAAAATTTAGGTGGATAAATATCGTATCACATTCGTTACACTCGATAAGGTGTAAGAAAACATATGTTTATAGACCAAGATATGAAAATGACTTATAATATAAGTGTCTCGAGACAACTATAATATACAAGATGTAAGCACTCTTGACAGAGTGGGTTACTGATGGACGAGGCATCATAGTTATAACTGAACCGAGACATAATGACAGCCAGTGGATTTTACAACTATTCAAATTGATAAATTACAAATTACCTGAATTTCAACATCACAACAGTCTGATTTTTATTATTTTGTAATTCATAGAAAATGTTTTGTTCCTTGCAAATCTTCGTTTCTCTCCAGATAAACCCCCGTGTGTAGACCAAATACCTAATTGTGGTGAATATGAAGCTAATGCTTGTAGCGACACGTTATATGCTGCTTGGATCAGGATAAACTGTAGAAAATTCTGTAATAAATGTGATGGTATGTATTACATATATCAAGAGATGAAAAATACATCTGGTTTACATGAAAGTATATGTAAAATTAGGAGAAACGAAGAAAACATCTGATAAATGTGAGGTTACGTTTATAATGGAAAGAGGCGAGGAATACATGCATCATGTTAATATGAGGTAATATTGAAAATGTAAATGGGGAATGTGTCAAAGAGGCAACAACCATACAAGAGTTGATAACAGCCGAAGGCCAGCAATGGGTTTTCAATGCGTCGAGAAAATACCGCACTCGGCGGCGTGCTTCATAGTATGTATAACATCTAAAAAGATTGCAACAAACGACAAGACGATAGAGAAGTCCCTTATGGTTGCAGTCTTGTAATTGACTGCTCCATGGGCTTACATGCAAAACATGTACCAGCTCAAGCGAGAAAATCAATCTCGTTGAGATAATCAACGATAATCTATAAGTACACTTCCAACATCCAAGAGGTTTGTTTTAAAGACGTCCTTAACCGTCAAGGAAAGAAATATGACCAATTGCAATACAAAAAGCATATAGGTGGCGAAAGATTGTACGATCGTGAATGGACATATGAATGACAAAAATTAGTGGATGTTATTGAAGTTATCACATAAAACATTTATAATGATTCTATTTGTTTCGAATACTCATATTTAATAAATGCATGCCGCTCAATTAACATGACTATGATTATACCACATTTAATACATTTAATTCTACACACTGGGGTTGTTCTACCTGTTTAACTCATTGATAATTCATATTTTTGGGACCTTTGTAATAATGATTTTTATTTTAAGTTTTCTTCATTTCATATATGAATAACAGATAGGTCATTTAAACTTGAAATTGTGTTTTCTTAGTTAAAACAACATTTACTATATTCGTTAATTTTAATAAACGGGGTATACGGAAAGTTGGCCTTGTTGAATCGTCTAATAATATAATCCCTTTTTATTTAGTGCCTTACCATGCTAATATAACAGAGTCACATTTAACAACAACGACACGAACTGTTACACAGAACACAGGAACGTCGCTTCCCATATTATCTCATGGTGATGGTAGGCATATAGTCTTATTCAAACTTTTATTGATATAAGTCACATAAGCAACACGACGGGTGCCGCATGGGGAGCATGATCTGCTTACCCTTCCGGAGCACCTGAGATCACCCCTAGTGGGGTTCGTGTTGTTTATTCTTTACTTTTCTATGTTGTGTCATGTGTAGTATTGTTTTTCTGTTTGTCTTTTTCATTTTTAGCCATGGTGTTGTCAGTTTGTTTTAGATTTATAAGTTTGACTGTCCCTTTGGTATCTTTCGTCCCTCTTTCATAAATGATATGTACAATTTTACATTAGAGTGTATACATTTGAATGCTGGAGCTATGACTTGCTTGAAGAAAGAAGATGGCAATTTGAACAAACAATGTTGTGAAGATGGATTGAACACCACTTTTAAAAGTTCTCAGCACCCTACTATACAAGATTTGGCTAATAGTATTGACAAAGGGAAAAATAATTTGTCATAGAGATCACAACTCTGTTTGACCTCAATATTGTTTTCATGTAATTGGGAATCAAAACTTTTGTTTGCGGAAAAAAAACATACCCCACCCCACTTTGTTTTAAGTTTAGGTCGTTCCCTAACGAAAGTATTCACTTTGTCGTTACCTTTTATGATATATCAACCTTCCTTGTGTGTAACATTATACACGTATTTATTACCAATCAAAACGATCTCCGAACAGTTCAGTAAATCTACCTATTATCATAAACATCCCGTTTATCCCCGACACAAATGGCTGCTGACTTTGACACGTTCGGAGCATAATCAGAGCAATATTTGAGATAGCAACAATTTCAAATACCATTCTAGAACTTAGGTGTGTACATGAATATGCTAGTTTATTCTATCAATTATTAAAAAAAGTTTCAGATTTTGAAGAAAAAAAACGAAAGATAGAAAAGCTAAATGCACAACATCTTTTTTAAATTGATGTTTCAAAAGATACGAGACTAGGTAAACTTGAAATTGAAAACTACTAAATATAGTGATCATGCTTTTATCAGTTGGCAGTCGTGCGTTATTTTATTTTTGCGTATAAATCTACATGTATGAAATATTCAAACAGCCATAAAGTAAAAGATGAGTAATATCACAGAGATAATATTGACGTAAAATATCCGGTAAAAAGTATTGAATTTTCCTTGAAATGATAAATTCTGCGCAGTCTGAACTCCTTGGTTCACGGTGTGTCCGATTGGTACGATTCATTAGTATCGGGGTTAAAGGGGTGCGAAATATAAATATGAATATACCGGCAGACATGAGCAATTGTAGAATGACAGATTTTTGTTAGATATCTTTGAAGTCATACATTTAACAAATATGTAAATTCTTGTTTTATTTGAATTAAAATAGAAGGTTCAGTCAAACGACAACGACTAACTAATTGGTTTCTTTGTATCTCTTTTCAGTGTTTACATTAAATTTTGTACTTAATTTATATTTTTCATGAATAAATACAAAGTTGATTAGCCCTGCCTATCAAATCCAAGTAAAGAGTTTTAAAATTGAACTCGCATGCCGTATTCATATTAGTTGAATTATTTACTGGCAAGCCAATAATACATCAACCTGTTTTTTAAGCTAACATTTACAAAATTGTAAGTAAAATGACTCTTAGGAGAGAAATATCATTTGCTGATTCCGCTTTTGTTAATTTCCAATCCCTACAAATATCCTGTTTGATTTTATGGTACCGGCATATTAAAGTCAGTCAGTTGAAAACAAAACTACTACAACACAGATGATTTAAGCTTTCCAATTATGAACTTTCCATTTTATGTAGAATTGCCGATATCGCCTGAAATCGTTGTATATTTCTCCAAATTGACATGATATTCCATGGATTGTATTTACTATCATGATTTTTTTTTAAAGAAAATTGCTTATTATATTAAGCAAGCTTTTAAATAAAGAGTTTCAAGTGATGTAATCATACATTCGTAAATTTTAAGAAAGCCATCATGGTTGTGTTAACTGGGTAAAAAATACTTCATATTAAGATGACATGTAAGAAAGTTGCGTCATAAAAATTGAAAGTAAATAATATGAAAACCAAAATGATATTTTTGTCATATAAATGTATAACTCGTGTATGAACTTTCTTCACCGAGCAGAGATCCATTTTAGTTTATTATAAAAAAAAATGAACGAAAATTTTAGTTCATCCTTGTCTTTTATTTCCTACGCTATATATTATTGTTGCATTCAACATATGGTTTTTTTAACTGACCATGAAAATTAACATAATATTACCCTTTTATTGAAGGTTTCTGGATAGGCGGAACAGATGAAGTAATTGAGGGTGTATGGGTTTGGGCAGCTGGTGGAAAACCCTTAACATACAGTAATTTTTACAAATCTGCCCAAAACATAGACAAAACTGCAAACCCTAATGATGAAAACTGTCTTGAGATTGTCCAGTGGACAGGAAACCTTGGAAAATGGAACGATAACAACTGTTCAGAAGAATCACACTTTATTTGTGAAATGAAGTATGTATAGCAAACTTTAAAAAAAAAACATTGTTGTAAATCAAGGTTCAACCCACCACTTTTATTCCCCTTTAAAAGTGTCCTGTACCAAGTCAGGAAGATGGCCATTGTTATATTATTGTTCGTTTCTGTGTGTGTTGCATTTTAACGTTGAGTCGTTTGTGTTTTCTCTTATTTTTGAGATATTGCAATAAGACGGGGCACGGTACTTGTCTATCCCAAATTCATGTATTTGGTTTTGATGTTATATTTGTTATTCTCGTGGTGTTTTGTCTGATGCTTGGTCCGTTTCTGTGTGTGTTGCGTTTCGGTGTTGTGTCGTTGTTCTCCTCTTACATTTAATGAGTTTCGCTCAGTTTTACTTTGTTACACCGATTTAGTTTTTTGTCCATTGATTTATGAGTTTTGAACAGCGGTATACTACTGTTGCCTTTATTAAACAAATATTTAGAATTTCAAAATTGCCTATTGTTCACATTTCACAAAATATAATTTTAAGATGATATAATACCTGCTGAATGTCTGATTGAATAACTAAAAATTGATCATCATAGATTGGTTGACCACATTAAACCGTTATGAAATTTAACACGACTGCTTATCGTGGTATTTATTTAAATCATAAAAGTTCATTCAAAATACAATATAATTTAATTTCTTCTTTCGTCCTTGACAGATTACAACTAAATCACTTTCTGACTTCTGATTGGTTATTAATCCATGACCCTTTCTTCAAGCATATGTTTGCCAAAGGCAGATATAAATAATTTAGACTTAATGAACGTAGTTGTAGTGAAATCACTGACCCATTTCTAGGCAGAAACGTTTGTCACTATTGTTACCCGACAAAACCATTACTGTATTCTTTTTATGTATTTTTACGGCGCCTGTTTTGTACTCCCTTTGACAACCGCTTGACAAATTCAGGTTCTAGTAGGTCATCTAATAATAACTTTATACTTACTAGGCTTACCTTGTATTCCATTCGATGACAAATTGATGGTGAAGTTAGAATATCTTCATTATCAGATAGAAATAAGAGTATATGGTGTCCTCGATACTGAGACAAGTCGTCATCAGAGACCAAATGATGTTGAATTTAACCTGCAAGCCACCGAACGGAATATTCCTCCAAAGATTGAAATAAAAAAAAACATCCACTGAGTTTTGACAGTTTGGACAAAGTCTCTACAAAACGGGATAAAAATGAAACGATTAAGCAACAATAAGGCGATTCAGATACATATCACACGTGAAAGGGAAGTCACTTTTAAAATGAATGAAGTTCTTACGTTTAATAGATTTTTGATCAGTTTTCTGATTTATGGTTAACTATGCCACACATGTCACATGTGACGGCTCGTGTTGCTAAGTCATTAGTTTTCAATGTTGTGTCATGTGTACTACTATTTGTATGTTTGTCTTTTTCATATTTAGTCATGCCGTTGTCAGGTTTTTTTTCGATTCATGACTTTGACTGTCCCTTTGGTATCTTTCGCCCCTCTTTTGTGAAGTAGTAACTTTAAATATAATGAAGAATTTGTCAATAACGGTTTCCTGTGTGCATAAACTTTTAATTGGTCATTTACACCTTTGCCTCGTGTATGCTAAATAAAGCTTTGCTAGATGAAATCTTTCAAACTTCAAACATAAAGTTAAGAATATTAAGATTGATTGATAGTTGATCGCTAACACCACATCAGCATAAAAAAGCTACAGCGCGGAAGTGGAAATTAAAGATACAGTAAAATTTCGAAACAACGGTTTAGGCATTTATGATTCAAGAGTTATTTTCCCCTTAGTTTTCTAATTTCGTGAGTTTCCAGATAATAATACATATAAACTGCGATAAGTTGTTGAACACCTTTACAATATTTCATGAAATTACAAGCAAAGGTTTATTTAAATAGTTCTGCCCCTTAGCATTCAAAAATGTATCACATTTTTTACGTTCCTTTGAAACTTTAACAGTCAACGTGCAGAACATTTAATCATGTTAATCTCCATTATTCCTCGGTTTGTAATGCAATATGACGTAAAATTTTCTTGCTTTCATCTGAGTTTAATATCATGCTTTCATGAGAAAGGTAAATCGGTCTGTTGACGTCAGGAGTAATAAGAAAATCCAATTGCATGCAGCGGTTAGATATAAGTAATACGTCATGAACATAGCAACCTTCCATACGTAGAAAAAACAAAGAGCACATATAATGAAGCAGAACTGTGGAGGGTATTAGATTAAAATCCATGATATACAGTATAATGCCTCTTTTGTATTATTCAATTAAAATCTGTAAACAAACATTGGAACGATATTAAGATCTATCCAAAACCCACCTTTGAATCAACAAGCAAAAAATTATGTAACGAACGCTAAATGATATACATTAAAAAACAAAGCAGAATATAATATTTTGAATGTTCTTTTACAGATATCCAGCGTCAGTAGCAGGTATATTTGGATAACCTTCAGCCGATAGAATCGCAATAAAATATTTCCCATATTATTGTTTGAAAATGATTCGACGGAAAAGTTAGAGTTTTTGTTTAACTTTTAGTTGAACAAATCACAAGCATATCTTGACGAGAACATGTTGTAATGGTATAAGTATGGACCTTGGTTTATATAAGATCAGAATGCTATTTGTTATGTGCTTTTACCAATAGTAACATTACCTTTAAAAAAAGACAACAGTAGTATGCCGTTGTTTAAAAGTGATCCATCGATTGAGAAAAAAAAAAACAAATCCGGATAATAAACAAAAACCGATGGAACCACATCAGCTATATGAGGAAAACAACGAAACAACAGAAACCCTGAAGTGCAACAGAAACATACGCGATGCAACAAATCGAGAAACGAATTTTAAGATAACAACTGCCATTTTTCTGACTTGGTACAGGACGCTAAAAGAACAAATGGTTGGTTGATCCTGGTTTTGTGGCTAGCCAAACTTCGCCCTTTTATGGCATTCCATCATACCGGGTCAAATTCTTGTAACAGTATACCGAACAGTCTTTGCTATAACATCTACATTCCGCGTACAAAGAATAGTAAAAAAGCAATGACCAGTTCTTAAGTTTAAGGTTTGTACCGGTTGTGAGTTAAATTAACGAAGGCCTCTCTTCAATGTGAGCTACAAAAAAAACTGGAGGTTATACAAGCTACGTTTGACTAATACTAGTACCTAGTGTAAGTGTAATTGTCATTTCAATCATCATCCCTGTCAAGTTAGCTTGCAATTGTTTGTTTTCTGATTTTGGCAGTGTACAAAAACAATTCTAACAAAGAACCAAACCACGCTTCATTTTTTTTTAAATAGACAATTCTACAAGATCTTTACCATTTCAGCCTTTCAGTTTTGCAGGTGGGATTTTTTCGACAAAGCTATAGAAATAGTGTTCCATATAAGCTTCTTTTCAAACAATTTTAAAAAGAAAGCATAAATTTGAAATCAAATGATTCAAACGGTGGCTGACGCAAAATGTTGACTAAGTAGATTAAAATGAAATAGAAAAAAGAAAACATCAAAACACAGAACTGAGTAGTGAGATGAAAACTGATAGGATATTTAGGTGGTGTAGCTTCAGGGAGGAAAGACTTTATTTGATATTATAGAGCAATATTTTTTAATTCTATTTCTGAAAATGTGCAGTTAACAGTCAGGGGCATTACTTAAACAAGTAACAATTAAAATTACCTATACAAGTAATGTTGAAAACGAGGGTAATTTAAATATAACTTATATAAGTTATTTTTCTGAACATTATTTTTATAGGTGTCCAAGAATACAGATTTTACTAGCTTTAGATATTTTTCACAGTTATCAGGTTATTTTTCCCTTGATATATAAAAACTAATTATTCATAAACAATAATTAACTTTCCGACGCACTTATTTTTTCTACCGAGTTATTAATAATTTGTAACCTAAATCAATTACATATGTGCCTAAGATAAGTGCAATTGCTATTTTTTTCAAAAATGTTTAAAATAACTTATTCAAGTAATATTTTTGTCATTATTTTCAAAGCAACCCTTTATCTCTATACTCCTCTCAAATCAGATAAATTCTTTATTTTATGATATAAAATGTTGTTTAAAATCATGAAAACTACATTTAGTCTATGTTTCTATTGAAAATTAAAATAACTCAAGTAAGTAATTTTATTATTTTTAGAATAAAAAATTACTTATATAAGTAATTAAAAAAAAATAACTTGTTTAAGTAACGCCCCTGACTGGTTAAAAAGGAATCCGTTTTAGTTTCCTGATATAGTTGTTTTACATATGTCATTTTGGAACTCTTTTTAGCTTACTTTGAGATATAGGTTTTGATCATTGTTGAAGTCTTGTACACAGACCTTTACATTTTATAGTTTTAAACCTCGAAGTCATTTGGTATCTGGTGGAAAGTTGCCTTATTGGAAATCAAACCATATCTTATTTTTGAATTTTTCTTTGTTTTATAATTGTTTGACTATTCGTATGGTGTTCGCTATAAATACAAGAACAACTAAACAAAATTAAACGACGTACAATCGAAAACTTGTGCTTTAAAGGAGCAAGAAACAACTTTTCAATTAGTATAAAATTATAAAAGCACAATGTTTTCAATATTATAATTGTTTTGAGATCGCCCCCTTCATTTAAACTGTCTAACTATGATTCGTAGTTGGACTCAGGTCGGAGTCGGACAGTTATTGTAAACCTCTATTAGCCATCGATAATGTCAAACATCCGTTGGATGTTTCAAGACTTAGACAGAAGCTTCATCACAACAAAACAAAATAGAATATGAGGAAATAGTTTGATTTGTTTTAATATTGCGTATCTGACTGATAAATGGACTACATGTAAGTTTAAAGATATCAACATTAAATTTTTCAGTGACATCAGCAATCGCAGACGACTAAAATAGTAACAACAGCATAACTCGGGGTTGATTTAATGTTTTTTAAAAGTTAATATATATATATAATATAATAATATAAACGTTATGTTTGATGAAATTCCCCTTTTAAAAGATAGAGGGACTTTATCATCTTGTATCTATCATTTCAATAAAAGATTTTTACTTAATTGCTGAATCACTGGTGTTAGTATGGTTTTAATTCATGATTTACATAAATATATAACGTATTTTGTTGATTGTTAAACTAAATACACTGCACACTTATGAGCGATCGTTGAAACGATGTTGTCTTTTAAAAAAAATAAATGACTGACATCTAAATAACTTGTCATTGTCAGACATTGTCAAGGTTTATTTCATATCGGTTGAGAATAAGCTTCTCTTTTTGGATAAAAAGGGGTCACATGCTATTCATTATTCTTCAGTTATAAATTCCATCGGTCATTAACAGAACAAAACGGACCAAAAAAAACGGTTGTTAATGATAATGACCGGTGGGGCGTGGTGTCAGTCTGTTAATGACCGTCGGGACGTGGTTTCTCTGTTAATGACCAAGGGGGCGTGGTTTCTCTGTTTTCTCTGTTTGGAGATATGTTCTTTTAATAAAAAAATTTCATGTCTCAATATTATTTTTAATTTGTTGAATTGTTTGCCATATGTTTTGGTAAACTTGATTAAGTATTCATATACTGAAACATTGAGCTAAAAGGAATAGCAGTATTATTGCGACTGATCTTCACTCTTTGTCATAGAAATCGTACAACTACTCGAGTCTGCTTTGGACATTTTGTTTTTTTGAGAATTTAAAAAAACATGGTTCCTCAATGAAAAAAACATAATAGTTCTTGAATAACTGGTCATTTGCGTGATATATGGACTGCCTTCGGCTCAGTCATTATCAATATCCTAGTCAATACTACTGTCCTGTGGGCAGTCCATATATCACGATAAAGACCAGTTATTCAAGAACTATTACGTAAATAGACGTTAACGCAAAGTTATAATAAAAGATGAAACAATTGATAGATGTAGAAAAACTTTACGTGTCGTACTATTGATCAAAGGTTGATACAGATCTCTTTTACTCATTTACAAGGAATCATTTTGACAAATAGCATTCTGGTCACATTTTGTCAGTTGTGGAACTGACCCCTTTCTGTGATTAGTAATACAACCCATACGCATAAACTTTTTTTTCTTTCTAACATTTGCAGATAATTTGACTATTTTGGGATATAATTGTTTCCCATGGTAATGCATATAAATTATATTCCTCGATGGAGTTATTACTTTCAGAACGATAGGTCATTCTTTTGAAGAATCAACCCGGACGATACTATGTTTCAATGAAATATGTCCCAAGGCATAAAATAATGACCTGTGTGAGGTCATTAATTCCTTGATAAAAATGCAAACTATTTTTTACTTTAAAATTGTATTCGTAGTTTAATCTATAATAGGTATAAAAAAGTCGTCATTGCCCGCATCTTGATTTAAGAAACAAATAACGTGAAGTTTTGTTAATTTATCGCTACAACACAGAAACATTATCATATATGTGAGATGAATTTTAATGCAGTCTTTCATAGCACTTAAAAGAAAGCCAGATTTAAGATATTCGCGTGTAAGATTTTGATAACCGTATTGATTCACACTGAAAAGATGATTGATTGTTTTTGCTTAACGTCCTGTGGCAAATATATCATGCATGTTCAGAACGATACACATTGAATAAGAAACTGTGACCTACATGTATTGATAATCGTTTTCTAATTTCATGTAACAAAAAGTATCACGATTTCGTGATCCCGTCCTGTCAGTTCTTAACTTCTGAAAAAAATTGTTGAAAAAATTAACTACTTTTCCGCGATAGAAATGTCATTACAAATATAAAAAAAAAACAAGCCCCTACCCCCCCCCCCCCCTTTTCCCTCCTTGTCCATAAACTAAATTGGTACAATAAATTACTTGTAATGTGTGACCTTGTATTTTTCATACACACTTATCGGTTGATAACATTTCATTTGTGTCTTACTTCATGCAGTTATAGTAATATTTATATTGTGTATGGATAATAATATCTAAGGTTTATTTCTAGATTATTTCGTGAGTTTTATTTAACACTTTAAATGAGCCGTACGGCGTATCAAAACCTAAAGTCATTAGAAAGAAATATCCCACTTTCGTTTGGTCAGTAAAATAGGATGCTAGATTTTCAAATCTTAAAACAAAATAATATTTTGTTGACGGTTTATAAGTCAAATAATGCATATTTTAAGGTTTTTTTGTCGAAAAACTTTGAAATATGCTTTTCTATAACATATAATCCTAATTGACTTAAGGTGAATTTGGATATCCTTTTAAGATCCAATGTGTTCATATAACTCATAGCGTTTCTAAGTATTTATACATTATAAACTTTCAAATGTTTGGATTAGGGTCTGAGTGATAAGGTTAATTCAAGACAAATGCTTTGGACGCACGAAATTTTCATCTACCAACACTCTTACATAAATATAACATAACCAGCCCAGTAGTCAGCAGTTCTGAGTTAACATGAATTATCATTAATATGGTCATAATTATAAATTAACTATTTACAAAACTTTAAATTTTTGAAACACTTAGGAATAGATTACCTTAGCTGTGTTTGGCAAATCTTTTAGGCTTTAGGCATTTTGGTCCTTAATACTCTTCAACTTCGTACTTTATTTGGCCTTTTCACATTTTTACATTTTTAGCTCACCTGGCCCGTCTACGTCGTCCGTAGTAACCCGTCGTCGTCGTCCTTTGTTAGCTTTTACAAAAACATATGAAACAACTGGGCCATATTAAACCAAACTTGGCTACAATCATCATTGGGGTATCTTGTTTAAAAATGTGTGGCGTGACCCGGCCAACCACCCAGGATGGCCGCCATGGCTAAAAATTAAACTTAGGGGTAAAATGTCGATTGTGGCTTATAACTCTGAAACCAAATCTGACTTTGGGTAAAATTGTTTATCAGGTAAAGATCTATCTGCCCTGAATTTATCAGACAAATCGGACAACTGGTTGTTGGGTTGCTGTCCCTGAATTGGCAATTTTAAGGAAATTATTCCGTTTTTTGGCTATTATCTTGAATATTATTAAAGATAGAGATAAACTGTAAACTGCAATAATGTTCAGCAAAGAAAGATCTACAAATAAGTTTATATGACAAAAATGGTCATTTGACCACTTAAGGAGTTATTGCCCTTTATAGTCAATTTTTAATAATTTTGTACATTTTAACAAAATATTTTCCTCTGTAACTAATGGGCCAAGTTCATTATAAATTGAGATAATTGTAAGAAGCAAGATTGTTCAGTAAAGAAAGATCTACAAACACATCACCATCTCAAAAACACAATTTTATCATGAATCCATCTGTGTCCCTTGTTTAATATGCACATAAACCAAGGTGAGCGACACGGGCTCTTAAGAGCCTCTAGTTTAGATTCGAACGTCACTGATGAGTCTTTTGTAGACGAAACGCGCATATTGCTAATTACAAAAGTTCAATACTTGTATCTCTGAAGAGTTTATTTAAAAGCAGACATGTACAAGTTCTCTTGGAACAACTAGCCACCAAAACACCAAAAGTTAAAGATGAAAACAGCCTCCTTCAAAGTCCGTATCGTGAGCTATAAAAGCAAAGATATAACGAAATGGTTTACTATTCCATAGAAAACAACATTACAAAACAACAATGACAAACAACAGTAAAAGAGAATTAAAGACTACATGTACACGTTAAATGCTTATGACAGTTAGTAGTACATAAATGATGTGTCATTCTAACATTTGATAATTGTGTTCAGTTTTTTAGTTTTATTAGAGAAAACTCAGCCGCAGAAGACTGCGTAACAGGAGCATATTTATATACACAATATTAATTACAACATAGTTCATAAAACAAACAGAATACATTTTTTAATTTATACATCTTCAGAAATAAGTTTGTGTTTATTACAGTTTTAAATTAGACAGGCATCTGTTATACATTTTGAATAAAAATTGACAGCTTAGACAGCACATTACTATTACTATATTTAAGCATGCCAAGTACTTTTTTTCATTTGGATATTTTAAATAGTATGGAGGTATGAACTTCCTCCTTAAATCCTTAATTTCACAGTTGGTACATTTACATATATAGTGGTATACATCCCAAAGACCAGCTTTACAGAGAGGACAAATACTCTCATTTCGTGGTACATTTCTCCATCTTCCTGTTTCGATGGGAAACTTTGTATTACATACCCTTTATTTACATATGTTTACTCTATGACCCCGCCTTAATTTAAACAGATATGGTTCCAAGCGAAACTCTTCTATAAAGTGTAGATAAAATTCCCCCCTTTATGAATTGTTTATATCAGAGAACCATTTTTGAATAAACTAGTCCTGGAGACGCTGCCTTACATTAATTTTAATATAATTATAATCAACATGCTCCGGAAAATTATATAGTACACAAAAGCCACAGTCATTAAACACAGATTTTACATAGTTAAACCACTTAAAATTACAGCCTTCATGCTCATGCATGTACCAAAGTATCTTATAAAGTTTACCCAATAGTTTTTAATCATTTATTGCTAGCTTGTGCCAAAAACATACCATTTTTTACTTGATCTGCAGTTCAAGTGGAAATCTTCCAAGTTCCCCATATACCATAAAATTTGGCGTAGATGATCGCACACCCAAACTGCGCTTACAAAACTGTAGATGTAACTTTTCAGTATTATTTTTATTTTCAAACCCCCATTCCGAGGAATAGGTCAAAATAGGAACCACCAACGCATCAAATAATTTTAGCTGTAGATCAATCGGAAGTGAGATATTTTGTATCTTCTTGTAAAAGCATAAAGTGCTTTTTGAGCTTGGTCTACCAGTTTTTACGAGCTTGAAAGAAATTTCCGTTGTAATTGAACAGCAGACTAAGATAAACATATGAATCTTTAATTTCAATGAGTTATCGACTGATAAATTGAACTTACTGATGGTCAAAATAATATTTTGAAACTTCGACCTGTTCAAAATGAATCATTGAATAGACGACTTTCCATGGTTCAACAAGGCACGATAAACACGTTTTGTTGTCAAGTTTGCAATGCTTATTAACAGACCTTGAAAACTACAACATACTACAAACAGGTATTCCATGAATTCAGTTTGAACAATGGCCCCTATAAGTCCAGTTGTCCATAGCATACCAGTTACGACACTAATTCGAGCAAACACTGGAATGTGCTTGAACGAATTAGATTGTCTTACATGTTGCAGTTCAAATGACTGTTTTGCAATGAATCCTGCAATACAAATGAGACATGTAATGTTGATAATAACTGATAAGCCAATCGGAATGGAAACAAAGATCAAGTTAGCAGGATATCCGGTAGTAAAGCAAATAGACCCACTGTAATCAAGGTTAAAGCCTGGAATCTCACTCAAATCTATTACAACTGCTGGTGCAACAATCATAATCGGAAGGAAAAGACCAAGTAATGATAATTTACGTTTTTTGTTTTGCGTCTCCCTGTTTGCATATGAAATGTTTATAGACATTTGTGTTATAGTGTAACACATATCGATTAATGCAATGGATTTGAATGAAAAAACAAGCAACCAAAGATAATGCAGGATGACACTAATACCATAACATACTAAATAATAATCATTAGCACCTACTCCTATCAAGAATCCTATGTCTGCACATAACAAAGCAACAGACAGATTTTCCACATTTGAACCAGGGATACTTATGTGCATTCTCAACCTTCTGTGAATAGTTACTGAAACAATTAAAGCAATAACAGAAATACCCATGCCAATATATGTGATAATATTCATGCTGACATCCATCGCGTTAGAAGTTGTTGGTGGTCTTTGGGTGAAGTCAATGCATGTTATCTCTTTTACAGTAAGTTCTTGATCTATATTTCCATCGATTATATTACATACAATAACAGTTTTGTCACATAACTTCGAAGTGAAGTTGCCTTTTATATCAATATTCAAGTTTTCTGTCTTTGTCTTGATTTCCTGTTCGTTCAATTGCTTTTTAGGGAATACAAGAGTTGAAAAACTATTATCCTCTACTATATTTACTTCCGTTAGTCCGTGTGAATCATTAATTGTTATTGACCAAACAGCATTCTTGTATTTAGTTTCAAAATCTAGCATAGCGTTTGCAGTTAATTTTTTCTGAAACCGAGCAGTCATGTGAATTTGGTTAATGACATACGAACTGTAGTTGTAATTTCCCACTTCATTGACACCATCAATATTGTAATATCTTATATGCACTGCTTTCATCTCTGCGTGAATGGACCACGACATAACCTGGACTAATTGCCCTACCACGCTCCATGTAATAAAAGTAGAGGATATAAGCGAAAAGATTTTGTTTGTTTCATAGTTCACATAGAGTTCGTTGTCGATACATAAGCCGTTTACCTATAAAACGATAAAAAAAGTGCTTAAAAATAACAAAACAACACAAAACAGACATATTTGAATACTGTAAACTAACTTATTTTCACGAGCGATTTATTTTCGTGACTTTCGCGAGTAGAAAGATAACGCGAATATAAATCGTCGCGAATATGAATGACTTGGATCTTTCAATATTAAACTACGGCATTAAAATGAAAAAATCGCGAAATTAAGTAGCCGCGCAGTTGATTAGTAAGTGTAAAACGCGAAATAAAGTATCCGCAAAAATAAGTTGGTTTACAGTACATCCTTTTATCCATAATATTTCTTCCTATTACAAAAACTCAACAAAGATACAAGACTCATAATGTGTACGCCAGGCGAACGTAATTCAATTTTGTATCTAAATAAGATTTATCAGTAGCGCTCGAATCTATGCAATCTAGCAATTATATGAGTCAGGCTACGTTCGGTCTGTGTTTTTGTTTCATGTTTTTCTGTATGATGTGCTGTTACACCACTGGTTAATAAAAGACTAACGATGGACTATAAAAAGGGCGACAGCTGTTTGAACCCACCATTTTGTTTTCATAAAATGCACTGTACCAAGTCAGGAAAATGGCCATCGTAACAATATAGCTCGTTTCTGTGTGTGTGTTACGTATCGGTGTTGTGTCTCTGTTGTGTCGTAGTTCTTTAATATTAGATACGTTTCCTTCAGTTTCAATTTGTAACCCAGATTTGTTTTTTTCTCTATCGATTTATGAACATTGAACAGCGGTATACTACTGTTGCCTTTATTTGCCGTTGTTAAAGTTATACTAGCATTGAATGGAATTGAGAATGCAAATGGGGAATGTGCCAATGAGACAACAACCCGACCATATAGCAGACAACAGCAGAAGGTCACCAACAGGTCATCAATGCAACGAGAATTTCCAGCACCCGGGAGCGTCATTCAGCTGGACCCTTAACAAATATATACTAGTTCAGTGGTCATAAACGCCATACTAAACTCCAAATTGTACACAAGAAGCTAAAAGTTAAAATAATACAAGACTAACAAAGGCCAGAGGCTTCTGACTTTGGTCAGGCGCAAAAATGCGGCGGTGTTAAACATGTTTCTGAGATCTCAACACTCCCCTATACCTCTCGCCAATGTAGAAAAGTAAACGCATAAAAATACGCAACTTAAAATTCAGTTCAAGAGAAGTCCGATTCTGATGTCAAAAGATGTAACAAAAGAAAATAAATAAAATGACAATAATATATAAATAACATCAGACTACTAGCAGTTAACTGAAATGTCAGCTCCAGATTTCAATTAAACTGATTGAAAAATTATATCTTCATCATACGAATATCAGGCACAATCCTCCTCATGAGGGGTTTAGTATCATACCATCATATATATTTGAAAAGAACATAACCCGTGTGATGCCGACAACTGGTTTTTCAATAAAAGTGTTTAGTTCCGATGCAAAGACCCTAGAAGTGAATCAATATTAACGCCAAAATATACAATCTTAAATGACCTAACAACAGTATCGTAACTATATCCATTCTTAATAAGTCTATTTGAAGGTTTTGTAAGCTTCTGAGGTGAATAATAACATTTTTGTGCTTTATGTTTATATTTCCATGCATAAAATATTGGATGTGAAATACCTAAACGTATAAGAAGTCTGCATGTTGAGCTATATTTACGAATGATGTCCTTATACTGATGATAAAATTTAGTTAATGTTTTGACTAGTTTGTGAGACATAAATTTCTCTTGTTAAAATCTAAAACATTGTAACATACATGATTGAATCGTACAAATTGAGATATTCAAACACCGTAAGATGGTGACAAGGGAACGTCACAATCTAAAAATTAATAATTAACGATAGGACATGAAAAATCATCTCTTTTATGATAAATTTTAGTATGAAGCTTTCCGTTATAGGCGAGTGACATTCAGACCTAAAAATATATTTTTAATGCACCTATCTAACACACAGCTATATTATATATCATTCGAAAGGAAAACATGTGTAGATTCCATTTATCCAGGTCGTAAAATGAAATATGGTGCAATTTTTTTTTAATTCGGGTTAAAGGTCATTCATAAAAAATTGAAAGAATAACCGTTGTGTAATGGAATTTCAGATATTATACTATAACATATAAAAAATTCAGCTGTGTGTTAGGTGGGTGCATTAAAGTCACTAACTAAGCGTCTTTCCTGAAAATGTCATTCGCCTATTAATGATAAAGATATCAAGATCGAGGAAAGGGAAGTTGTCATTGTTAGTATTAGCTTTATTTAAAGTAAGTTCAACAGGATAAATGTCTTTAGTATACATACTGAAGTCGTCATTATTGAGAGCCAAAATATCATCCAAATATATAAAATTATTATTAAATGTTTGTATCAGATGTTGATTTGATAGGTCTTTTTCTGATTTTTGTCATAAATTGTAATTCATAGCAATACAAAAACAGGTCCGCAATAAGTGGTACACAGTTAGTTCCCATTGAAATTCCGATAACTTGACGATATACGGAATCTCCAAAGCGAACAAAAATGTTATCTTGTAAAAATTCAAGGGCAGATATAGTATCAAAGCATGTCCAATAAACATATTTTTTGTTTTTGTTTATTTCTTCTAAAAAAAAGACCTAAAAGTCCTGTTACATTTGCACTAAAGTCCATCTTTGACTTTCTATTTCTATAATAAAAAGCTTTAAAAAACGAAACAAAACGAACCAAAGAAAAGTTATAGTAAACAAAACATACATAGAAAATAAAAAAGAACCGGATAATTCTATCCCTGCATATGCTTTACATTTGATGATTTCAGATATTGTACTTTTTTGAGATGGTACCCAACACCTCATCTAAAATTAAGTTTGCTCGTTTTCTTTTCATGAAATTTTGACAAAATTGAAACAGCGCTATGAAAATTATAAAAAATTTAAAACAAATGAACCAATCACTTTCTAAGAAAAATTGGTTGGATACATATCAGTTTGACAAACACTAATTTTGATCATTGAGAAGTTTAATATATCTATATAATACAACGTGATTAAAACGTTTAGCTGAATTTACAGAGTTATCTCCCTTTAGTGTTAGGTACTACCCTTAAGTTTACATAGGGGTGATTTTAATGGTTCTCTTATATATAACCTACCTCATTTTCACATCGATGATATTTTCGTTTAAAATTGAACATCACTGACAGTGGATATAGAGAATGCATCTCTTCATAAGGTACTATGCTATTCTTATACTTGCCGAGACATTCAAACGAATGGTTTTTCGGTACGCAAAACTGGTTCCGATAAATGGGATTTCTGTAACGATATTTATGAGGTCCTCTGTCAATAACAGGATTCAGTTTATAGTCCATACAATCTTCATCTTTATCTTCTGGTGGTTGATCAATCATTAAGCAAAATCTAATTTCGATATTTTCTGTTGGTATTAACTTTATCTTTATCTTATGCTTCCATGGATCGGTTAATGCAGCGATTAGCTTAGCAATAGTGGTAGAATTGATTTGTTCCAAGACAAAATCTAGAGGAATGGCTAAAATATTTATGGCAAATGGTGTGTAGGAGTCAACAGTATAACATGCAGCACAGAAACGATTTTGAAAAACTAAATTTGTCTCACTGGCAACCCATGGCCCCACTTCAAGTAAATCGTCTGTACGACACTTCATATCAATATCAGTATCTCTTAAATGTTTAGGGCAACTGTTAATAACAAATATTCCGTAATCTTCACGCTTGCCATTTGATTGTATAACATCTGAGATACATTCAAACTGAGTATCACCGGTATCATTCAAATCAATAATACTAGCGTCAATGCAACAGTCTTTGTAACGATTACATATTTCATCACAGCGACACATTGGAATTTGCATATCTGAAATATATTCGCATGTACCATACATTGAGCAAGAATCAGAGAGGACATCCACTTTGTCTTTTGTCTCAGAAAATATGTTATCAAGAGAGCTGACAATATGTGTCTGGTCTCGCATTGCGTCAGTATAACCTACAAAATCGGAGTATTGTGCAGTCGATTCAAGTATTCTATCATTTGAGTCATGACAACCAACGAACGCATACTGACTTAAAAAGACTATTATTGAAAATTTTAGACATGATTCTACAAAAAACATTTTGCAGACAATCATTGTTATGTCTACATCTATTACAGAAACTGTTTCACATCTAGATTAAGAACATTTATATGCCCTCTAAATATTCTCATTATAATTAGTTCAGTGTCAGCTGCTTAAGCAATATCTGTTTCTGTTGTATATTGTCTTCGTATGCTTTTAATCTGAAAAAACAAAAAAATGTTATATCTCATGTACTAGTATTATTTTTCACCCATCGTAACATGCGTAATACCAGTTTGTATAGTATTTAACCTTCATGAAAAGAATAAAATTTTGCTGTTGATTTTGAAAGTTGTTTATTACTTGTGGAAATTGCATTTTTATCCCGATGATTGTTCTCTCTAATTAACCGCAATTATTTGATGTCTTCCTTTGTGTCTTTCCTGTAGTTGTCAACAGTCTCCAATTTAATGGTATTAGCGGAAACGTCAACCACGATATCAATATCTTAGACGTGATTCTAAAAGAAAGTTTGTTCTCTTTATATTTATTATTTCTTCAACGACTATAATTAATTATTAATAACATGTTGAGCACTGTTCTAAGATCTCCGAATTCAGCAAAATTTATTCGGAACTTCTTATCAGTCATTTGAATTTGTAACGAGTCTGACAAATATAACGTACCTGTGAGAAACGTTTATTTGTTGTTACAAGATGGCGCTGCACCTTACACACCTTCAGGCCACACAACGAAATCAAATGGTGTAAAATGAAATTGAAAATTGCACAATAAACGACAAACTACAACAGTTTAACATGATAGCTTGTATCGTGGTGTTGTTTTGATATTTTGTTATATTTACTGTTTGTTTTAACTATTCTATAACTATTTTCCGTTTGAAAGCGTGTCACGAGTAAAACAGGCAATGAAGAATAAGCGATCAGTTTTCACTGATTTTAAAACACGTAATTTTTTGTAATTGTTTGTTGAGGTAACTTTTTTTTAAATGTCCATAGTTTATCGAGCTAGCTAAGTAAAGTATTTACCTCCAAGTATTTACAAATCTATATGATTGCAATAAATGTTAATTGTTTCTTCATTGAAACTCGACGAATTGTAGAAAAATACGTATTGTCAAGGAATAACTATTTACAAAACATTTTGATAATTAACACATCAGAACCACATGAAAGCCAAACAACAATAATATTATTTCAGCTAATACAACATCAGACCCCCGCAGAAAATCTACTGGTCGTCCATCATTATAAAGTTATTAAACGTTTTGCTATAACGGATAATTGTTTTTGAATTTTAAACATGAATTGATATTATTATGATAATTCTAGTTGTAATATTTTGTAAAAAAAAACCCGTTAAGGCTATTTAAATACTAATGTACCCCTATGCCTTTGTCTAAATAAAACTGTTGTAATAACTATAATTGGAATAATTAATTGAAATAGTAGTTATTATTAAAGTTGCCCTTAATCAACTTTTTATTGATAAACATCAAAATGCAGAGGGTAAACAACCCTTTCATTGATTTAGTGTAAACATATATATCCACCGTAAGGTGGCATGGTAGTATGTTCCGGCCCATAGGGGATAATGATAGTATTATTAGAATTTTCGTCCGTTTCTAACATTGCGAAAATTCTACATTCACAGTTAACTGAAGTACTCTCATTTTACTATTCAGAAATGAATTTGCATGTGTATCATGACCGTTTATTTATTGTTTTGCTATTTTTAAAAACCTTAGGCCACTGGAGCTGTTAGATTTTTTTTTATCGTGCATTGAATACAAAATTTTAAAATAATCCCAAAAAGTCATTTTCATCTATATGTAAAATTATTTCATATTTTTCTACACTTGATTCATCCCTCAGTTTTGGAAAGTATTTCAGTTAATACTGTATTTTTTTCCCAATCACACTGTTATATTGAATTAAGTAGGGTACACAACAGAGCATACTAAGTTCTGGAATGCAAATACTACCGTGCCACCATAAATAATTAACAGACTGAAAATTAGAAAGAAAAATATCAAAATTGTTCCCCTAAAATAAGGCTTACCTTGATTTCCTTCAAGTATTGACCAGACTGAGAAGAGTGTCTTTTTTTTATTTCTGTTTGTTTTATATTAGGTAGGCGTCAATATGCGGACATAATTAATAATTGTATAATATAGTAACTGTGAAAAACAAACTAGTATATTTCTTTACACCCTTTTCATCTCTATGCTTATTGGATTGCCCATTATACAATGGGAAGAAACACCTAATCAATGATATATCATTTTTTTATTGAAGATATCATTTGATCAAAGAAATCATTTGATGTATATTACAAAAAAATCAGAATTGACGAACAATCGCAATTGATGAATTGATTTGCATTTCACTACACTAAATAACAAACACTGATTGTGTTTGGATATACAATTGTTATTGCAACATGTAGTAGTAAGTAAATAGTTTATTAATGTGTCACATATTGATGGACATAAATATAAGCAACATTATATGAATATATGCACATCAAACAATCAATATCCAGCCAAATAAACGACTTATTAAACACTAAAAAGCTTAAAATTCTATAAGAATTTCAAATATATCCCGTAAAAAAAATCAATCACAAAAAATAGACCATTAAAATCTAAAATCAATATATTACGGATTACAAATGTGTCAAGGTTTGTGATTGGATAACAACACAGAGATGTCAGTATATATTCAGGAAACTGCCGGGGTATATACGACGTTTTTATCCCCAATTGTAACCTCAAAAACGTCATCATAACACCGGTTACTATGTAACGTAGTCAAAAGCTATCAGACTGTCAGAGGCTCACAGAGGGAAAAAAATGACATGCTTCAGTCAATATTACATTTTTGATACAAAATCACGCAATTTACACTTTTAATTCTTAAATTTAATGTTAAAAGTGTTATTACAAATTATTACATACACGATAAAATTATGTTCACAGCAAATTAGAAAATCCTTCACGTATGCTGAACATATCAGGTTGGTTTTTTTCAATATATGTGTTGTCAACAAATACCTGCACTGGAAAATAACATTAAGTCAGGGGTAATCCGTAATATATGTGCAATTCAGGTCTCAGAAAGGGTATAAACTGTGACATTCCCGTCTCAGGGCTTATATCCCCTTCGCCTTCGGCTCAGGGGATATAAACTCTAAGCCAGGTATGTCACAGTATGTACCCTGTCTGAGACCTGAATAACATATAATATTCAGTATATATACAACTCGTCTAAACATCAACCCAACAATGTCAGATCTGTAAATTTGTTTTCGCAAATTTTTGGTTCTTCCCTCGCCGGGATTCGAACCCATGCTACTGTGATACCGTGACACCAAATCGCCTGCACTGTAGCCGTCCCGTTACACACGACCACCTGGGCTCTCAAAAAAAGAGCTTTCGGTGGCCATATGTTACCTTTCCACGTCAGTTTTAATCTAGCGGCGTACTACAGTACATGATATATAAGGCATGAAGATGTTATTGTTACAGATCAGCTAAATTATCTATAGTAAAGGATCCTACAAATTAATGTAAGATACAGTCACAGAAAATAATAATATTTATAAGTACGTCTGCGTCAGTGACAACCCTATAACAGATGTATCCATCGGATCGCCATCAATGATGGTGTTACATGGCTGTGTACATAATGTATATACAACTCGTCTAAACATCAACCCAACAATGTTAGATCTGTAAATTTGCTTTCGCAAATTTTTGGTTCTTCCCTCACCGGGATTCGAACCCATGCTACTGTGATATCGTGACACCAAATCGCCTGCACTGCAGCATATAAGTCTGAAAATAACTCTAAACAGTGTTCATCCGCTATATTATATATATATGTTTTTTAGACCCTTCTACAACGAAATTTGTTTGACATGCACACGTATAAAAATTGCGGGTTTTATCCAACGCAATCATAGATTTGAACGTAGTTTTCAATTTAGACTCGTTTATATTTTTTGTTTGGGCATGTATCATATTTTCCCTCCGGTTTATATGATCCGTTCATGCTATATTGACTCTTAAATTCAAGAGTCAATCTTAAATTGAGAGTAAATTATATGGCCTTCCAAATTCCGTTTCGATCCCTAACATCACTGAAGAGACATATATTGTCGAAATCTAGATCTGGTGTACTAAAGAAATATTGACACCGAAAGTTTGTAGCACAACATCGTGGCCACAAGTTAACAAAAAAAAAATCTGTGACATATTGAATTTATATTTAAATCCATTTTGTTACATCTTGTGATCAATTTTATTTGGCAATCGTCAATGGCAGTCAGCAGGGTTAAAGAACATCAGTTGTTCGACCTGTTAGTCAAATGCGTTTTGTTTAAATATACTTTTTCACTTTTTTGGTCTTTTGGAAAATGTTGTTTGTGCTGTTTTTAGACCCTTCTACAACGAAATTCGTTTGACATGCACACGTATAAAAATTGCGGTTTTTATCCAACGCAATCATAGGTTTGAACGTAGTTTTCAATTTAGACTCGTTTATATTTTTTGTTTGGGCATGTATCATATTTTCCCTCCGGTTTATATGATCCGTTCATCCTATATTGACTCTAAAATTCAAGAGTCAATCTTAAATTGAGAGTAAATTATATGGCCTTCCAAATACCGTTTCGATCCCTAACATTTCTGAAGAGACATATATTGTCGAAATCTAGATCTGGTGTACTAAAGAAATATTGACACCAAATGTTTGTGGTACAACATCGTGGCCACAAGTTAACACAAAAAAATTCTGTGACGTATTAAATTTATATTAAAATCCCTTTTGTTACATCTTGTGATCCATTTTATTTGGCAATCGTCAATGGCAGTCAGCAGGGTTAAAGAACATCGTTTGTTCGACCTGTTAGTAAAATGCGTTTTGTTTAAATATACTTTTTCACTTTTTTGGTCTTTTGGAAAATGTTGTTTGTGCTGTTTTTAGACCCTTCTACAACGAAATTTGTTTGACATGCACACGTATAAAAATTGCGGTTTTTATCCAACGCATCCATAGGTTTGAACGTAGTTTTCGATTTAGACTCGTTTATATTTTTTGTTTGGGCATGTATCATATTTTCTCTCCGGTTTATATGATCCGTTCATCCTATATTGACTCTAAAATTCGAGAGTCAATCTTAAATTGAGAGTAAATTATGTCGCCTTCCAAATACCGTTTCGATCCCTAACATCACTGAAGAGACATATATTGTCGAAATCTAGATCTGGTGTACTAAAGAAATATTGACACCAAATGTTTGTGGAACAACATCGTGGCCACAAGTTAACAAAAAAAAAATTCTGTTACGTATCAAATTTTCCCTCCGGTTTATATGATCCGTTCATCCTATATTGACTCTAAAATTCAAGAGTCAATCTTAAATTGAGAGTAAATTATATGGCCTTCCAAATACCGTTTCGATCCCCAACATCACGGAAGAGACATATATTGTCGAAATCTAGATCTGGTGTACTAAAGAAATATTGACACCGAAAGTTTGTAGCACAACACCGTGGCCACAAGTTAACAAAAAAAAATCTGTGACGTATTAAATTTATATTTAAATCCATTTTGTTACATCTTGTGATCAATTTTATTTGGCAATCGTCAATGGCAGTCAGCAGGGTTAAATAACATCAGTTGTTCGACCTGTTAGTCAAATGCGTTTTGTTTAAATATACTTTTTCACTTTTTTTGGTCTTTTGGAAAATGTTGTTTGTGCTGTTTTTAGACCCTTCTACAACGAAATTTGTTTGACATGCACACGTATAAAAATTGCGGTTTTTATCCAACGCAATCATAGGTTTGAACGTAGTTTTCAGTTTAGACTCGTTTATATTTTTTGTTTGGGCATGTATCATATTTTCCCTCCGGTTTATATGATCCGTTCATCCTATATTGACTCTCAAATTCAAGAGTCAATCTTAAATTGAGAGTAAATTATATGGCCTTCCAAATACCGTTTCGATCCCTAACATCACTGAAGAGACATATATTGTCGAAATCTAGATCTGGTGTACTAAAGAAATATTGACACCAAATGTTTGTGGAACAACATCGTGGCCACAAGTTAACAAAAAAAAATAAATTCTGTGACGTATTAAATTTTCCCTCCGGTTTATATGATCCGTTCATCCTATATTGACTCTAAAATTCAAGAGTCAATCTTAAATTGAGAGTAAATTATATGGCCTTCCAAATACCGTTTCGATCCCTAACATCACGGAAGAGACATATATTGTCGAAATCTAGATCTGGTGTACTAAAGAAATATTGACACCGAAAGTTTGTAGCACAACATCGTGGCCACAAGTTAACAAAAAAAAAAATCTGTGACGTATTGAATTTATATTTAAATCCATTTTGTTACATCTTGTGATCAATTTTATTTGGCAATCGTCAATGTCAGTCAGCAGGGTTAAAGAACATCAGTTGTTCGACCTGTTAGTCAAATGCGTTTTGTTTAAATATACTTTTTCACTTTTTTGGTCTTTTGGAAAATGTTGTTTGTGCTGTTTTTAGACCCTTCTACAACGAAATTTGTTTGACATGCACACGTATAAAAAATGCGGTTTTTATCCAACGCAATCATAGGTTTGAACGTAGTTTTCAATTTAGATTCGTATATATATATATATATATATATATATATTTAAAATTGTCGAATGCTGACTTTTCAGATAAAATTAAAATGATAAAACTCTAAAGCTAGTAAAATTTCATAAAGAACTGTAAAACAATTTTTTTTTGCCAGAAAAAAATTATATAAAAATTTACGTAGGAAATATTGTATATCATTAGTTCATAATTGCTATAAATTTGTTATCTATATTGAGGCTGTGAACATCTTGAATTAATTTTGAACATTCATGAAAAAAGCGTGCATTCCATACGAAAATGAGATTCAGTCTGTACACTACAACTTTCACAAAACAAACAAAGTCTGTCTTTTACGGGTGTACGGGAAGTATTTGCTAGTTGCGTGAGCTAGTGATAGAGTTAAATCAAAATTCAGGCAAACAATAACAACATCAGTACACAACCAAATTATTTGTAAAAAAATAAATTCTTGATGACGATTTAACTAATCACTGTATCATAGCTTGGAGATCCAAAGCTATGAGCAATTTTTTTTAGCAACATTTCAAACAATCAAACAATTTAAAGATAATGTGTATCTAACATGCATACAGCAACTAAATTGCACAAAATGCCATTTAGTTTCATTTAGTATCAACATGAATTATGTTTATGGTAAATATCATTTCCAATCAATGATAAATGTACTCTGTCGGCAGAATAAAGCGCTGGATGACGGTCGTCAAAATCTGGATACTTAATCATGTTTTCTTAATGTTTAATTTTATAAGACCTCATTCTCCTGTTTATTCTTTTTCTTATAACTTCAATGGCATGGAAATCATTTGAGTAACACCATGAACGCCGGGGAAGAATGCTTGACCTTAAAAATGAGCATTTTGTAAGCAAAAGTGCTATTGTTAATTTAATGTGGTAAAGGAGAGCACCATATGGTACATTTCCAATATCGAGCACTATGTTATATTTACGCTAATGGAATTTTGGGAATGTGTCAAAGAGTCAACAACCCGACCATAAAGCAGACAGCCGAAGGCCACCAATGGATCTTCAACGCAGAGAGAAAATCCTGCACCTGGGGGTGCTCAGCTAGCCCCTAAATAACATTGTGTACTATTTCAGTGAAAATGGACGTCACACTAAACTCCAAAAATTATAAATGAACTACAATTTAAAAAAAATACAAGACTAACAAAGGCCAGAGGCTCCTGACTAAAGCCGGCGGACAATATAAAATAAAGAAAAAGTCCGAGGCCGATGTCAGAATAGGTAACAAAAGAAGCTAAGCATGTCAATGATACATTAATTAACAAAGGACTACTAGCTGTTTACTGACATGCCAGCTCCAGAACTACAGCGCTCATTTAAACTGAATGAACGATTATGTCTTCTTCATATGAAACTCAAGTACAATCCCTCCCGTTAAAGGTTTAGTAACATACCATCATAAAATATATGAAAAGAACATAACCCGTATCATGTCAACAACTGGTTTTAGAATGATAGTGTTTATTTCCGATGAAAAGACCCTATCAGTGAATCAATATTAACACCAACATTTGACCTGACAACATTATTATAACCATATCATTTTCGAATAAGTATGTCTAAAGGTGTGGTTAGCTTTTGATGTGTATGCCGACATTTTTGAGCTTTGAAAAGAATATTACCATACAATAGTGGATGTGAAATACCTGAAAGTTTTAGATATCTGCATGTTGATTTATATTTACGAATGATGTCCTTGTACTGATTATGAAAGGAGTAGGAGCAATAAGGGCAAAAATCATTTTCATTTTCATGGAATATTTTTATTTGTAGCCGTTTTGAAATTTCAATGTAGCATATACTATTTTAACATTCAGTTGATTAGGTAATTGTATTTTTCAACTTATACAGTTTACAAATGCTATTTCATAACATTTGTTTACAACTCATTATACTTACAATAACAAAGTTATCGTTGCTCATGTTGCTATGGCAACAGAAACATACCTACAAATAATAAATTCATAGATAAGCGCTTTCAGATAGCTTAGGTGTTTAAATGTTGGACGATGTATTTTTCTTTAACTTCTTTAAAGACCTCTTGGTCAATATATTTTCGATTTTCAATATAAACATGATCAATTCTTCAGGTCGTAGACCTTAGTTTTTTTTCTCGAAAACATTGGACTTAACAAAACCACAGTTATTTAATTTCAGGTGGTCAAATAGAAAATAACAATTCCTTATAGAATTTTTAAAATTAAAGGAGAAAATTGTTTTTCATGAAAATTTCAGAAACATCAAATCAAAATGTAAGTAATAGGCCTTATTTCCATGAAGAAGAAAAATTCTGTATAAGCATTTCAAAATTATTATTCTCTCTAAATATGTTAGATACACTTTGGAAAGTTGAATTTTTATATTTCAAGTCTTAGATATTGCCGTTGGTTTTTTTTATTATACAAACTTGACAAACTGTACGTATGTATCCCGTCATACTTTGAACTACACATTATTTTATTTATTATTATTACATTTATTGTTGAGTCTGTTGTTTGTTATATCAACTTTACGTGACTATGCATGTATGTATGCCTTCATACTTTGAACGACAAAATTATTTTTATGTCTACATGTGCGAATTTCAAACGCGCAATTTTACACCAGCAATGAAAACCTTATATCCTTTACGGATAGACTTTATATGGATAAATTAAGTGGTATAAGAAAAGCAAAATGAGTATGTTAAATTTGATGGATGCCTTTTTGTGCTTCTTCGTTACATTTGTTGTTTTGATATTAAGATGCATGTATGTATGCCTTCATACTTTGAACGACCAAGATCTTGACATACTATGAATGACAAAATTATTTTATTCAATAATAATATTTTTTCTGTTAAGTCTGTTTTTTATGTTAAACATTTGAAAACGCTTTTGGTATATTTTACCTAATTATTTGTGCATAACGTTACACATTACCAATGTAAACGTTTAACTCGTCAGGTTTGAAACATATTCTATTTTCAGTTGGGTATCTATGTCAATATAAAGAAAACATTTAAATATGGCTCACTGTTACATAAAACAAGCAAGCACTGATTGAAATGCTGGTTATTTAGTGCTAAGACACCATCAATATGTATATGAAGTAGAATTTGAAAGGTCATGTGTGCTTTTTTTAAGAATGGTTTATTGATTTCTGCTACGGGGAAAAAAGGAGGATTTACATCTGATTGACACCAAGGGTTTAGTATACTTCATCAAATACGTTTTTTTTCTGGAGATTGAATGGCATTAATAATTTTTGAAAGATCTTGCTGCACTGGATGCACCAGTCGGTTTCTCTATGGCAACACAAGTTCGGGACTAAGTCACATCCGGTGATGTCATAATGTGAATAAATAAGACGGGATTGTGATTTTGACAATTGGAACATTTCGTGCTCAAATGCCAATTTACCATTTTTCTGCAGTATCACACCGTCTGCCCAATCATATGCGTATACATATCTCAATTTATACAATACGCGCGAGAATGTTCTCACAATACGGATTTCGTTGACAGAGGTTCAGCTCCTGACACAAAAACTACCCCAACATAGTTATAATAAAAACAACTATAAGTAAAACAACAAAAATACCGAACTTCTAGGAAAATTCAAAACGGAAATCCATTTTCAAATTGCAATATAAAAAGCTAAACGCGTTTATCGGCCATCTGTCACAGTCTTTGACCCCCTATTTTCTCATTTTTCAAATTCTGTTTTGGAAAGCTATTTATTATGTTAAAACATTCCTTAATGTTTGAAGTTTGTTTGGATGATCTTCAAAACCACTAAGTTTCGCAACTGGGCGAGGTGAGGTGGGTTAACTTTCTGTTATTATTCAAATATTGTAAATATTATTCATGTTGCAGGTGATTTTACAACAAATTGTCATTTTTTTAGTGCCTGCGTCAACGTGACCCAGGATTTTTTTATTCCATTGCCATAAGGACTGTTTTTGTTGTCTAAATCGCCATATTTTTTTCCGGATCACGTAGGCGCACGCTTGTAAATTTTAAGAAACAATGGCCAAAAAATCGCTATTTTCCCTTTTTGTATGCCCTTCATCCCCCCCTTACCTCACCCATTTTCTAAAATAAATGGTTTTAAAGTTCATCCAAACAAACTTCAAACCAAAGTAGCTTTCCAAAGCAAAATTTAGAAAATGAGAAAACCTTGTCCTTTAAAATATGTTGAACATTTAAATTCGTGATTCCCTTGTAACCATGAAATCCACGAAAGTTGGTAACAAACGAATATTAAGAAATCTACGATTATAAAATTTACGGTCAAGGCTTCGCTGTTTGAATATTCAATTCTTTATACGAATTTTACTGCCTGCTAGAAACTCATTTTCTGCACGAGTCTCTACTGATACGAGTTCCGAGTAGTATGCTCTAAAGAAACTCTAACAATATCATGAGTAAAGTCACAAAAATAACAGGTACGTGTTGAATATCTTATTGTTATAGTAGGAACTTGCTAAATCTTATATAGTTATAACAGGTACCTGATCAATGTCTTTAATTAAAAGCAGGTAATTGTTGAATGTCCTTTAGTCAAATATGGTACTCAATGATTCTCCTTTAGTCATAGTAGGTCCTTGAATAATATCCTTAAGTTATAGCAGGTACTTGGTAAATTTTCTATAGTCAGTCGGTGAATGCCCATTAGTCAATACTGATGTTTTGAAAGACGATATTATATCGTCTAGTTGTTTTTCTCTGTAGTAATTATGTTATTCGGTTATTAGTTCATTGACGCATCAAATAAAGCTTTCATTTGAGATCTTCGGATAATAAAAAAAAATCCGTAGGAAATTCAAAATGAAAGTCCCTAATCGAATGTCCAAATCGAAAGCTCAAACACATCAAACGAATGTCATATTCCTTCTTTTGTGCAGGCATTTTTTTATATAGATTTTCTGAATTTGCAGTACTGTAGCTATTTGGACGTCGATTTCATTTTTTTTTCTTTAGTCTTTATAATATTTTCTTTTTCGTTATGGCACAATGCAGTTTACTTAATTTTGTACAAATCTAACTTAAAGATGTTCAATGTTGTTTTTTTTGTTTGTTTTTTTTTTGCTTACTGTAAACCATTGCAATTTTGCAGTTAAAGTACTGTAAAATTTGCAGGCATTTTGAAATTCTTGTTTAGAAAACGAAACGCTTTTTACACAAAAGTTATTCATTGTGGTTCATTGTGATAGTTAGTACAACTTATATTGTCATTGGAACCAATAGTATTTGGAAAACTTATTCCAAATAATAAAGTATATTTTCATACCGCAACCTGCTATTCGGGAAGTCAAAACGTATTGACATTTAAACATATTTGATATATACAATCACTGGTCATATATAGATGATAAAGTGTTTTATAGAGTTATATTAGGGTCTATTTGGGGTCTACAGAATTGAAAATAACGGTAAAAAAAACAAAAAAACAAAAATTAGCAAAACAAACACAAAACAAAAAAGAATGGAGAATAATGTGGTTCTGTAGTATAAAGAAATAAAAAGAAAAAGAAAGAAAGAAAGAAAGAAATTCGGTAAATATATATAAAAAGAAAACTGAATTCAGAAATTGTTGATGTACAGAATAAACATAATCACTACACCCATATTGTTCAAGCAAAAACAACGAAATAGAACACAGTATTAAAATACAAATCAAGAACTACAAGTATAAACATAAGACAGAGACATAGTTAAGATTAAAAACCAATTGTTCAGTGAACAATTAAAGGAAGGTCTTTCAATCCGTAAAGATCTATTGTTATATGACAAATATAAAAATTCAGTTTAAAATGTCATTTCCACCGTCAAATGCTAGCTAATTGTACGCTGATTCAAAATATATATATGGTTTCTTTAATTTTTTTAAATGAACGACATAATGTGTTACTTCCGTAAGGTTCTGTTTGAAGAAGATTACTTCCGGTATTGATTGAATGTTTACTTGACAACGATATAAAAGATATATGGTGTTTTACACATTAATATCAAATAAGTACAAGACATAGCTACTTTTGGTTTAGACAAGGGTTTTTTCGGTTGGCTTTTAAAGGTCAAATTGATTGCAACCTAATACACAAAATCTCATGGCTTTATCATGTAAACATATGAGGTAAATGCAAAGGTCAAAATCTCGAACATCAAATTAACCTTTGACCGTGAGCTTAATTTCAAGGTCATAAACCAAGAATCTCAAATCAAAAGACCATAGGTCCTAATCATTTTTGACTAATGAGTTATATCAACATACGCATATTTTGGAATACAAGAGGGAAAAAACTCTTATGTTAGCGTAGCCTTTGAACAAAATGTATGTGTTACGATATGTTATTAAAGAGAGAGGGTTAGCGCTATAGAACCAGCTTTAATCCATCATTTTCTACATTTGAAAATGCCTGTACCAAGTCAGGAATATGACAGTTCTTGTCCATTCGTTTTTGATGCGTTTTGTTATTTGATTTTGCCATGTAATTATGGACTTTCCTAATTGATTTTCCTCTGAGTTCAGTATTTTTGTTATTTTACTTTTCACAACTAACAATTTAGTAAAAATATGTTGTTGACATCTTATACGTTTTTTTCAAAAGAAGTGAAAATAAGCCAAATCAAAATTTAAAATATGACCTAGACTTTAAATCAAATGACCCTATCACACTGTTTCGGTCAAAACTATTCTTAAGAGAGAAGAGGATAAAACGAGCTAATTGGTGAAAAAAACAGGGTCAGTTTTAAAGTCGCAATAACTGTTCGAAATCAAATGGAAAAAAATGCGACTTAATGCGTAACTACATAGAATAAAGTAACTTTTGATGGACATGAACGGACCTCATTTTTCAGATTCAGGATTAATATCTTGTTTTGGCTTGAAAAGTTTGATCATTTGTATAATCAGGTTTTCTATTATTGATTTTTTTTAAAAGTAACTGATTTCATAGAATTGAGCAGTTTGCAATCTAGCATAAAATAAATGTACATTTTATTTAGAAAACGATTTGGTTTTGGAATCTCTCGCGTTAGAATTCCACAGGATCATTATTATAATGTAATTGTTTTATTCTAAATTCTAATTTGGTTACCAGCCCCCTAATGGTTAACACAAAACGTGTCCAATCACAAATTCGAGTTTGTTGCTTTCCTTTTCAAATGATTGCATTCCTATTTATATTTTGACAAAACCATCAATCGAGATCAAATCCATACTGATTCAGATCGAAGAGGGGAACTTTTACATGGTTGTGTGTTGAGTTCTAGCTGATGTTTGGCATTTGTTTTGTTCAAAAACTATTCGATTAAGTACAAGCAGTTCAAAACAATGTCTTTTTTTTCAAATTTAAAAGAGATGAAATTCATATTTAGGGTAGACTGGAGTATTAATGACGAATTCATCAATAACATCAATAGCCTGTACACAGAAGTCGACAAAAAACTTACATCGTCATGGCAAAAAAACAAAACACAACGATATGACGAGCAAAATATTACATAGTATACTAAAGACGATTCAAGTCTAATGGAATTAAGGTCGGTCATTTGATAAGATTTGTCGGTAAACGTATACCTATCAAGAGCAGTCAAATTCTGTTCATTATTTGTGTGATTTGCAAGAAGTCATGAGGGGGAACATATTAGTAGCAATTTTATTCCGTAAGTTACATACATTGTCTATGATGTTAATAAGTCTGTTTCCTGTTCGGCATTTTTGCTTTAAAATTTGACTTATATGTTGCTTTTTTTAAAGATCATCTGAAGGTACCAAGACGTTGTTGTTATACATTTTCCCGTGTCAACTTCACATATTATACATCATGGTCTTGAATCTGACGTGGTTTATTATCTTAATATCGTCTTACAGTATTCATTTATTTGTCTTTATGAATACTACTTTTTACTGTTTGGTCTGTTTTTGGTGATATTCATTTGATGTGGCTTTGTTCTTATACATCCCGTCTTTGTATTAGTGTGCTATGATCAATTTTTGTGTTCTTGTCTTTTTTTTTGCTTGTATGCTTTGCTTATATACCTGTTTGTGTTTCTTTGTTATTTATGACGCGGCTTTGTACTTAAACATCCCGTCTTTGTATGATTGTTCTATGGTTAATTAATTTTTGAATTCTTGTCTTTTTCTTTTGCTAATTTATGTCTATGCCTTTTTGTGTTTCTTTGTTACATATTTGTTTGTTTTGTAGTGATTAAGATTATAAAAAAATGTTGACTGCTGTGTCCTAATTTTGGACATTTTTACTTATTATATCCGTTCGTTTTGGTGGTTCCTTTGTTCACACATCGTTTTCAATGTTATAGAATTGTATGCGGCTGTCATACAAATGAGAGGTTAAGCTAGCTATAAAACCGGGTTCAATCCACCATTTTCAACAAAAGAAATCCCTTTACCAAGTCAGGAATATGGCAGTTGTGAGTCATTCGTTTGATGTTCTTGCGATTTTGATTGAACTATTTCATTACAGACATTTCGTTTTAAATTTTACTCTCAGAGTTAGGTATTTTTATCATTTATTCTTAATAAATTTCTTTATATTTTTTTCTATTTCTAAAAGTAAATAAGTTTCCATTTGCACTGTGTCGCCTTTCTGTAATAGCTGTCTTTTGCCAGAACACGGAAATTGAAATTTGTTTTTTAACTTACTTTTACTTAACTTAACTTTGCGGTTATATGAAATTATCCGTAGACATTTTTATATGTTGCTTTGTGAAATGCTTTAATGACTGTGGTAATAATATCCTGCAAAAGCAAGATCTTATTCATGTATTCTTATACTTTTGGTCATCTTTAACTTATCTTTATTTATTTGTTATTCTCTATTCTTTATGTTTAAGCACTCCGTTATACTCTTTCTTCATTTTTATGACAAAAATTCTTCCCAAAAAAAAAAAAAATAATCGAGACGTTTCCCTATTGTTTCATAGTTTGTATTCCAACTTTTTTGGTTTCAGGTCTACCTGATGACGGTGTTTTTACGTTTGAAATTGTTTATAAACATTGTACATATATGAGACAATATGATAACTATCAATCTAATTAATTTGAACAGATGTAACTTTTGTACAGTCTGAATGTCAAAGAGGATGGCTGCATTTTGGGAACTCCTGTTACTTTATAAGTGATACTCACAAAAACTGGGCCGATTCTGCAGTAAGTACGATATTATCTTCGTAGTCAAGTGATTTTATGGAAGGAAAACAAAGACATAATGTTTTCTTAGCACAGACATACAATGACAATAAACATTATCTTTTGGCATTACAGTGTACCGTACTAAATACAACCGAACCATTATTTAGCTCTGGTTAAACTATTGATGGTATGTAGTGTCAACTCGTGTGTGGGGGTTGGGTGCTTTCTATATACAATAGGATATGACGGGGCCGATAGAATAGGTAACATTTTCTATGTGTGCAGGTTCTGCTTACCTTCCTGGAGCACCTGAGATCAACCTCCAGTTTTTGGTGGGATTTGTTTTGCTAGATAGTTATCAAAAGTACCAGGATTATAATTTTATACGCCAGACGCGCGTTTCGTCTACATAAGACTCATCAGTGACGCTCAGATCAAAATAGTTAAAAAGCCAAACAAATACAAAGTTGAAGAGCATTGAGGACCCAAAATTCCAAAAACGTTTGCTAAGTCTTTAGTTTTTTTATGTGGAGACTTGTGTACTATTATTTGTATGTTTGTCTTTTTTGTCTTTTTCTTTGTTTAGCCATAGCGTTGTCATTTCATTTTCGATCTATGAGTTTCACTGTCCCTGATGTCAGAAAAACATCAGGAATATATGATAAGGTCAATAAAATTCCAATTACTTGTGATATGATCAGACATGTTAGGCTGTCACGGCCGACAGTCTCGACGCAAGTCAACATTCCATAAGAAATATATAAGCTGAGTTCGGTTTCCAGACTACAACACTAAACCCAAGCCATTATGAGTAAAGATTACATCTTCACCTATGCAACATTTTGAAACGTATACATTATTCAAATCAAAATTATATGAGAAGGGATTGATGACAGACCCACAGGTGCATCCCTATCAAAAAATAAAATCACAAAAATAACGGACTCTGAGGAAAATTCAAAAAGGAAAGTCCCCAATTAAATGTCAAAATCAAAAGCTCAAACACATCAAACAAATGGATTACAAATGTCACATTCCTGACTTAATATAAGCATTTATTCTTCTGTTATGATGCTGTAACATTGAAACATATATATACAGTTTACTATTCGTCACCAACATTTTTGTCTAAATAGTTATACATATAAACTATATTTTTTAAATAATTTTCTAGTTAATGATTTTGATTAATCTAGTACACTGTAAACAATATTGCCACAGGTTTATTCATTATTTGTTTATTACTGCTTTATTTTGGCCACGAGCATCACTGAAGAGACATGTATAGAACAGACAATTTGATGAATTTTGTTTTTTAAATAATTGTCAGTTTTAATTTATTTTTTAACAGAATTGCTTAAAATATAGAGCTTACCTGTAAAAATTGCCAATAATAATTAAAGCGTTTAACAACAAGCATAATGCATCAGTCGTATACCGCTGTTCAATAGTCATAAATTTAATAATCCGGGTCACAAACCAAACTGAGGGAAACACATCAGCTATTAGAGGAAAACAACAGAAACACTGAACAGCAACAACAACCCAAAATGAACATTCACAGAAGCGGACTATTTGAAAACAAATGTCGTATTCCTGATTTGATAGAGGACATTTTAAGAAAAAAAATGGTGTGTTGAACCTGGTTAACCAAATCTCCCGCTTATATGACAATGCTAAAAATGTCGCTTTAATGACAATATTGTGTGATAGGAATACAGAACAAATAAACACAAGAACACTCATGACAGAGAACTACATAAATGATAATAGTACACTACAACATGTAAACCACGGAATACCAACGTACACCTTCTGTGAATGTCGTCAGCAGATATTATTATCAAACATGGAAAAAAGGTCAGACATGACTTCCTTTTCCCTGTCTACTTATCTTAAATGTCTAATTCTGTTCTAGTGTCAATTCAGGTCAATTTAGGCCGTTTCAGTTCCAAAAATAAAACATTTTGACAATAGTAATCGATCTACATTTCAGACATGTATTGATATTTTAAAATATAAATATACTGCCCTTTGATGTAGGTGTTAGTGTAGAGTAACACACGAGGGAAGTCGCAGGTGACAATTTTGTTCACCGAGGGTGTTAATCACAATAACTCCTTCATCCAAGTGCAGTATGGTTTTTTTAACATACTAAATGCCTTATGTGTCCTGGAGTTCCTTTGATACCATCTTACAGTCATTATATATCCTAACTAGATAGCTATGCTTATGTGTGAAATGACGTTTTGAATTTCAGTTACTGTAATCTATATATTACTATTAAATTGGTATGTCTGGAATTTTGGAACTTTAACTAAACTCTTGTAGAAAACTTATTTCAAACGGAATAACACATCTTAAAAACTACGATAATGTGGTAAACCGAGACCGGAAATTAAGATTCGTTCCGGGTAAACTTGTCAACCATTAAAACAAACTTATCGTACCTATTCGACTCTTTGAATATAGTTTTATTGATATAAATGTTGATTTTGTCATGAGTAAATTAAAACCATATGAAATATCAAACATATTATGTAATTTCACAGTACTACAATCTGTCGATACCTAAAGTTTGGCATTGCACAAAGTCATGGGTTTTTTTTTCTTTTACTGTCAATGACGTCTTTACACAGAACTTATTGGGTGTTGGATGTGTGCTGATTGATATTTCAATTTAGGTACACGAGTTTTTAATTATTTTATATTGGCTTTGAACTAGCTGTTAGTATCTGTCAGTATTCTCAGATCTGTTGTGAGAATGTACATGTACCCGTTCAGGTCCACTCTTTGTTTTTAATTTTGTATCCGATTGATGAGTTAATAGATATAAGAAGATGTGGATTAATTTCCAATGAGACAACTCTCGATCAAACCTACAGTTTGTAAAATGAAACCAATATAGATCAAAGTACGGCCTTCAACACGATACCTTGGCTTGCACCGAACAGCAATCGTTAAAACGCCCCAACACTGACTAGTGTAAAATCATTCAAACATGATAAACCAACGGTCTAATCTATATATAAAAAAAAATATCAACAAACGACAACCACTGAACATCAGGTTCCTGAGTTCGGACAGTTCTAAACACATGCATCGAGTATACATGTGTAATAAATAACCAACCCTAACGCTTCCTGAGACAATTGTGTAATATAACAACACAGAAAGACACACTATAAAATATTAATAAAAAAAACATTTAAACAAAAGCAGGTGAACATACACCGAACGAATAAATTTGATCTATATCACTATGTAAATACAAAGTCAATACAAAATTGGACGAGATATTAAATAATATCAGAAAGACAACCATAACCTTTTATGTTTAACTTTTTTTTTCCATTTTGATCAATTTGATGAGGTTTTTTTTTCTATTTTGATCAATTTGATGAGTTATTTTTTATAAACTGATATATGCGATTTTTATTATGTTATATTGTGACATGAATGTCCCAGTTTATAGAAAGGGTTGAACGTTCTAGAAATTTCAACAGTTGACTTATGTAGGACTACGAGTTTTGAACTTATAGGAATCCGGTGATAAAAAAATTTTGGTCAGTGACATTGTGGAGGAAAGGTATGTGAGCGAGCTCACAAATGTTCTTTTTATATGTTTAGTATGAGAACATGGTGCTTTTCCCGTGTACGACAACACATAGTTTCAGTTTGTACAATGCTGACATGGCTTAATTTTTTTAACTTCATGTCATTCTAAACTCTATTATCATTTTTGCCTAGTAATTTAAGTGTTTAAATCTATGTTTCAGATTTTTTGTCGTGCATATAATTCGCGACTGGCATCAGTTGAGTCAAGTGCAGAAAATGATTTTTTGACAGATATCATTCGATTAAAGAATGGATTAACCAAACGAGGATACCGGAGCATTGATTGTAAATACTGGATAAATTATTTTGAATAATGCATCAAATGAACAAGTTTTAATTTAAATTATTTGCCAAATAAAAATCCATAAGTAGAAGGAACAATCGTAGATTGACACCAACTAAGATTTTCAAAACAAAAACAAATATAACATCATATAAAAAATGAAGTAGAATAAAACAATTTAAAACCATTAACAGATGTGTATACGGAAAAATATTGGTTAGCAGGAATATTTTGTAATTAAATTGCAGAAGACAAGATCAAAAATGTTAAACAACCAAAGAACTTACTATTTGTTGCTTGGTAAAATGAAAATGACTATATCATGTATATATTGCCGAACAAGGTAAAGGAAAAGATCGAAAAGCAAATACTATTTCAAACTTAACTTAATACTATAAATCACATAGTCGATATTACTGCAGAAAGAATAAACTTGTGCATTGGTCTTTTGTTGTCTCAACAAAGTTATCTTCTAATAGTGAAGAATGTAATCATTCTAAGAAAAATGCTCATAGAAATGCCTCATGTGACCGATATTGAAGTTGACAGATATATATTATACATATCTAAGAAGGTTATGGGCACAGTTTTATTCTAGATATGCTCTTGTCTTCATTTAATGAAAATATTTACTAAAATAAATGCTTTGCAGATGATTACTAGATAGACGGAACAGATGAAATAATTGAGGGTCAATGGGTCTGGGCAGAGAGTGGAAAACCACTGACCTATACTAACTGGGTACCAGGTGTTCCTGAACCTAACCCACGAAGAGATGAAAACTGTTTGGAGATAGTCAAATGGTCAACCCACGTGGGTCAGTGGAATGACGACAACTGTATAGATACATCACATTTCATCTGTGAAATGGAGTATGTAAAATATTGCTTATTACATTTATCAACCGCCAACTATGAAACTGACAAAAACTGATCAGATATATTTTCTTTTTACTTAATCAATTTGGGCATATTATCAATTTGTAAAATTTGAATCATTGAGCAAATTAAACCTGATCAAAACGTGTGCATTCTTCGCGAATAAAATAAATATTATTGTTACTGTGTATAAAAAATTTACCTCGGGTATCCCTGCAAACAAACATTCATACCCATTTCGCAATTTTGGGTAAGGCTATCTTATGCAACAGATACAGATAATTCTGCCTTATATCGTGACTTACATCTTAAAATGAGGGTCGGTTGAAAACAAAATTGTTTCCAATAGAGACAATTGTGGACGTTGTACTTATATGTAACAACATTCTAGCAGCGCCTGCATATGGAGTATATATCTCAAAGTTGATATGATATACGAGGGCTTGTATTTCCTATCATTATTGCCTTGATATAGTGATGCTGTTTACAAGTTAACTATTAAACAAAGACTTCAAATTAATGAAGTTGAAATCATACCTTTGTTGATTTTACGACCCCATCATTATTTGGTTGACCGTTATGGAATGTCTGTCTCTCAAATGATAGCGGATATGTTTCTAATGTCGCAAGAACAATCTCGTCTCCCTTTGAAGATGTCAAATACCGAATTAAACTTGTTACCGGGTTTGTACTAACATGAGCAACTCGACTGGTTTCACATGTGGAGCTGGATCTGCTTACCTTTCCGGATCCGATCCCCGAGACCATCCCCAGTGTTTGGTGGGGTTCACGTTGCTAAGTGTTTATTTTTTATGTTGTGTTCTGTTGTATAGATCTTGAATATTTGCTATCATGAAAAAAATAGTGTGTCAAGTAAAGGCAACAGTAGTATACCGCTGTTAAGTAAGTCATAAATCGATTGAGAGAAAACAATCCAGGTTACAAACTTAAACTAAGGGCAACACGTCAATCATAAGAGAAAAACAACGAAATGACAGAAACACTGATGTGCAACAAAGAAACAAACGACAATGCAACACACACACAGAAACGAACTATGAGATGAGAACTTCCATTTTCCCGAACTGGAATAGACAAGTTAGTATTGTAGAGAAATGAATGTTCTGCTTGTTTTTATTTTTTATTTTTTTATCTATTCAGTTACCCAGCTGGAGGTCCCGGTGGAATATTAGGATAAATGGTATAAAGAGTATTTATTGCTGTTAAAGAAGAATATCGTGTTTTTGAATAAAATGGTGTCTTTTTGATAATAATTGTTGACTCATCAGGTGATGTGAAGCTGCTTGTACAAAATGTTTAAGGAACTCATGCATATAACAACTCAAAAATTTCTATGATAACAATTTGTGTCGCTGTTTCAGAGGATTCAAATGTCAGGACTTTATTTTTTATATTTCTGTGTTAAAACCATGTGACGATGCCGTTGAACTAAATGTATGTGCACGCGATATATTCTAGCTGGATTTTTTTTCCAATAATATAGAGAAGGTAAACGTTAACATATAGAGATACTAATCCGACTAAAAAGTAGGGAATAAGCAAGAGAACTCTACACCCTCGAGGTGTATACTAGCTAGTTTCTAAATAATAAGTATACAAGTTCAATGAAAGATACAAAATATGTTAGCTTCGAACAATCTAAATGAACTAAAGTGAAGAATAAACACACAATGGTGATCAATCACAAAATTCGGGTATTTTTTGTTTCAGTTGGGATACTTTTACATACTATATTAGTTGCTTTGACAAATAGGACAAAAAAATTACATGATTGTAGATTTAGCAACTTTAATCATCACCAGTTTAAGGTATTGTTCGTTAATTTTGGTGACGTGTTTTGAGGACTGATGTTTGTCTGCCCTTATTGGATGGGTTTGTTCATGGTATAGTTTGTGTTTATCTCGACAGTTGAAGACATCAAAGCTTTGAAGTACACATAGTGAGGTTGTAAATGTAGGGACTTTATTCATTATAACATATTCAAGTAATTTTTTTTTTAAAACCAAGCAATTCAAATTCACCTTAACAGTTCTACTTTTCAGTTAACTCATTTCAAACGCTTGTTTTCTAACATTCAAACATACAAGTTTGTAGGAGTTGTTCATGTCATATCAGACACTTATGGCAGTTACTGTGGATTCATTGTTAATCTTTGGATACCAATTTTCATGGATTTCGTGCTTAAAGGGAAACAACGATTTTAAACGTTCAGCGAATAGCAAATTTGCTGCATGATTAAATGCAGAATCAATCCACGAAAATAGTTGAATTCACAGTATGAGATCTCAACACCATTAGAAAACAAAACGAACAGAACGATTTTAACTTGGAAACCATTTGAATTAAAAATTATTTACGATTTTATTGTTTGAATAAAGTTTTAGGGCTTTTCTTTATAGTTTAGTTTTAAAATAGACAATATTGCAAACCAACTAATTCTATCGAAATGTATTTACGCGACTTTTTCAATAAACCTTGTTCTTCTTAACTTTTAAATAGTGGAAAGAATAAACAGGCGGAAGAGTGGCAAATTATAATATATAATTCATAATTTCAATGGCACCATCCAGATCCTTTTACAGAAAATTAATACCTAATTCCCGAAAAAGAAACCCACCTCCCCCTTGAAAATTTCCCTTTCATTGCATGAATAAATACCCCCTCAGTAATATGCATGATAATTTGCCGCTCTTCCGCCTGTTTATTCTTTCCACTTTTTTGATAAACCTTGTTCTTCATTAGTATAAAAAAAAAGTGAAAAGAATCAACAGGCGGATGAGCGGCAAATTATGAGTGTTATGCAGTGTACTTCATGCATTGTACTTCTAAGAGTCATTTAACCATTTTTTTTTATTTTTTTTTTAGAAGGTTCCTATTGCCTTACAAGAACATATGATGAAAATCATAGGTTTTCTTGAAGTGTTCACGGTTTTGTCTTGTATGTTTATGTCACAAACCACTTCAAAGTAAACTTTAAAATACTGTTTGAGTTCAATAAATTTAGATCAGTCATTTGATAAGATTTGAGGTGTGTATCTTATCAATTACACACTTATTAGAGGTAAAATCGTAATCTTTATATATAATATATAATTAATCATGAAGGGCGGCATCATAGTAATAGTGATTTTCTTCCGTGAGTATATTGTCTGTGATGCTAAAAAACGTATTTGGCATTTTTATTTTTTTGTTGCTTTTCAATTTGGACTCATATGTTGCTTGTTTTATAAAAACCCGTATTCTACTGTTGCCTTTATTTCCTACATTTCTTAATGTTAGTTCTTTTTTTAAAGTATAATTGTTCACTGTTTTATCTGTTTTGAATGTCCACTTTGGCGATTTTTTGTAATTAAAGAAAACAGATGTCGTTATGTCTCCTATTTCTATTGTGTCCTGTATCGCTTTTCATCATTTTCTGAACTATGTAATTAAACTTATTACACGGTTTCAACCCCATATGCATCGTGTCAAACTATCCGTAAACGTTTTAATGTAAATTGTTTATAGGATATTTGTAAAGACTTTGGTAATAACATCCTCAAAAGAATCTTGATGGAATATTGATATATTTGCTCATTATTCCCTGTTTCAATTTTTAACGACTCATTATTGTCCTTCCTTTTCATACCTATTATTCGGTGTACCCCTCTCTCGAACCTATACCATTGTTTCATATTTTACACAAGTATTCCACATTCCAAACTAAAAAACATATTGAAAGAGTTGGTATTGATTTGTTTCATAACAAAGAATGGCCAATGTAGATACAAATATCTTGTTATAGGGAGGATCACTCAGATTAAAACAAAACATTCTCTGAAACTGACATTATCAAGATGCTTGATTTCATGATTGACAACATATTTTACGTTCGAAGGACGTGTTTCCCCACAGACTGTCGGCATTCCAATGAGAACCCATTGTGCACCTCTTCTTGCCGACTTGTTTCGTTATTATTATGAGGCCGACTTCATACAGGAACTTCTTCGGAAGAAAGATAAGACGTTAGCAATATCCTTTAACTTTACTTTCCGCTATATAGATGATGTTCTCTCACTAAATAATTCAAAATTTAGATGTTGAATACATCTATCCCATCGAACTAGTGATAAATGATACAAAACATACAATTACGTCGGCCTCGTATATTGACTTGCATCTAGAAATTGAGTTGGTTGAAAACAAAACATTTCGACAAAAGAGATGACTTCAGCTTTCCAATTGTGAACTTTCCATTTCTAAGTACATTGTAGCAACATTCCAGCAGCACCTGCAACACGACGCGTTCCTCATAGGGAGCAGCATATGCTTACCCTTCCGGAGCACCTGAGATCACACCTTGCATTTGGTAAGGTTCGTGTTGCTTATTCTTTAGTTTTCTATATTGTGTCATGTGTACTATTGTTCGTCTGTTTGTCTTTTTCATTTTTAGCAATGGCGTTGTCAGATTATTTTCGATTTATGAGTTTGATTGTCTCTTTGGTATCGTTCGTCCCTCTTTTACTGCCTTATCGTAATCGTTTAGCATTTGGCCGTCTAGAAAAAAATTCAACGCAGTAAAATTGATGACATATATTGTACTTTAAAGAGACATAGAGATATTTTATTAAGATTTAAAAAAATATCCAATGTCAGAGACGTGTTTTTTGTAGTTTGAAATTGATTACAAACATTGTTCTTTTGTGAGACATTTTGGTAATTATCAATTTGATTAATTTGAACAGATATAACCTTTGTAAAGTCTGAATGTCAGAGAGGGTGGCTACATTTTGGAAACTCGTGTTACTTTATAAGTGATACTGAAAGAAACTGGGCCGATGCTGCAGTAAGTATATTATTTAGCATTGTCATAAAGCGGGGGGTTTTGGCTAGCCATAAAACCAGATTCATCCCTTCTGTTTTTCTTAAAATGTTCACTACCAAGTCAGAAATATTGCAGGAGTTATCTATTAGTTCGTTTCTATGTATGTTAATGTTTGTTTTTGTTACTCGTTTAGTTTTCCTGCTGTTCTCCTGTTTTAGTTTGTATTTAGGATTTGTTTTCAATCAATCGATTTATGACTTTTGAACACCGGTATACCACTTTTGTCTTTATTTATCTGCATAGTTACGTATTTTAAGACGTATTTCACGAATAGTAAAGACTTTGTTTTAAAATCTTGGCCAACCATGGTCTAGAAAAGATGGTGTTTATATAGGGAAAAGCAATAATATGACATATTCGGCCAAAAAATATGTGGAACGCATGAGAATGCATTAAAAGTGATAGTACAAGTATAGCTCGCTTTAAAACCAAGTTCAATCCATCAATTTCTACATAAGAAAATGTCAATACCAAGACGATTATGGACTTTCCTTTTTGAACTTTACTCGAAGTTCCGTATTTATGTGATTTTACTTTTTACACTGTATGTCCATTAACGACATGAAAAAATCAATGGGTGTACGTGAGATTTGGCAATTGATAAAATTGATAAATTTATCCGTGCGTATTATCATGTAAACAATAACAATTGGTTTCAGCTCGTATTTATTTTTTCATGATTTTGATTTTTTAACATTATTTATAGTCTAAGCTTCATAACACACTGACTGAGTTTTACTGTGTGTATTGCTTTGTGTTTCTTTATTCTACATTGGATAGAGGTATTATAGGGTAAGGTTAACTATCAGAAAATCCTGCTGGATTTTTACAACTGTCCCAAATCAGGAGCCTCTGGCATTTGTTAGTGTTGTATGTTTTTCATTTTAGTTCATTTATATGTTTAGGAGTTTAGTTTGGCGACGTCCATTCTCACTGAACTAGTACATATTCTTATTTAAGGGCCAGCTGAGGCCAATCTCCAGACGCGGAATTTTCTCGCTGCATTGAAGACTAATTAGTGGTTATCGGCTGTTATGTGATCTTTCGCCGGGTTGTTGTTTCTTTTACATTTTCCCCATTTCCATTCTTGATTTTATAGTAATATCAGTGTCAAACGTTTTGTTTCAGAATGTTTGTCTTGCATACAACTCTCAATTGGTATCAGTTGAGACCAGAGCAGAAAATGACTTTTTGACAAAAAAACATCCGTTTGAAGATTGAAATAGCCAAACCAGGAAACTTGAGCCTTACTAGTGAATATTGGATAATTTACAAATAGTATTTTGAATATTGCATTACAATGTTTACTATATGATATTTATTAATAAAATGTGTACACAATATCATGATCAGTAATTGAACAGGGTTAAGTTAAATGTTTGCCAAATGAAAATAAGTAGATTCAAAGAAGGACTAAAATTAAAATTATAAAATTAAATAATTAATTATAATTTTCAAACATGTGTACATGGATGCAAACTATAGGGTTTGCAGGATTTTTTTTGTAATTGCATGACAAAGGAAAAGGTCAATTGGGTTTAACAACAAAAAGACAAAAAGTAAAAGGACTATATCGCGACAAACAAAATAAAAAAAAAAAAAGTCGAAATGCAAATACTCTTTCAACTACACCTAATACTGAAAAATTCAAATGAACGAAAAAGCGTAACTTGTCGATATTTCGCTGAAAATTTAGATTTTAGTTTTGGAGGTTGTTTGATTCGTCATTGGTGTTTTATTTAAAACAATTATCTACTAACCGTGGTCAGTATTATATATTGATACCTTTATAAACACAATGGTTGTTAAAATTCTTTATTTTACCGATTGGACGTAAGACGTGGTTAATACATTACTTTAGTAGGTAATTGCGAGGACTGTAAAGCCAGTCAAGGTCGATAAAAAAAATCACCATCAAGTATAAATTGTTAGTGGAAGCGGTCTCGTTTTCATTTTATGAAAATTTTTAGGAAAACATATACTTTTCAGGTGACTTTTGGATAGGCGGAACGGATGAAAAAGTTGAGGGTGAATGGCTCTGGGTTGAAAGCGGAAATCCACTGACCTATACCAACTGGGCACCAGGTACCCCTGATCTTCACTTACCAAGACTAGAACACTGTTTGGAGATAGTCAAATGGACAAACCACGTGGGTCAGTGGAATGACGACTACTGTGAAGATCCATCATATTTCATCTGTGAAATGAAGTATGTATAATATTGCTTACAAAGGAGTAGGTCCGGTAAGGACTCATTTTGGCCTCAAATTTCAGTTTCATCTGACGAAAGATTTTGACCACTTTTTAAACACTTAACTATCTATTTCACTTGATTCAATTAGTTTTTGTGAAAGATTTCAACTGATTTAGTCATTAAAAACGATCCGATTCAAGCTGAAATATGAAAAATCTCTCAAATATGCCAAAAAACGTCACTTTTGAGATGGTTTTTGTCAAAAATGAAAGTGGCCGCATCCGTGTTCATCCACAACCTTTATATATGTTATGTATTATCATAAAATACAACTTACAGTTCAATTTGAAGGATGAACACGAATGCGGCCACTTTCGTTTTACCCGGAAACCGTCTAAAATTTAACTAAAATGATAGAATTTTGAAGATTTCAGTAATTTAGCATGACTTAACGGTGCTACAACCCGATAAATGTGCATAGCATGGTCAAAAACAGCCCACATTTATGTAGCAGAACCATTCAACTGTCCAATAGATAACTAGATTACATTTTAACAATTTTGTAAAACTGTTATATTTTGAGGTCTTACCGGACCTACTCCTTTATTATCAGCTGATGATAGTTCACCTAAGTAGTATACATATGTGTTAAGGGTCATTTGAGGCCCCCTTTGATCGATTGATATAAATAAATTCATCATAGATGCCAGGATTGAAATTCTGTATTGGCACCTCGACGCTCGAATCAAATAAAATTACAAAGGTCAAATAAAATACGAAGTTGAACAAACATTCCTAAATGATTTACCAAAACTAAGTGTTTGAGGGTACAATTAATGACAATCTCCACGTATGTATCTAACTTATTAGTAATTCATTAAATAATTAAATATGTTGAATGTCTGAGAGTATGATTAATGATTATCTTAAGAAGTAAAAACAGTGTATAGGGCCAGCTGAAGACGACTCCGGGTGCAGGGTTCTCTCGTTGTGTTGAAAACCATATGGTGGCTTTTTACTGTTTTCGCCCTAGGTCGGGTTTTTGTGTCTTTACATACTAGTAGTATGTCAAACAATATGTTCTGGAGAGCGTAATTTTATTTGTGTTTTTTTATTCATTCAGATACCCAGCTGTTGGTCCTGGTGGAATAGCTGGATAAATGGAATAACCTGTAGATAAATGCTGTTTTAAAATATGAATATCGTATTCATGAATAAAATGGTGTAATTTCGTATAATAGATACTTACTCGTTGGGTAAAGTAAAGCTGCATACAAAATATTCGAGTAAGCTGTTTAAGGAATTGAAATTTCCCCGAAAATCTCCATAGAAATAATGATTGTACCAAGAATTTTGGAGCTGCTGTCGAATTATTACGGTATGTTTATGCATACAGTTCAAGATATGTCGGCTTAATTTTCAATGTTACGTTGTTAAACATTTATCATGATGCGGTTGTAGTGATACATACTGGCGGGAAAGGGAACTTTACTCATCATAGATACCAGGATTAAATTTTGTATTTGCGCCAGAATAAAACAAAAATTTAAAAGGACAAATAAAACACGAAGTTGAAGAGCGTTGAGGGGATCAAATATTCCTTAAAATGTTGCCAAATACTAGTACAGCAAAGGTAATCTATTCCTGGGGTAGAATTGCTTAGTATTTCAAATGTTAATTTGTGAGTATGACCATATCAATGATAATTCATATCAACACAGAAGTGCTGACTACTGGGATGGTGATACCCTCTGGGAATAAAAAACTTCACCAGCAGTTGCCTCGACCCAGTGGTTGTAAATAAACTTATCAACTGCATTATTTCAATGTCTGTAATTTAGATAAATGAAACAAGTGTTATCCTTATTTCTTTTTTTTTTTAACAAACTACTCAGAAATCAAACTATACTAAATTATGGACGAAAGATACCAAAGGGACAGTCAAACTCGTAAATCTAAAACAAACTGACAACGCCATGGCTTAAAATGAAAAAGACAAACAGAAAAACAATAGTACACATGACACAGCATAGAAAACTAAAGAATAAACAACACGAACCCCACCAAAAACTAGGGGTGATCTCAGGTGCTCCGGAAGGGTAAGCAGATCCTGCTCAACATGCGGCACCCGTCGTGTTGCTTATGTGATTACAAATCCGGTAAAAAGTCTAATTCGGTAGGTCAAATTCATGCAAGGGAAGGAGATTGTAGTTACGACGTAAGGAACATATCCGATATCATTTGTGAAACGGTTATTCCATAACGGTCAACCAACTCGTGATGGCGTCCGTAAAATTTACGAAGGGATGATTTCAACTTCACCATTTGGAACTCTTGGTTTAATAGCTTCCTTGTGAGCAGTTACCCTCTATCAAGAAAATCATGATAGGAAATGCAAGCACGGGAATATCATATCAATTGGGAGATATATACCCCGTATGCAGGTGCTGCTGGAATGTTGCTACATAGAAATGGAAAGTTCACAAGTTCACAATTGGAAAGCTGAAATCATCTCTTTAGTCGTAAAGTTTTGTCTTCAACCGACCCTCATTGTCAATTTCTAGATGTAAGTCAAGATATCAAGCCGACTTAACTGTATCTGTATTATCCTTTATCTCCAATTCGATGGGATAGATGCGATCCACATAGTCACCAAATTTTGAATTGTTTAGTGAAAGAACGTCATCTATAAAGCGGAAAGTAGGGTTAAAGGATATTGCTAACTTCTTATCTTTCTTCCTAAGAAGTTCCTGCATGAAGTCAGCCTCATAATAATAAAGAAACAAGTCAGCAAGTAGAGGGGCACAGTTTGTTTCCATTGGGATGCCGACAGTCTGTTGAAAAACACGTCCTCCGAACGTAACAAATATGTTGTCAATCAAGAAATCAAGCATCTTGATAATATCGGTTTCAGAGAATTTTTTGTTTGAATCAGAATGATTCTTTACAAAATAGTATTTATCCCTCCCTAAAAGTCGTATTCAAGAGAAATGCACAAGCATTTTCCATTGTGTGAATTCATGTAAAATTGGTGTTTAATTTTTTTGTAATAACCATTCGAACATACCGTGTAAACGACACGCACAAGAACAATTTATTTTTTCTTACTTTTCATGCCTTAAAATTACAGTAACTGCAGAAAGTTAATCAAGAATTAAATGTTTCTTAATGTAATTTTATACAAGACATTTTTCCGCGCTTCTCATCTTTGCAAGATGTTCGCACGTTCAAAGATATCAGAACCCGTTAAAAATTACAGAATGAAAATATAATTCCGGTAATTATATTTATATGATACAACCGTGAAATTAAGATAAATATCATTTTTTTATTTGATTTCCCATGCATGACTGTGACGTTTTCAAGACAATCATGTGCTGCCTTGAATGCTGCATTTTATTTGGAAAAAATCTAGCTTTATTTAAAAGTAAGAATTAGTATGAACCATAGCTTGCATAGCTTGCTGTTCAGGATGAGCATAGGCTACGTGTTGAAGACCATTACCTTGACCTAAAATGATTTATTTTTATAAATTGTGACTTGAAGAGTTGTCTCATTGGCACTTATACCACATCTTCCTATATCTATGTAATGTAGTTATGACACCATATTGTATGTTAAGGGCATACGATACAGTTACAGGGAAGGTAATGACGTTGCTAACGTAATTTGTTTTTTTTCGCGACGTCAAGCTGTGACATATCGGGAAAAGATGCATTTTTCGACTGATTTTTATCATTCAAACTGATTTAATTTGAAAACGAGTTCATGGACCCCTATTTTTCGAAACGGCATTTGGTTTCATTTTGCAGGGAGATTATGTGACCCAAATTTTATAAAACTGTAAATAGAGGATTTTTTTTAATTGTGATAAACATGCAGTAAAAAATTACTTTTTTTCCTCAATTCATGAACATTTGATAAATATGAGTTATTTCTGAATAAAAAATGGCATATTTTTTAAAGATATTTATAAAATACAGATATTACCGATTTTTAACAAAAAACAATTTGTTTTTATCTTTTATAAAGGTCGGTAAGTGACTACGATGCGGGCCTTTTGTTGCGTAAAAATGGCCCTAAAACATTAACCAAATAAGAGACTATAAAATAGACTGAACTGAAACTATAACTAATTCATAAACTTTATTATGTGACCGAATGATGTTAACAGATGAATATTACTAGTACACATGTCTAAGAAGGTTATGGACACTAATCAAACACTGCTAGTTGATCTTGTCTTCATTTCATGATAATATTCACTAAAATAAATACTTTGCAGACGATTATTGAATAGATGGAACGGATGAAATAATTGAGGGTGAATGGGTCTGGGCAGAAACCGGAAAACCACTGACCTATACTAACTGGGTACCAGGTACTCCTGATCTTCATAAACCAAGAGATGAAAACTGTTTGGAGATAGTCAAATGGACAGACCACGTGGGTCAGTGGAATGACGACCACTGTATAGATACATCACATTTCATCTTGTTCGCGAATAAAATTAATATTATTTTTACTGTGTATAAAAATTTGCCTCGGGTATCCCTGTTAACAAACAGTCATACCCATTTTGCAATTTGGGGTAAGACTATCTTATAAAACAGATACAGATAAGTCTGCCTCAAATCTTAACTTACATCTTAAAATGAGAGTGTTGAAAACAAAATTGTCTACAGTAGAGAAAATTTCAGCTGCTAAATTGTGAACTTTGTACTTATATGTACAGTTGAAACAACATTCCAGCAGTGCCTGCATATGGAGTCCTTACATGTATTTCCAAATGAATACGATATGCGAGGACTTGTATTTCCTATTATTATTTCCTTGATATATTGATGTTGTGCATAGAATAGCTATTAAACGAAGACTTCCAATTGATGAAGTTGAAATCATACCTTTGTAAATATAACGGACGCCATCATTATTTGGCCATTTCAAATGATAGCAGATATGTTCCTAATGTCCCAAGAACAATCTCGTCTCCCTATCACGATTTCTAATACCGAATAAGACTTGTACCCGAGTGTGTACTAACATGCGCAACTCGAATGGTTCCACATATTGAGCAGGATCTACTCACCTTTCCGGATGCGATCACTGAGACCATTCCCAGTGTTTGGTTGGGTTTACTTTGCTAAGTATTTTATTTTCTATGTTATGTTCTGAGTATTACTGTTTGTCCGCAGGTATTTCGACTTGTAGTTGAATCTTTCACCGTACTTTTATAATAATTGATGATTCTTGAAGGGACATATATATCTTGAATCTTTGCTATCATAAAAGAAATAGTGTGTCAAATAAAGCCATTGGTAGTATACCGCTGTTCGAAAGTCATAAATCGATTGTGAAAAAAACAAATCTAGAATTCAAACTAAAACTGAGGGAAACACATCAACTATAAGAGGAAAACAATGAAACAACAGAAACACTGAGTTGCAACAAACAACCAAACGGCAAAAGAACACACACAGAAACGTACTATAAGATGAGAACTGCCATTTTCCTGATTTGGAATAGTCACGTTAGTTTTGTAGATATATGAATGTTCTGCTTGTTTTTATTTGTTTGTTTTTTTGTCTATTCAGATACCCAGCTGGAGGTCCCGGTGGAATATTAGGATAAATGGTATAAAGAGTATTTATTGCTGTTAAAGAAGAATATCGTGTTTTTGAATAAAATGGTGTCTTTTTGTTAATAATTGTTGACTCATCAGGTGATGTGAAGCTGCTTGTACAAAACGTTTAAGGAACTCATGCATATAACAACTCAAAAATTTCTATGGTAACAATTTGTTTCGCTGTTTCAGAGGATTCAAATGTCAGGACTTTATTTTTTATATTGCTGTGTTAAAACCATGTGACGATGCCGTTGAACTAAATGTATGTGCACGCGATATATTCTAGCTGGATTTTTTTTCCCAATAATATAGAGAAGGTAAACGTTAACATATAGAGATACTAATCCGACTAAAAAGTAGGGAAAAAGAAAGCGAACTCTACACCCTGGAGGTGTATACTAGCTGGTTTCTAAATAATAAAGTATACAAGTTCAAAGAAAGATACAAAATATGTTAACTTCGAACAATCTAAATGAACTAAAGTGAAGAATAAACACACAATGGTGATCAATCACAAAATCCGGATATTTTTATTTCAGTTGGGATACTTTTACATACTATATTAGTTGCTTTGACAAATAGGACAAAAATATGACATGATTGTAGATTGAGCAACTTTAATAATCACCAGTTAAAGGTGGTGTTCGTAAATTTTGGTGACGTGTTTTGAGGACTGATGTTTGTCTGCCCTTAGTTGATGGGTTTGTTCATGGTACAGTTGTGTTTATCTCGACAGTTGAAGACATCAAAGCTTTGAAGTACACATAGTGAGGTTGTAGATTTAGGGATTTTATTCATTATAACATATTCAAGTAGATTTTTTTTAAAACAAGCAATTCAAATTCACCTTTACAGTCCTACTTTTCAGTTATCTCATTTTAAACGCTTGTTTTTTAACATTCAAACATACAACTTTGTAGGAGTTGTTCATGTCATATCAGACACTAATTGCAGTTACTGTGGATTCATTGTTATTCTTTGGATACCAATTTTCATGGATTTTGTGCTTAAAGGGAAACAACAGTTTTAAATGTTCAGCGAATTGCAAATTTGCTGTATGATTAAATAATGCAGAATCAATCCACGAAAATAGTTGAATTCAATGTATGAGATCTCAGCACCATTAGAAAACAAAACGAACAGAACGATTTTAACGTGTAAACCATTTGGATTAAAAATTATTTACGATTTTATTGTTTGAATAACGTTTTAGGGCTTTTCTTTATAATTTAGTTTTAAAATAGACAATATTGCAAACCAACTAATTCTATCGAAATGTATTTACGCGACTTTTTCAATAAACCTTGTTCTTCTTAAGTATAAAAAAGTGGAAAGAATAAACAGGCGGAAGAGCGGCAAATTATAATATATAATTCATGATTTCAATGGAACCATCTAGATCCTTTTACAGGACATTAATACCAAATTCCCGAAAAAGAAACCCGCCTCCCCCTTGAAAATTGCCCTTTCATTGCATGAATAAATACCCCCTCAGTAATCTGCATGATAATTTGCCGCTCTTCAGTCTGTTTATTCTTTCCACTTTTTTAATAAACCTTGTTATTCATTAGTATAAAAAAAAAAGTGAAAAGAATCAACAGGCGGAAGAGCAGCAAATTATCAGTGTTATGCAGTGTACTTCATGCATTGTACTTCTAAGAGTCATTTAAACCAATTTTTTTTTTACAAGGTTCCTGTTGCCGTACAAGAGCATATGATGAAAATCATAGGTTTTCTTGAAGTGTTCACGGTTTTGTCTTGTATGTTTATGTCACAAACCACTACAAAGTAAACTTTCAAATACTGTTTAAGTTCAATAAATTTAGATCAGTCATTTGATAAGATTTGAAGTGTGTACCAAACAATTACACACATATTAGTGGTAAAATCGTAATCTTTGTTCATATATAATATACAATTAATCATAAAGGGCGGCATCATAGTAATCGTGATTTTCTTCCATGAGTATATTGTTTGTGATGCTAAAAAACGTATTTGGCATAATATTTTTTGTTGCTTTTCAATTTTGTTTATATGTTGATTATTTATCAAACAGCGGTATACTACTGTTGCCTTTATTTACTACATTTCTTAATGTTAGTTCTTTTTTTTTTTTTGAAAGTATAGTTGTTCACTGTTTTATCTGTTTTGAATGTCCACTTTGGCGATTTTTTGTAATTAAAGAAAACAGATGTCGTTATGTCTCCATTTTCTATTGTGTCCCGTATCGCTTTTCATCATTTTCTGAATTATGTGATTAAACTTATTACACGGTTTCAACTCCATATGCATCGTGTCAAATTATCCGTAAACAATTTAATGTATATTGTTCTATAGGATATTTGTAAAGACTTTGGTAATAACATCCTCAAAAGGATCTTGATGGAATATTGGTATATTTGCTCATTATTCCCTGTTTCAATTTTTAACGAGTCATTATTTTCCTTTCTTTGCATACCTATTATTCTGTGCACCCCTCTCTAGAACCTATACCATTGTTTCATATTTCCTACATTTTACACAATTATTCCACATTCCAAACTAAAAGACAAATTGAAAGAGTTGTTATTGCTTTGTTTCATAACAAAGAATGGCCAACGTAGATATAAGTATCTTGTTACAGGGAGGATCACTCTGATAAAAACAAAACATTCTCTGATACTGAAATTATCAAGATGCTTGATTTCTAGATTGACAACATATTTATTACGTTCGGAGGACGTGTTTCTAAGCAGATTGTCGGCATTCCAATGAGAGCCAATTGTGCCCCTCTTCTTGTCGACTTGTTTATTTATTATTATGAGGCCGACTTCATACAGGAACTTCTTAGGAAGAAAGATAAGACGTTAGCAATATCCTTTAACTTTACTTTCTGCTATATAGATGATGTTCTCTCTCTAAATAATTCAAAATTGGATGTTGAATACATCTATCCCATCAAACTTGTGATAAATGATACAACAGATACAATTAAGTCGGCCTCGTATATTGACTTGCATCTATAAATTGACAATGAGAGTTGATTGAAATAAACATTTCGACAAAAGAATTGATTTCAGCTTTCCAATTGTGAAATTTCCATTTCTAAGTAGCAACATTCCAGCAGTACCTGCAACACGACGCGTGCCTCGTGTGGAGCAGGATCCGCTTATCCCTCTGGAGAACCTGAGATCACCTAGTATTTGTTGGGGTTCGTGTTGCTTATTCTTTAGTTTTCTATGTTGTGTCATGTGTACTATTGTTTGTCTGTTGTTGTTTTTTTCAGTTTTAAGCAATGGCGTTGTCAGTTTATTTTCGATTTATGAGTTTGATTGTCCCTTTGGTATCGTTCGTCCCTCTTTTACTTCCTAATCGTAACCGTTTAGCATTTGGCGGTCTAGAAAAAAATTCAACGCAGTAAAATTGATGACATATATTGTACTTTAAAGAGACATAGAGACATTTTACTAAAATTTAAAAAAAATATCCAATGTCATTGAACTGATGTAACCTTTGTACAGTCTGAGTGTCAGAGACGTGTTTTTTGTAGTTTGAAATTGATTTCAAACATTGTTCTTTTATAAGACATTTTGGTAATTATCAATCTGATTAATTTGAACAGATATAACCTTTGTACAGTCTGAATGTCAGAGAGGGTGGCTACATTTTGGAAACTCGTGTTACTTTATAAGTGATGCTGAAAGAAACTGGGCCGATGCTGCAGTAAGTATACTATTTAGCATTGTCATACAACGGAGGTTTTGGCTAGCCATAAAACCAGATTCATCCCTTCAGTTTTTCTTAAAATGTTCAGTACCAATTCAGAAATATTGAAGTAGTTATCTATTTGTTCGTTTCTATGTATGTTGGTGTTTGTTTTTGTTACTCAATCAATCGATTTATGATTTTTGAACACCGGTATACCACTTTTGTCTTTATTTATCTGCATAGTTACATATTTTAAGACGTATTTCACGAATAGCAAAGACTTTGTTTTAAAATCTTGGCCAACCATGGTCTAAAAAGATGGTGTTTATATAGGTAAAGGAATAATATGACATATTCGGCCAAAAAATATGTGGAACGCATGATAACGCATTAAAAGTGATAGTACAAGTATAGCTCGCTTTAAAACCAAGTTCAATCCATCAATTTTTGCATAAGAAAATGTCAATACCAAGATAGGAATATGACAGTTGTTATCCAGTCGTTCGGTGTGTTTGAGCTTAAGATTTTACCATTTGATTAGGGTCTTTCCTTTTTGAATTTTTCTCGGAGTTCAGTATTTTTGTGATTTTACTTTTTACACTGTTTGTGCATTAACGACATGTAAAAATCAATGGGTGTACGTGAGATTCGGCAATTATAATATTGGTGAATTTATCCGTGCGTATTACCATGTAAAGGATAACAATTGGTTTCAGGCCGTATTCATGAATTATTCATGATTTTGATTTTTTAACATCATGTATATTCTAAGCTTCATAACACATTTACTGAGTTTTACTCTGCGTATTGCTTTGTTTTTCTTTATTCTACATTGCCTAAATGCATTACGAAAGGGTAGAGATCTCACAAACTTCTGCTGCATTTTTGCAACTGTCCCAAGTCAGGAGCCTCTGGCATTTGTTAGTGTTGTATGTTTTTAATTTTAGTTCATTTATATGTTTAGAAGTTTAGTTTGGCGACGTCCATTCTCATTGAACAAGTACATATTCTTATTTAAGGGCCAGCTGAGGCTTACCTCCAGACGCGGAATTTTCTCGCTGCATTGAAGACCAATTGGTGGCTATCGGCTGTTATGTGATCTTTCGCCGGGTTGTTTTTTTCTCATTTCCATTCTTAATTTTATAGTAATATCAGTGTCAGACTTTTTGTTTGAGAATGTTTGTCTTGCATACAACTCTCGATTGGCATCAGTTGAGACAAGAGCAGAAAATGACTTTTTGACAAAAAGCATCCGTTTGAAGATTGAAATAGCCAAACCAGAAAACTTGAGCCTTACTAGTGAATATTGGATAATTTACAAATAGTATTTTGAATATTGCATTACAATATTTACTATATGATATTTATTAATGAAATTTGTACACAATATTATGATCAGTTATTGAACATGGTTAAGTTAAATTTTTACCAACTGAAAATAAGTAGATTCAAAGAAGGACTAAAATTAAAATTAAATAATTAATTATAATTTTCAAACATGTGTACATGGATGCAAACTATAGGGTTTGCAGGATTTTTTTGTAATTGCATGACAAAGGAAAAGGTCAATTGGGTTTAACAACAAAAAGACAAAAAGTAAAAGGACTATATCGCGACAAACAAAATAAAAAAAAAAAAGGTCGAAATGCAAATACCCTTTCAACTAAACCTAATACTGAAAAATTCAAATGAACGAAAAAGGGTAACTTGTCGATATTTCGCTGAAAATTTAGATTTTAGTTTTGGAGGTTGTTTGATTCGTCATTGGTGTTTTATTTAAAACAATTATCTACTAACCGTGGTCAGTATTATATATTGATACCTTTATAAACACAATGGTTGTTAAAATTCTTTATTTTACCGATTGGACGTAAGACGTGGTTAATACATTACTTTAGTAGGTAATTGCGAGGACTGTAAAGCCAGTCAAGGTCGATAAAAAAAATCACCATCAAGTATAAATTGTTAGTGGAAGCGGTCTCGTTTTCATTTTATGAAAATTTTTAGGAAAACATATACTTTTCAGGTGACTTTTGGATTGGCGGAACGGATGAAAAAGTTGAGGGTGAATGGCTCTGGGTTGAAAGCGGAAATCCACTGACCTATACTAACTGGGCACCAGGTACCCCTGATCTTCACTTACCAAGACTAGAACACTGTTTGGAGATAGTCAAAATGGACAAACCACTTGGGTCAGTGGAATGACGACTACTGTGAAGATCCGTCATATTTCATCTGTGAAATGAAGTATGTATAATATTGCTTACAAATTTATTATCAGCTGATGATAATTCACTTAAGTAGTATACATATGTGTTAAGGGTCATTTGAGGCCCCCTTTGATCGATTGATATAAATAAATTCATCATAGATGCCAGGATTGAAATTCTGTATTGGCGCCTCGACGCTCGAATCAAATAAAATTAAAAAGGTCAAATAAAATACGAAGTTGAACAAACATTCCTAAATGATTTACCAAAACTAAGTGTTTGAGGGTACAATTAATGACAATCTCCACGTATGCATCTAACTTATTAGTAATTCATTAAATAATTAGATATGTTGAATGTCTTAGAGTATGATTAATGATTATCTTAAGAAGTAAAAATAGTGTATAGGGCCAGCTGAAGACGACTCCGGGTGCAGGGTTCTCTCGTTGTGTTGAAAACCATATGGTGGCTTTTTACTGTTTTCGCCCTAGGTCGGGTTTTTGTGTCTTTACATACTAGTAGTCTGTCAAACAATATGTTCTGGAGAGCGTAATTTTATTTGTGTTTTTTTATTCATTCAGATACCCAGCTGTTGGTCCTGGTGGAATAGCTGGATAAATGGAATAACCTGTAGATAAATGCTGTTTTAAAATATGAATATCGTATTCATGAATAAAATGGTGTAATTTCGTATAATAGATACTTACTCGTTGGGTAAAGTAAAGCTGCATACAAAATATTCGAGTAAGCTGTTTAAGGAATTGAAATTTCCCCGAAAATCTCCATAGAAATAATGATTGTACCAAGAATTTTGAAGCTGCTGTCGAATTATTACGGTATGTTTATGCATACAGTTCAAGATATGTCGGCTTAATTTTCAATGTTACGTTGTTAAACATTTATCATGATGCGGTTGTAGTGATACATACTGGCGGGAAAGGGAACTTTACTCATCATAGATACCAGGATTAAATTTTGTATTTGCGCCAGAATAAAACAAAAATTTAAAAGGACAAATGAAACACGAAGTTGAAGAGCGTTGAGGGGATCAAATATTCCTTAAAATGTTGCCAAATACTAGTACAGCAAAGGTTATCTATTCCTGGGGTAGAATTGCTTAGTATTTCAAATGTTAATTTGTGAGTATGACCATATCAATGATAATTCATATCAACACAGAAGTGCTGACTACTGGGATGGTGATACCCTCTGGGAATATAAAAACTTCACCAGCAGTTGCCTCGACCCAGTGGTTGCAAATAAACTTATCAACTGCATTATTCCAATGTCTGTAATTTAGATAAATGAAACAAGTGTTATCCTTATTTCTTTTTTTTTTAACAAATTACTCAGAAATCAAACTATACTAAAAGAGGGACGAAAGATATCAAAGGGACAGTCAAACTCGTAAATCTAAAACAAACTGACAACGCCATGGCTTAAAATGAAAAAGACAAACAGAAAAACAATAGTACACATGACACAGCATAGAAAACTAAAGAATAAACAACACGAACCCCACCAAAAACTAGGGGTGATCTCAGGTGCTCCGGAAGGGTAAGCAGATCCTGCTCAACATGCGGCACCCGTCGTGTTGCTTATGTGATTACAAATCCGGTAAAAAGTCTAATTCGGTAGGTCAAATTGATGCAAGGGAAGGAGATTGTAGTTACGACGTAAGGAACATATCCGATATCATTTGTGAAACGGTTATTCCATAACGGTCAACCAACTCGTGATGGCGTCCGTAAAATTTACGAAGGAATGATTTCAACTTCACCATTTGGAACTCTTGGTTTAATAGCTTCCTTGTGAGCAGTTACCCTCTATCAAGAAAATCATGATAGGAAATGCAAGCACGGGAATATCATATCAATTGGGAGATATATACCCCGTATGCAGGTGCTGCTGGAATGTTGCTACATAGAAATGGAAATTTCACAATTGGAAAGCTGAAATCATCTCTTTTGTCGTAAAGTTTTGTCTTCAACCGACCCTCATTGTCAATTTCTAGATGTAAGTCAAGATATGAAGCCGACTTAACTGTATCTGTAGTATCCTTTATCTCCAATTCGATGGGATAGATGCGATCCACATAGTCACCAAATTGTGAATTGTTTAGTGAAAGAACGTCATCTATAAAGCGGAAAGTAGAGTTAAAGGATATTGCTAACTTCTTATCTTTCTTCCTAAGAAGTTCCTGCATGAAGTCAGCCTCATAATAATAAAGAAACAAGTCAGCAAGTACGGGGGCACAGTTTGTTTCCATTGGAATGCCGACAGTCTGTTGAAAAACACGCCCTCCGAACATAACAAATATGTTGTCAATCAAGAAATCAAGCATCTTGATAATAGCGGTTTCAGAGAATTTTTTGTTTGAATCAGAATGATTCTTTACAAATTGGATTTATCCCTCCCTAAAAGTCGTATTCAAGAGAAATGCACAAGCATTTTCCATTGTGTGAATTCATGTAAAATTGGTGTTTAATTTTTTTGTAATAACCATTCGAACATACCGTGTAAACGACACGCACAAGAACAATTTATTTTTTTCTTACTTTTCATGCCTTAAAATTACAGTAACTGCAGAAAGTTAATCAAGAATTAAATGTTTCTTAATGTAATTTTATACAAGACATTTTTCCGCGCTTCTCATCTTTGCAAGATGTTCGCACGTTCAAAGATATCAGAACCCGTTAAAAATTACAGAATGAAAATATAACTCCTGTTATTATATTTATATGATACAACTATGAAATTAAGATAAATATCATTTTTTTTTATTTGGTTTCCCATGCATGGCTGTGACGTTGTCAAGACAAGCATGTGCTGCCTTGAATGCTGCATTTTATTTGGAAAAAAAATATAACTTTATTCAAAAGTAAGAATTAGTATGAACCATAGCTTGCATGGCTTGCTGTTAAGGGTGAGCATATGATACGTGTTGAAGACCATTACCATGACCTATAATGATTTATTTTTATAAATTGTGACTTGGAGGGTTGTCTCATTGGCACTTATACCACATCTTCCTATATCTATGTAATGTAGTTATGACACCATAATGTATGTTAACATATTTTGTATCTTATGTGGGAACAATTATATAAAACAGACCACTTAACGTTATTACCGACATATGCTTTTACACGTTACTGGATACGTAAGGAAACTTGTGCAAGCGTCATAAACCAGTTGGATGACGCATACGGCGAATAATAAAATTGAGAATGGAAATTGGGAATGTGTCAAAGAGACAACAACCCGACCAAATAAAAAAACAACAGCAGAAGGTCACCAACAGGTCTTTAATGTAGCGAGAAATTGCCGCACCCGGAGGAGTCCTTCAGCTGGCCCCTAGACAAATATATTCTAGTTCAGTGATAATGAACGCCCTTCTTATTTCCAAATTGTACACAAGAAACTAAAATTAAAATAATACAAGACTAACAAAGGCCAGAGGCTCCTGACTTGGGACAGGCGCAAAAATGCGGCGGGGTTAAACATGTTTGTGAGATCTCAACCCTCCCCCTATACATCTAACCAATGTAGAAAAGTAAACGCATAACAATACGCACATTAAAGGTCAGTTCAAGAAAAGTCCGAGTCTGATGTCAGAAGATGTAACCAAAGAAAATAAACAAAATGACAATAATACATGCTTGGTTAAATATTTCTCAGTGATGTCCTGTGTTTGAATTTGTTTATTAGCTTTTTGGTCATGAATGTGTGTCGCTAATATTTAATTAACTGTGCATTTGTATTCAGATATCGCAGATCAAATTTATTCGTTCATTGTGTAATCATACGTTTTTTTGATTGAGTTAAGTCTGCCAATTGATATTTTATCGTATGTTTTTCTATGTTGTGATGTTATGCTATTGTTTCAGGAAAAGGGAGAAGGTTTGGATCCATTAAAACGTTTAATCCCGCTGCAAATGTTTGCACCTGTCCTAAGTCAGGAATCTGATGTACAGTAGTTGTCGTTTGTTTATGTAATATATACGTATTTCTCGTTTCTCGTTTTGTTTATATAGATAAGACCGTCGGTTTTCTCGTTTGAATGGTTTTACACTAGTAATTTTTGGGCCCTTGATAGCTTGTTGTTCGTTGTGAGCCAAGGCTCCGTGTTGAAGGCCGTACTTCAACCTATAATGGTTTACTTTTTAAATTGTTATTTGGATGGAGAGTTGTCTCATTGGCACTCACACCACATCTTCCTATATCTCTAAATAACAACAGACTACTAGCAGTTAACTGACATGCCTTTTTAAGAACTTTTTATTGTTTAATGGGACACGCGGAATCCCATGCGTAGTATGAATAAATGCCAAAATTTAAAGCGAAGGTGGAACCTGATAGTCAGACTGGTTTGTTTATGTGATACAAAAGTGTTTCTCCCTTTTTTTTCATATATATAGATTAGACCATTGGTTTTCCCATTTGAATGATTTTACCCTAGTAATTTTTTATGATTTCAGCTTTCCAATTGTGAACTATCCATTTCTAAGTAGCAACATTCCAACAGCATCTGCATACGAGGTATATATCTCACAATTGATACAATATTCCTGTGCTTGCATTTCCTATCATGATAGAGAGTTGCTGCTCACAAGGAAGCTATTAACCAAGAGTTCCAAATGGTGAAGTTGAATATGTTCCTTACGTCGTAACTTCAATCCTATTCCCTTTCATGAATGTGACATACCGCATTAGACTAATTACCGGATTTGTAATCACATAACCAACAAGACGCGTGCCTCGTGTAGAGCAGGATCTGCTTACCCTTTCAGAGCACCTGAGATCACCCCTAGTTTTTGGTGAGGTTCGTGTTGCTTATTGTTTAGATTTCTATATTGTGTCATGTGTACTATTGTTTTTCTGTTTGTCTTTTTTCGTTTTCGTCAGTTTATTTTCGATTCATGAGTTTGACTCTCCCTCTGGTATTTTTCGTCCCTCTTTTATAGCTTGCTGATTGATGTGAGCCAAACTCCGTGTTGAATACAAATTGTGACTTGGATGGAGAGTTGTCTCATTGGCACTTATAACACATCTTCTTATATCTATATAATGTAGTTATAACACCCTAGTATATGTAAACATATTTTGGTTCTATGTGGGAACAATGATATAAAACAGACCACTTGAAATTATTGCCGACATATGCTTTTGCACGTTGTTGGTGACGTAGGTAAACTTGTGCAAGCGTCATAAACTAGTATGATGATGCATACAGTGAATAGGCATTTTTATGAACATTTTATAATTTTTGATAGGACGAGTGGAAACACATGCGTTGTATATACAATGCCAAGATTTAAAGAAAAGTGGACAAATTGAATATAATTATGATATCACGCATTCTGATACCACGGAATGAAAACATTGAGACTCGTCTACCCTACATGGAACACCGGTACAGGGAACACAACAAGAATTAAAAAATTTGATATTCCGTTACAAAGTTGACAGGTATAAATTTGAGGTGTCAATCAGACTTAATATGATCATAACTATTGTAGTGACCTCAGTCTGGTATAAATATAACCAATAAAGGTACATTTTAAGGGCGATCAAATATTACAGTAAAATTTATGTTTAGTTCTGAGAAAAACAACTTGAAGACACAGGTCTAATTAATGTATTTCACCTTTGGTATTGTTATCGTACTGAATATTGATATTATATTTATCGATTGACGCTAAAAAGCCTCCGTTCAACACATTCATAAAAATGATTTCTTAAAAAATTGCTTAAGAAAGTAAAGACTCTAAGGAGCACGTGTCGCTCACCTGAATCTTTCACAATAGCCTTTTTTTGGTAAGAATAACAAAGGGGAATAACTATTCAAAGAGTAAGCTGATAATGTTAGCCATGCTGACATAGTTATTTGTAGATCCTATCCTGCAGCGCGGATAATTATTCCTTTTCAAAGATTTATTTGCTATAATTATAGTTTTTAAGATAATCGGCAAACAATACAATAAAATGTTAAAAGTAATCATTTAGGGCAATAAATCCAATCAAAATGCTTGAAAGCACTGAACGGTCAAGATTGCTTAGATTTATCAGTGTGAAGTACAATTAAATATTGCATTGGTTGTTGTTGATTTAAAAGCTATTCTATGCAAAGTAAGATAACTCAAGTTTTTAAAGAAGAGGTTAACAATGACTAACATACCCCATGTGGGGGCTTTTAGTGAAATAAAATGTTTTATGACATAAGTTATATTTTTAGAACAGATATAAGGGGCCTGCACCTTGCAAAAGTTACATAATTTTCTTGACAAGTGAAACATCATTTTGTGCCTTGAATATATGATTATGCACCTATGAGCATATATTACATCGATAAATTTCTGCAAATATTCATGGATAGTATGTATAGAATGTTATGATCAATGAACTATATTTTGTGAATCAAAAAAGGTAGTGATCAGCCTTGGAACATTAAGATATCAAGTGAGTCCAATAAGTTTTTGATTTCATTTCAAGCAATTTTTACCTATAAAAGAGGTTGCCAAACATTACGGCCAGTATGTTTTATTTGTGAATCTTGTCTTGGTGGTCAGAAGGTGATTTTAAAAGTTAGTATATTTCTGTCACAGTTTTAAAGATAAAGTAAAAAAAAAAGAAAGGGGACAGCAATAACTCCTAGATGAAGTCGAATTAAAATTTTGGTTATTTTACTTATTACAAGATTTTGCCAAGCTCAATATATTTGCAATTCAAAGTTTGGATCTATAGATAATAATTTTTAAGATAAGATATGAGACAAAACGCAAAATGTTGGTAAAAATCACTGTAAGGCAATCACGCCACGACTGATAATTTCTGATTATTTTTGCTAAGTTTCTGTCCATAGATAAATACTTAAGATATTTGGCATGTTTAGTTCAGAAATGATAAAATACATTATCTAAGGGAAATAATTCCAATAAAACGTCGTCTGACAGAGTTGATGCAAAACAAAATGCTAGAGATCAACATTCTAAACAGTTTTGCGCATCCAGATTTTCAAAAATAAAGGCTTAACTTTCATTTTGCTCCTATGTTCTATTTTTAGCCATGTCGGCCATCTTAATTAGAAAAAAAAGACGGGGTATCATCGAACCATCTTTTAAACTAAATACCCGGCCATATGATGAGTGTGGCCGGTTTTGGTTTTAGAGGAAAAAATTTGGTAAAAGTAAAAAGATGACGGCGACGTCCGACAGACGACGACGACGAACGACGGATGCCAAGTAATGAGAAAAGCTACATTTTCGTATTTATCATTTAGTATCTACTTGTCTTTTTGGTGAGTGTTTTGTAAGCAGGAACCGCAAGTTTGTATATGGTGTGTGCGCTTTGCATGTAAGCGAAAAAGACCAAAGCAAAGTCGGATGTGTTCTTAAATAAGTAATTACCTGGACAAGTAAAGGTTGTTTTTACTTTAATATTTCAGATGCTTAATTAGTTATTGCACAATTAGAGTCCGTGTCACGTGTCAGTAATCATTAGTTTGACGACAGAAAAATAAATATTTGATTCAAAATACATTTTTACATTACTCTTTCCTTTTATGTAATAACATTAATTTCATTTCTTTGTTCTTGTATAGTATTTCTATCACAATATGCATCCGTTTAAAATAAGGGTTGTCACAAGTTATTGTTCGTCTCAGAATTATAATTCACAAAAGAATGTCTTTGTTCCTAATATACATTATATAAACAATTTCCAGTCTGTTGAGTTATTACTTATGACATGTAACAATAAGCATCACGATGCATTTTAAAATCATTTTCCTCACTAATCTAAAGCAACATTTACAACTTTGTTGATAGCGAACACAAAAGCACAGTATATGTATAAAAATAATATTTATCCACAATATTAACATAGTATAGCCTTTAAAAAAAACATGCATAACTATGTTTCTTGATCGTTGTCTTTTTGCAATTCATCCATCATTTGACGACGTTTTGCCTTTGCGGTTATTTTTTGTCTTCGCGGATCACGTGCTGGACTTAGACCAGTAGGTGGCAGGCCAATAGGTTCGCCATTATTATTTTTCATTTTTGGATGATTTTCTTTGTTGTCTTTTAAACTTTCTGTTTGCAATCTTGCTTGCACTGATTCTTGCCTTTTATTGTTATTTCTGTCTTCTGGTATACTTAAATCACATTTTGCATGATGTCTCCTAGAATTTTTAGCGGTTTTGATGACTAAACCGTCCATTGAACGCGAAAATTCCTGCAATTGCTTAATATTGTCCTCATTGGGTTCGTCTTGGACGTTTTCTTCGTCAACTTCCGTAATTTCGTCAAATGTTATTGGCTGAGTCTTGTATCTACCACACTTCCGCTGTGCACGAGATCGTCTGCTAGCCCTTGACGGTACCTGTGGGCAAAATTCTGGATTTAAATGGAGTCGTGATAATCTTTCTGGGAAATGAGTTTCGAAATGGAACAACGGGTCGTGCATTTTTGGTGATGTCATTTTATGTAACCATATACCTAAAATAGATAAAAGAGAACGTGAAAAAGTAAGAATTATAAGAAATGCGTTATTAACTTTTTGTTTGCCGTAACTAACACGACGGGTACAACAGGTGGATCAGATAGTATCCCCAATTTTGTAGAGAGTTCTCAGCATTGAGTTTTTTGTGTTGTTCTTTGTGCTTTACGGTGAAGTAGTTATTTTAGAATAAAAAAAAACTTATATTATGTAGCTCGTTTTAAAAAATGCCAACAGCATAATATAACTAGTCTTTTGCAATAACCTTTAATAACCAATCATTCCAAAATCATAAATTGAAGAGAAACTGACAAAGCCGTGGCAAAGAATATAACACAACCGAAACGACAAACATGTCCGCACAACACTAAATGGGGCTACATAAATTCTACCAAAAACTTGGGTTATTTCACGTGCTTCGGATGGATAAGCATAATTATCCTACTCTTGAAATGACGACCAATTGTTTTTCGGGGAAGGGTCGTAGTGGGAGGCAGGATGATTTTGAGAATAAATTAGCCTGGTCAGTACTAAAAAATAAACACTCGTGAACAAGGCTGAATAAAAAGGAATATTTTTAAATGGTCAATTCGGATATTACCTCCTGACCCTTATCGCCACCTAAATATCAAGGATGAATTATATATGTTCATGTCCTTCACATACAAAGTGGCTCTAGGTAGTTATTTAATTTTATTATTTATTTTTTTTTTTTTTTTTTTTTTGCAAACATATAACAATTATATAGATATCATTTTTTCAGTTTGATAGACAGATGTAATGCCAAAAACGTATTATTCTCAACATTCCAATGACTACAAATAACACTGAAACTATCAATTTTTGACATTTGGCATGCATTTTATTGTGATGCATACCAAAAACTCGTAGAATCAGCGGTAAGAGCAAAAGTTCGATCATTTACATTATGTCTGAAACAGCTGTGTTTTGTAAAAACAAGTGTGTATTATAATAATTAAATTTACCGAACACAAATGATCTTACCTCAGCAAATATCTGTGGTAAGCAAAAAATATATATAAAAAAATTGGTTTGTAGCTTTGAAACATCCTTTTAAAAGTATTGTCGACATATGAAAATTGAATTATTAACTTTGAAGTTCATGTCATATAAATAATGAATTGACAAAGTTATCACTTGTGAATAGAATATGAATAAGCACCTTACGTGTTATAATAAGGATGTATGTTAAATTTGCAATATACAAGAACCGTCTAGTCTATAATATTGTCCATAAAAAACCTGATTCAAGAAAGAGAATATGTTTTATTAAGACCGGTCTTTTCAAAAATATTCAAATTATTTATCTATGTTAGAGGTCTACGAATCTCTGTAACTTAACTAATTCAATTGTATCACGTAACACTATATATATACATATAATTGATTTCAACCCTGAATATATATGTTTCAGTAGATGCAACAAACGAAACAGTCAAATCATGTTATATGTATAATTCGCAGACTATGCAGCTTTGAAAATGTGAAATGAGCTTCAATCTTTCTTTTTAAAACATTCTAATATTGGTTATAATTTTACAATAGGGTTTACCCAGTTGATTTTCAAATATCTTCCAATTTTCAGAGAAGCTAAAGCTGTGATTCAATCCGGATGAATGGTCAATACTTTTGAAGGGTGTCAAGAAGGACCTTTAAGGATAATACGACACGTGCCAGATTAGAAACATGATTGAAGCATCTGCAATCTCTCGCTTGATATGGATGTTCGTATTACAAAGTCTTTGTTTTAGAGCTTTCTGGATTTCACATGACTTTCGTAGTTTATGTGCACACTTTCCTTTCTGTAATTTATGTGAACAAATGACGTTATGATGTTTATATATGAACAGTTTTTTTTATATATGAACACCTGACTTTGTGTTGTTTATGTGAAAACTTTCCTTTCTGTTGTTTATGTGAACACATTACTTTCTGTTGTTTATGTGAACACATGACTTTTTGATGTTTATGAAAACATAAATTTCTTTGTTTATGTGAACAGTGTCCTTTCTGTTGTTTGTGTGAACACATAACTGTCTTATTAACTTTTCATACTGGTCTTTGCGTATCTGTTTTAAGGAAAGTGGGTTATTCCAATATTGTATTTCATTTTCTTTTTTCATTCGGTCTCTCCCATATATACATTCATCTTTCACACAAGAACAAAAATTTAAAAGCATGGATACTGCAACAACAATACGTTGAACAAATAGATGCAATATCAACGACAAGTCTCATTAGCAAACTGGTATACATATAACCGTACAAACCTTTAAAAAAAACAATATAAAAGGGTGTGGATGGGGGTTAAATGATTAAGGAATAATGCCCTTAAAATATGAAGACTAGAGAATCACGGGCATAAAAATGAAGATTAGAGAAAAGAGGGGTTAATTGTGGGAAGATTAGAGAAAAAAAGGGGTAATTCTTTTGAAAATTAGAGAAAAAAAGGGGAGTAAATTAAATGTTTACAGAATAGCATACTCCCCCCCCCCCCATCCAGACCCTCATATACATGTAATATGCAGTAATCAGACTCGTATATTGAGAACAATACAATTATGCTGCAAGCACAATAAATATCAAGTTGACTATGGGGGAAGTGTATATTGAATCCACTCTTAGACTAAAGTCTTTAGTACAAGTGTAAATTCTACACTTATATCTAATCAGATATATTGCCTCGCCAATTTCTGCAAATTACCAAGTTGATGTAACAAAGAAAATTGGATCACTTGAAAGATTGTTGATTGACAGCTCGTACTTAAAAGTATAATTATCTTTTAACAACTAATAGAAGTTGTGCCAGAACTGTTTCAACAGATTGTAGAATAGAGCAATGATCGGCAAGGCCATGTGATGGTTTTGTTTTGAGTTACGAAGTTTGAATATTAAAACCTCAGTTGATGATGAGGCCATTACACTCTACACAAAGAAGCATAAATTAAAAAACACCTGTTTCACAATAACAACAAATCGAACACACTCCTCATCACGAACACACGTCTCTAAGAGCGCAATCATTGACCTTCAAAAAGGGGGAGGGGGTGCTGAGTCAGATTTCTTTCGCGCAAAGCTCGAGTCTTTTTTTTTATCAACATTTAACACTTTGAGGTATGGGTCTAATGGTTGTTACCTTTACAAACTTGCGCATATGTTCCTTTATTGTTTATCTATAAAACAGATATATTATGCTCCAAATACCACATGAGGAAAAACGAGGCATTAAAATATGATAACACAAAAGATAAATCAAAATATACAAAACCATAGAAAAGAATATTATTGTCCAGGAGAAAATTTGACATGACATGAAATTCGACTGAAATGGAAACAAAGATAAAACTCCAAATGACATCAATCTGAATTACAGGCTGCTGACTTGGGACTGGCACATACATACAGAATGTGGCGGGTTTAAACATGTTAGGTATCACAACCCTCCCCTAACCCGGAACAGTGGTGTGACAGTACAACATAAGAATTAACTATAAAAATCAGATGTAAAAGCTTAACTCATCAGATGGATACAAATAGAAATACATATAACAAAGTGGACGTGGCCGGGTACTTGTTTATCCAAACAACAAAAAGACACTGAGTTCTAGGATCTGAGAATTCAACAATGTTATCATCAATACCGAATAGTCTGCTATGAAAGGTAGTAAAATGACAAAGGTAAAACAATCCAAACGAGAATGTATGACATTTCCACAGCCATTTAGCAATGGTTTATACTGTAAACAATTACAGCATTGTTTGCGAAGACGGAGAATAGATATTGAAAGGATATATGACGGACGATCTAAGATAATAGAATATCATAAAAAAGGATATAAAACTAAAATATAAATTCAAAATAAACCGATAAAAGCGTATTTACCTTGGTTCTGTTAAACAATGCTATATTTTATGTGGGATTTTGAAAATGGAAATTGGGGAAAAAAGGCTGATTGCACATGTTAAAATCAAAACACGCTAGTACAATGTTCAAATCACTCTCCCTACTGTTTTTGCAAGTTGCTAATTTCAGTTTGTTGTGCCAAACCTTTGATAAAATATTTTAACGTAAAATAATATCAGCAAAATATTACTTCACTGCAATTACTGGTGATTAGATTTTTGGCAAAATTTTCGTTTTCAAAATATTGATCTGATATCGCACTTAGCTTCATTACCAAACAACAAAGTTGTTTACAATAAGTACAGCTGTTAGTCGTTGTTCTACTGAAATTCTATGGGAAATTTAAATATTGATCTATACTTTTGACTTCTCATTTGATATAAAAGTTGCCTCTTCCAAATACTATATACAATGGAAAGTGATGTTAAGGATGTTTTCTGATCTTATTTTTGATTTTTTTACAGATATTCGGAATCCTATAGTGCTTTCCATGTAGGGCCACATAAAAATATTGCTCACTCAATGAAAGCCTTATTTTTAATCTTAAAAAATTGAATTCTCGTTATTGTTTAATGTTTTCCTTATTATTGGAAGGACAAAAGGTGTCAATGTTAAATCTACGAAGAATCTAAAGAGAATCATTTCCCGCCAAATCTTCAATGGCTTATATCTCAAAAACAAGAAAACGGAGCTTTTAATTTTTGCCTGCCTTTTCTAGTTCCATTATCTCCATATTACTCGTCTAATATTTTCAATGTTAAACAGAATTTTAAAGCTGGAAATTCTAAAACAGAGAAGCGACCATCCTTCAGTGTAATATCGTTCACTGAAATTGAATATTTATAGCACCATTACCGCATTGTGTTTACCATTCTATCATGCCTATAATCTTTTATTCTCGCAAGTGGGTTATGACAATTACGAGTGAATTATAAGACCTACATTTGGCATACTGACAAGTTGGTAATAAAACTCTTTAGAAAACGCTTTGTCTTGTTACCAGAACTCTGTTTATTCTTAACAATTAACATCTTGACATTGGTATTCTACCAGAAAACACAGCAATAAAAAATCGTCTGCAGGTGGATGTTTATAAGCTCTAGATCTTTGATAAAGAAGGGTCTGGATTTCATTTCAGTATTCGTTAGAGCTAATTTCCTAATGCATGTAGAGTAGGACTTTGGTTAACTTGCTTGCTTTGTTTGTATATTGTACAATTGTATTTGGGATGACATCAAAACAAATTTGAATATAACATGTACAGGTTTGACTGTGCCTATCATGGCAATATTGTTTGCAGATGTCAACTTCAATTCCAGTGCTTGAGCAAACGTTAGAACAAACAAATCAAGCAAGCCAACCAAAGTTCAAATCTACATGCATTAGGAAATTAGCTTTAAAAATAAATGTTCGTCTCTTCCTAATTATCCTGTTTGTTCTGTACTTTTCGTCCATTATTCTCTACTCTTTATTTTCTAACCGCATCTAGACCCTCATCAGGCAACACGAGCACTGAAGAAACCGTTAAAACATAATTTAAACGAACAAAAAGACACGTCGTGAACAATTAAAATCATACTGTATTTCGTTTTGTTTTTTTCGTGGTTCCATATCTGAATTTTATCTATACCCCTTAAGCTTTCTGTGCCTTTTTGTGATAATGCGGCGTAAAGCAACCAACAATTAATCAATCTTAATCTTTCACTATACCAAGTTGCATGCTTTTACCACAAAGTGATCAATAATTCTGATATTCGCTAGACTATATATATATATGCGTTTTGCCTAAAATTGTTATTTTTTTCAAAATCAGCTTGTTTTGTATTTGTTCGATGCATAGTTAACAAATGAAAATAGAATGAATGGTCTTTGGCTGTCATCAATTTCATAACAACAATTAATTAATTTGAATGATAGATGTTTTGACAGCAATGTCATCAAATGACGTCTTTTTTAGTAAAAAAAACTATTGTGTAACATTGTTATTAATACACACACGATATTGACCTAATGTATATTTCTGACGTCCGTTTGTTTTAAAGACTTTAAAAGCCTAGTGTTTATCTTTCTTGTCTGGATTTTCAATTTGAAAAAAAAAAAAAAATTCGGGCGGAACATCCAGACGATATCTGGGGAATATCCATTTTCTATTAAGGAAGTTCGCTACTCAGTTTCTAAATAATTAGCCTTCTATATTACTGGTATATATTGGTAGGGGATTAATTGAGGAATCAAAAAAGCAAAAAAAAATAAAGGTCAATGTGCTTGAGATATAATAGTTATCAAAAGTACCAGGATTATAATTTAGTACGCCAGACGCGCGTTTCGTTTTCATAAGACTCATCAGTGACGCTCAAATCAAAATATTTATAAAGCCAAACAAGTACAAAGTTGAAGAGCATTGAGGATCCAAAATTCCAAAAAGTTGTGCCAAATACAGCTAAGGTAATCTATGCCTGGAATAAGAAAATCCTTAGTTTTTCGAAGTTTTGTTAACAGGAAAATTATAAAAATGACCACATGATTGATATTCATGTCAACACCGAAATGTTGACTACTGGAAATTGCATTTTTTTTATTTATTTTTTTTTGGGGGGGGGGGGGTAATGTTTTCTTTTGATTTTTCATAGCTTAATCATTGACAAGTTAAATTTTCTAAAAAAAAATATTATGAAATAAATCAGACTTTTACAAATGGCTTATTACTATACATGTAAAAGATTTATAAAATTAAAAATGGGGGTCAATGGGCAATATTTTTTTAAGGCATTCAAATAGATAAAACCAGAGGATATAAAAAATCTGACAAAATTCCAAAACATGTAAAGCGAACATCCTTAAAAGGTGTTGCATTTGACTCTTGAGCTAAGTTAAATATTTGTAGAAGCTGATATAATATTTCTATTACACATTGCAGTCTTTGATTGGTATAGCTTTGATTTTACACACTATTTATTGTAAAGATGTGCATACTTAAAGAGCTATGCTCTCTTTGAAGTTTTAAGACAAAAAAATTTGCTAATATATTAGTGCAATTTGCATTTGCAAACTTCGATACAGCTCACACTAAAGTTCTGTTCACATGATTTTGTTTAAAGTTTCTCTTTTTCACGTATTTATATATATAACTTAACATACTAATCTATGAATGATTGTTCTATATAACATAACTTAACCAGATGCTCCGCAGGGCGTAGCTTTATACGACCGCAGAGGTTGAACCCTGAACGGTTGGGGCAAGTATGGACACAACATTCAAGCTGGATTCAGCTCTAAATTTGGATTGCGATTAAATAGTTGACACAGCATAGGTTTCTGACACAGAATGAATGTGTTCAAATGAACTCAAAATTTTTGTTTTCTCTTAGAGCAATTCACTATGCTGTTGAATATTAATCCTCTCAAAAAAATGTTTGAAGAAATTTTCTTTTTATTTATGAAATTTCAAATGAGAAAAATTGAACCCAATTTTTTTAATCACATCCCCCTTTCCCTTATTCCAAAACTAATCTCAATTAAAATTTCTAATGGAGTTTGCAACAATAACTACTCATTTAAATACATCATAAAATATTAAGATGTAAAAAAACTGCTTGTTATCACTGAATGGTAAAGATTATTTTAATTTATCAGTTGGTAGTAAAAAGTGAACATACATTGTATATTTTATATAACAAAGATTTAAGTTGATTCTGGACAAAGAAAGATAACTCCAATTAAAAAAAATCTTGCTATTGCACAATATTTTGCAATGAGATATTTCTTGCTTACTATTCTGGACAAAGAAAGACAACTCTAATAAAAAAAAAATTAGCAATTTCACAATATTGTGCAATTAGATATTTCTTGCCATTGTGCAATACTTTGCAATTGAAAAGACTTGCTATTGCTCAATACTTAATATAATAATTTTAGATCCTGATTTGGACCAACTTGAAAACTGGGCCCATAATCAAAAATCTAAGTACATGTTTGGATTCAGCATATCAAAGAACCCCAAGATTTCAATTTTTGTTAAAATTAAACTAAGTTTAATTTTGGACCCTTTGGAGTTTAATGTAGACCAATTTGAAAACAGGACCAAAAATGAAGAATCTACATACACAGTTAGATTTGGCATATCAAAGAACCCCATTTATTCAATTTTTGATGATATCAAACAAAGTTTAATTTTGGACCCCGATTTGGACCAACTTGAAAACTGGGCCAATAATCAAGAATCTAAGTACATTTTTAGATTCAGCATATCAAAGAACCCAACCAATTCATTTTTTGTCAAAATCAAACTAAGTTTAATTTTGGACCCTTTGGACCTTAATGTAGACCAATAAGAAAACGGGACCAAAAATTAAGAATCTACATACACAGTTAGATTCGGCATATCAAAGAACCCCGATTATTCAATTTTGATGAAATCAAACAAAGTTTAATTTTGGACCCTTTGGGCCCCTTATTCCTAAACTGTTGGGACCAAAACTCCCAAAATCAATACCAACCTTCCTTTTATGGTCATAAACCTTGTGTTTAAATTTCATAGATTTCTATTTACTTATACTAACATTATGGTGCGAAAACCAAGAAAAATGCTTATTTGGGTCCCTTTTTGGCCCCTAATTTCTAAACTGTTGGGACATAAACTCCCAAAATCAATACCAACCTTCCTTTTGTGGTCATAAACATTGTGTTTAAATTTCATTGATTTCTATTTACTTAAACTAAAGTTATTGTGCGAAAACCAAGAATAATGCTTATTTGGGCCCTTTATTGGCCCCTTATTCCTAAACTGTTGAAACCAAAACTCCCAAAATCAATCCCAACCTTTCTTTTGTGGTCATCAACCTTGTGTCAAAATTTCATAGATTTCTATTAACATGAACTAAAGTTATAGTGCGAAAACCAAGAAAATGCTTATTTGGGCCCTTTTTGGCCCCTAATTCCTAAAATGTTGGGACCAAAACTCCCAAAATCAATACCAACCTTCCTTTTGTGGTCGTAAACCTTGTGTTAAAATTTCATAGATTTCTATTCACTTTTACTCAAGTTAGAGTGCGAAAACTAAAAGTATTCGGACGACGACGACGACGACGACGCCAACGTGATAGCAATATACGACGAAAATTTTTTCAAAATTTGCGGTCGTATAAAAATGTAAGCATGATAAGTTTAACAGCCTGATTATAAAATATTACCTGAATATGTTTGATTGGAGTACCTAAATTCGATTTATACTTATGTTTGTGATATGTATTTACATATTTTAAAGTAACGTGCCCGCAATGTCTATTACTAATTGTTTCAAGAAAGTATAAAGTAGACAGTAGGTACCCATTCTAGTTGGGTATAGCTAAACGGCGGAAACGGAAAACGGAAAGGAAACGGAAACGGAAACGGAAAGAAATGTATCCCATTCTAGTTCTTCTCTAAGACATGAGTCATTGAGATCAAGGGTTAAGATCGACTAGAAGTATTTGAATACGAATAACACCAATACAAACTATTGACTTTTCTTTAGATTGTTAATTTTCGATAGTGTAACACTGCAAGATCTTTTATCTATATGAAAATAAGGAGATTTGGCCATGTATATTATTGTCAAAGAGACATCTTGCATCAAAGTTCAAATGGCGTTGTTGTATGTTTTAATACTTCTTGTGATGTATTCGAAATATTTTCCTCAAGTGTGAAGCACTCAATGCCCCTTTACCAATACAAGTTCTTTCTCTGGAAGCACAGGAACAAATATGCACATGCTAATTTAATTAAATAATAAATATTATTTATACCATTATGTTTTTTAAGGGAAATTAATAGTAATTCTGGTCAAAATGTAATGGGTGACCGGTTAATGATATGTTTATGCTTAGAATATATTAATAAATAATAATAGACTTATTATTTTTGAAAAGCTACGTGTGCGTTACGTAAAGGTACATGTATCATTGTTATTACATGTTATACCATGTGATGGAAATAAACATTAATTATGGCAGGTAATGATTCTTTTGTATTACATCACATGCTACCGAATTAATTGTATGGGGGTGTTTACTGCACTTTTGGACAAGTGTGTCTATCCTTTGTTAGCACGTCCCCTCTTAATTAAAAACATAGTTCTATAATAATTTCAAGATGGCGCTTGAATTTTCAGTTGTCTTTCAAAAAGTTGGCATATTGTTATATAAAATATAAGCACACGTGTAGATCAACAGTAAGATACATTGTTTTCTATACCTTGACTTCAATGTGTTCTTTGTAATATACAGATCAAGGCCCCCTACATGAATTGTATAAATAGAAAATAGGTATTGTTTATCAACGACACTATTTTAAGACACTGCTGATTTTTTTCTACTTGTTTTTTTCATTCCTTCGTATCGAGCAAATGAAATAAGCCTGATTAGCTGATACCTTTTTCAAATATAATAACAGCATATTGTTAGCAATGTTTTGATTGCCATATCATGTATATGCTTTATGCAAATACATTCATTCATACATTTATTCAACAATAATATTGTTAATAGACACTGCTTTTTTCTCTTCTTGCTTTTTTCTTTCCTTATTATCGAGCAAATGAAATAAGCCTGATTAGCTGATACTTTTTTTCAAATATAATAAGAGCATTTTGTAAGCAATGTTTTGATTGCCATAGCATGTATATGCTTTATGCAAATACATTCATTCATACATTTATTCAACCTCTGGAAAACTTGTTTTACTCTTGTCACAATCTTCAGTGGCGGATCCAGGAATTTTCGTAAGTGGGGCCCACTGACTGCCTAACAGGGAGTCCGCTCCAGTCACGCTTCAGTGATTCCCTATATAAGCAAACATTTGTTTTCTCTCAATAGGGGCGGACCGGGCCCCCTACGCCACCCCCACCCCCCTAGATCTGCCTCTGATCTTCGACAATAATCCATATCACAGTTTAACATAAAACAGTCTGATAGCAGTAGGGCAACATTATTAATAATCATGTTTGCGTTTACACCATCATCCTTGAAAGTGCAAAAACAAAGTAAGGTTTTCGCCGTTGCCTACGTATTTAACAGCAAAATTGAAAAGGCATCAATCATCATTTTTACGACATGTAATGTTTAGTCGTTTATGAACGAGCACTTATTTTAATAATGCATGTTATCTTTTTTCATCTCTTATATACACCTATGCTAGTACAAAATACAATGCTCTTTCATTTCATCGATTATTTTTTAACACAGATAAAGTTCTGATTAGTTTTAAGCTGTTCTGGTGAAATCCATTTTAACAAAAAGGTTTTTATAAATTAAAGATTTAAGCCCTGTGTTTAAAGATACAAAAAAAAACATCAAATAAAATTGAGAATGGAAATGTATGTATTTATGCTGAGTTAACACGTAATTCGAATTCGATTCGCATTAACTAATTCGAATTAGTTTAATTCGCATTCGAAACGTTTCGCTTTACTGTCCTAACGACGTATTTCTAATTGCGAATTAGTTAATTCGAATTAGCCAATTCGAATCAATTCGAATTAAAAAAAAGAAGAGTGTGTGAACGCGATTAGCGAATTCGATTCGCATTCGATTCGAATTCAATTCGAATTAAAGGTACGTGAGAACGAGGTATAAAAAATTTGACATGAAGTATGGTAGCAGAAAATTGCAACAACAAAAAAACAATAATCAACAGTAGCATTCACACGACTGTTTAATATAATATCTTTGAGGAATGTTCATCCATATTATATGTTATTATGTACAGCAGGTACCAAATTGAAAATGTTTTAATCCCCACCCCACCCCCAAACCCAAACCCATGTGTACAAATCTGATATTTTGCTTTAAGAGAGACATGTTGAGGATACAAACATCATATTGGAGCTAGAAAAATGTTTCAGGTAAACAATGCAGATATGATCTGCCAAGCCATAGAAAGGCCACGATGGAAAAGAAAGAAATATTAAGATATCAAATGGGGCTTCTTCGAGAGGTCATGTAAAGAGGAGGACAGTTAAACAGAATACAAAAGATGTTACGTACATGTAGCACGTTTAAATATGTTTTGCTGGTCTACAGTAATACCACAGAAAAAAATGAGAAACTCTGGGCCAAAACCCTCAAAACTATAACAGCTGGCTTTACCTTTCTCTTTAAAATTTATCTTTTATAATTGAATTAAACGAATAAAGACATTTCCACAATAACGATCAAATACAAAGATCACAACTAATAAAAAAAAAGTTATACATAGGTTAAAAAACTTACTGCTTATCATTTAAACTGCTGTCATTACGATGAATATCCAACACAATCAACAATCAGTTATGCAGACCACGCACAATTGCAATATATATGCAATTGACATGCCTCGGAAATTGACTACTATCCATGACTAATTTATAGGTATAGTTGTACTTATACATAAACAGGTAATCATTCACATTTGTATTTGTTTTTGTTTTCAGCAGATGTATTTTATACAGCCTTGACTTTTATCAAATCAAACTGTAGATTATTCTATTCAATTAGAAATGAATAATGTAGCTTTTATGCTAGATGAAATATTATTGGAATCGTATAGACATGTTTCTGATAACAAAACTGATCGATTGCTACAGTAGGAGTAGACTTGCTACATGTCCCTTCCTAATTATGTTTTTTCTTCTTTTTTTTTCAAATTTGCACCTTTAATAATTTTACTGCTATAACTAGGAGATGTTGAATATACTGACATCTCCAAGGGCAATCAGTAGGCTGGCACTTATTAGTAAACATATAAATTAGTAAGAGAGAAATAATAGAAAGCAAATTGTATCAAGTTAACAGTAGTAGCAATCCTGTCATTTCTTATTTTCAACATATTTTAACAAAAGACAGACCCTTAACTAACTATGTACTTACATTGTGGCAGAAGTTTTTGAAAAGCATCAGCGATGATCTATAATGAATTAAATACATATCCCGATATATCAACTTTAAATAACGGAAGACCACGCAAATTTAAAAGACCAATTAAATCACCTGTAGTAATGGTTACCTTTAATTAGCATTTCGCTTCCCTCAGTAGAGACAAGAAGCCCTTTCAGAATAAAATATAGAATAGAATGATTTTGTTCCCCAAGTTAGGACCCCAAGAGATCATACGTACAGCACATAAACAATATAATTTTAAACATTTGCGGACAATGATATATTTAATCTAGACAATAGACAAGTAATAATAAAAAAACGCTTAAATCAACTACATGTTATAATAAAATTAATGTTATGACGGTGAACATAATGACCCAAGTGCACCAGGCAGGTGTGTTATCTCTTCCGATTAATAATATAAAACTACAAACTTTAATAGGTGACCAATAAAATATAAGGTATATAGTATAATAAAACAAGGGTGGCCCGTCAAGCGACGAATATCAAACGAAAATTGTCAACCCTAAAACGTTTTATAAATTTGCGCTCTCATTGAAAAAAGAAACATCTCTGACTACTAGTATAACCTTTTTTTGACGGGCAATAAATGAATATTATGACTAATCTACATTGAGCTCCAGAATCCATGCTTAAGCTACATGTACTTAATCGAACTATCATTCATACATTTAGTTAAACATGAGCATCTAAGTTTGATCTACGTAAACATCTACTTGGAGAATTTTTTTTTTTAAAGATCAACTCTTTTTAGGTCATTAAAATTACTCCAATAACGAGTCTATTGACTATTTTTCTTAACTTTATTTTCGGGTAGAATTTGTCTTGCTGGTTTTCCTTTAATTGTTCATTTTTTTATTTTTATTGTTGATTCATTATTTTTCGTTTGATACCAATTTTCATGGATTTCGTGGGTACAGGTGAACCACGAAGTTAAATGTTCAACGACAGATAGTTTCAATACGCTTTGTATACAGTGATTGGCAAAACCACGAAATCAAATATCCATGAATGTGCATGTGTTTAGCAATCAACGAAAATTGATACTCACGAAAATAATTGAATCCACAGAATTATGATTATGAAAAATGTGAAATCCATGCAACATGTAACGTGTTAGAAAGGTTCTATGCAGAACTTTTTTTTCAATATGAAGAAAGAAAGGGATCACAAGGACAGAATTCTGTTTTTTTACTGTACGTAGTGATCAAACATGCAATTCCCCATATCACATTTTACCAAAGTTTACATGTCAACACTGTCAGGAATAAAAATCCATAGAAACACCGACCAAGTTTACTGAATAAATACTTTCGGATTTTTATCTGAACAGAGAATAAAACAAAAATAAAGTAAGACGTAAAATGTGTTATAAATCTAGGAAGAACCGTCTTCTTTGAATAAGAAAACATGCTTTATTATTTGTAATCAAAAGCAGAAATGGTTATATCGATTTCTAGCTATTATTTATCATCCTGTATTATTAATCAAAGAACAGGAAAAGTAGATCATTAGCATATATATAATGGTCGTTCGGTGCATCTGATGTAAACAATATTAAGATGGTGGATTGTTTATCATTGGTGTATGTGTTTACTGTTTACAAACTATATGGTACTCTTCGACCTTCGATAGGTCGATTCTTGATTTCTGAGGATAATTAATTTAGGCATTTCAAGATAAGGTTAACAGAGTTTCGCTTGTAAGTCAAGTTTTCAATCAAGATTTAGTTCTTGGCTATGCACTAGGTGTTGCGAGAAGATCCAACAATATTAATCATAATTACTAAAAGTATAAGGATGCAGAATTAAAAATATCGTTTCCATTATCATTGCATAATTTTCAAAGTGTTGCTCTTGCAAGTCAAATCAAGATTTAGTTCCAGCTAGGTTATGCACTAGTTGAAGCAAAGAGATTCAACAATGCTAATCATAATTACTCAAATGTCAAGAGATGCAGAATTTAAAAACTGGTTTTCATTTTCATTGATTTATGTTTTGTCATAACTTTCAAAGTGTTGCGCTAGCTCGTAAGCCAAGTTAACAATCAAAATCAAGGTTATATGCACTAGTTGCAGCAAGAGATTATCATTCAACACTATTAATCATAATTACTAAAGTGTCAAAAGATGCAGAATTCAAAATATCGTTTTTACTTTCATTGACTTATGTGTTTGTCATAAATTTTAAAGTGTTGCACTTGTAAGCCAAGTATTCAAACAAAATTAAGGTTAAGGTTATCATGGTTATATGCAGTTATAGTTGTTGGAAAAATATTCAAAAATGTTAATCATCGTTGCTAAAGTGTCAGGGGATGCAGAACTTAAAAAATCGTTTCCATTTTCATTGATGTGTGTGCTTGTCTGACTGTCAATTATTAATTGTGAGAATGTTATCAATATCCCTTGTCGCATACGTGCATTTGATGATCAAAACGTGTCCCGCGGTTTTAGTCTCAAAGGCACTTCGAGAAAAGTACATGCATTCCCCCAAAAAAGGTTGTCATGCGCAATGTATTAAATCGGTATTGACGTTTATCTTGTCTCCCGTGTGCTCTGCGTCAAAATGTCAAACTAAAGGTTTCCGATTTATAGTGGTGAATTGACTTCTGATGAGAATAATGGTAAAAATGGCCTGCGTTTCTTTTTTAGATTATAATGGTTTTTTTGGGGTTTTTTAGAGGTAGATCATGTTTTATAATGTACTGTGCTTTTGTTTTATCAATTATAGCCTTCTGAGTCTTGGATAATGGTGGGTTTTGTCTTGTTGGTATCATTTGTACGTGTAATGGACCATTATGGTGTCAGTTTGTTTTGTTTTATGTTACTTTTGTTCTATTGTTGTAACTTTTAAGGCTTTGGTTTATATGATATAAGTAACAAACAGTTTATAAATGTCAACATATTCAAGGTCTTCAACAATCATAGGTAAAACTCTATAACAATTAGTTCTCTCCCTTCTTCACAAGTTCGATCGATTTTGAATGAATTCAGATCGATTTGTTTATGTGATTTTATGATTTGATCGTTGTCAGCACCTTTGACCATAGTTAGCCTTCTTCACTTAGGCAGTGGAATAAAACATTCATTTCCCTTGACATCGGGAGATATGAAGATTTAATTGTTCACCCTCGAAAAATCATATTTCCCTCGGGCAGAGCCCTCGTGAAATAGGAATATTCTTGGGTGAACAAATCTTCATATCTTCCTCAGGCACGGGAAATAAATGTATAATGTTTAACGAATACAAGAGATAAAAAAAAAGTGTGTATGGTATCTATTGCTTGAGTCCAACACTTCCGCCTCAAATCGAATATTAAGTAGCTATGGAAGGACATTGTCTAACCAATGTTATTATATCATGTCGTGGCGTTTTTTGCAGTTTGTCGACGAGTTGTGAGTTTATATATCCATATAATTACATTAGATGTATGTTTCATTGTAATACGTTATTCTGATTGGCTAATTGCACATCACATGTTATTCCGTAAGCAGTTGCATGAGACAATAACATTTCATTCATGATGACACGAGGTCCCACAATAAAGTGCACAGGTGAATTCAAAAATTTAACTTCATGAAAATCGTGTTTTTATAATCCTAGCTAAAAAATGTAATTATAAGTATTGAATGCTTCTTTTTGTAACTTTATATGGTTGTAAAAGCGGTCAACGCTTTTACACCCCAATAAATTTACAAAAAGAAGCATTCAATTCTTAAATGTATCTTTCGTCTCTTTTTTTAAGAAATTGTGAACGATCATAAAACACCATGAATGTTTAGGTAAATAGATAAATTTACTTCATTGTTTTGTCTCGTATGTTTTCTTGAGCAAATTTAATTTCAAAACGTGACATTTTTCAAAAAATGAAAATAGAATTGCCCGCTGCAAGCATAATTTTTATCATAGGTATGGTTACTTTGCAAATTTCTTGGTTTTCCCAAATCAATCTCATAGGTAGGTCATAAACATACTGTTTCTGCGTCGAATTTTTCAGGAAATAATCAAACCAATTATCTTTGAAATGCAAAACTTTTGTTCTAATTAGACGAAACTTGCAATTAGGGCAGAGTAATTTGGCATATCCACGAAAAATTGGCAAGATAACAAATTGGTAGTTATTAATGAAGATAGAAAGAGTATATGTAAACACTGATCAGTGATATTTACTTCATCAAAGATTCTACAGCATATTTTTTTAGTCGGTTTGCGACAATACATAACAGATTTTGGGCTGTCTCCTCCGGCATCTCCACAAAACAATATAAATCGTTTGACCCATTATTTCGTAGTGCATTTCTTTTAGACAATAAGTTGAGACAAATTGTATCAAAATTATAGAAAAGACTTTAACTCAAAATATGGACACGTGTATCATGTGTATGTTAGGGAGGTCAAAATTCAGATTGACAGCTTCAGACATTCTATATTTCGACTTTTGCACCAAACCTGTACTTGACATAAAGATTTAGCACCCACATTTTTTTAACATGTCGTTCATCTCACATCAAATATTTAGAAATGAATTGGGAAAAATTTCAAGTTTCACACTAGGGACAATAATCGTAGACAATAAAAACAAAGGACGATAACTGTTTCCTCGGACCAATTGAGCCACTTCACGTCTACTCATATGCATCATATTAGTTCTGAAATGTTTCTTTACCAAATTTTTAATTGCAATTCTGTTCCATCCCAATCCGTTAAATGTGTCCCCTTTATTTACATTTATCTAATTTTGAGTTAGAGTAAACAATATTAGAATAACATTACTTGGACTAAGTGTGTTAAAATGGACTTTTAATATTAATAAAATAATCGGCTCTCGTTCAGATAATTTTTTGAAACTTAGCTCATGTTTTAGCTCTCATTTACAGCAAAACATCTTGTTGTCTTTCACATCACTACAAATCTTTTGACTATCTCTCGTTCAGATAAATCTCTGTTATCATTAAGTTATAACATATTACATTCAGATGTAAAAGTAGAGATGCAAAAAAATAAATCAATTTGAATCACCACCCAAAAGATAGGAAAACCATTTAACAACCTGTCAGAATCCGGAATCATAACATGTCTATCACAAAGTACGTTTTTTGTTACAATTTATGTCTTATGCAGCCTTTTTATTATATGAAACTCTCGTTAGAAGATAAAAGAGTGCATATTTATATCTGCACATGTTCTTTAATTTACTTATCTGTTTACCTGAATGACATATGCAGACTCTTGCTGTATAATTATATCGGCTTGTAATAATGACGTAATTTTCAAAATGTCTTACTTCAAGTCTGTTTGAGGACAGATATGCAGTTCAATATTAAGTTCAGACAAAGTATTTTTCGTCTCCAAAATAACATAAAGACAGCAAAAAAAAACCAAGCACACGTTTTAAAAAAGTGAAGCTATGTAAATGAACGCCAATTGACTTCTATGTTATGGTTTATAGAGGTGTTACTCTGAAGTGGACGTAAAGAACCAGAGGCGACAAACAAACAATATGACCTTCTAGAAAGTTCACTTGAAGTCAGGTAAATGCATATAAATAAAATGTATTTGAATTCATTCGCAAACAAATGCATCTAAAATGATAACGAATATGTGAAAAACGAAGGCAACTTTTAAATGTATTCGAATTTATAAATAGATTTTCATCCCAGTTTTTGGTGGGATTCGTGTTTCTCAGTCTTCTTTAGTTTTCTATGTTGTGTTTGGGTACAGTTGTATGTTTGTCTTTTTGTTTCTTTTTAAGCCATGGGTTTGTTTATTTTCTACTTATTATCAGTTCGAGTGCTCTCTGGTACCATTCGTCTCTCTTTTAAAGAAAGTTCTGTCTTGACACTGCATGAGTGAATGAAAAAGACAGTAATGTGAATAACAATAACTAATTAATGAACAGATTTTGATAAAGGATGTATGAATGTCTACAAGTGTTTCCAGTTGAATAGGTATTCTTACTGTGTCACTCATGTTTACTAACAACATTGCCAAATCCAAGAGTAATGCATGCAGTGCTTTGAATTGAAAGGTCATTGGCAATAGGTAAATCGGTCGGTATTGCCGTTTCAAAACTTTGACAAACTGGTATAAATGGACAAAAAAATCACGAACCTGTTACCTTTATCAATTTGAATTGTGAAGAGTTACTCGAGTTTACTAACAACTTTGTCATACCCCAAGAGTAACGCAGTACTATGTGGTCTTGACAGATCAAAGGCAATAGATAATTCGGTCATTTTTAAACGTTTACAATAGAGTACAAACTTGTATAAATGATCCCAAAAAATCGCGACCCTTTGAACTGTGAAGAGTCATTGTTTGCTAACATCTTTGCGGAGCATCTTTGCCATTTCCAAAACTGGCCAAGCGCAATGCAGTACGTGGCCTTGATAGGTCATTGGCAATTGATAATTCGGTCAGTATTTCTGTTTTCAAAATTTTATCATTTAGAGTACAAACTGGTTTAAATGGACAAAACAAACGCGACCCTGTCACTTTTATCAATTTGAACTGTGAACCCAGAGGCGTGCTTCAGCTAGCCCCTAAACAACAATATGTACTAGTACAGTGATAATGGAAGTCATCCTAAACTCCAATAAATACCAAAAAAAATAAAAAATAAAAATAATACAAGACTTACAAAGACCTATATCAGTGAAGTTTACTATCCAGAAAGTTAAATTCTAGTTTAATCTGTTGTTCATTGTAAAACGTACAGCGAACAATACTACAGATATTTCCATGATGATAACAAGTCACAAAATAAATAAGCTAATAGTATAGTAAAATCTGTTTAAAATGTGTATTTCATTGATTGATCGTTTAACTGATTAATTGTTTGACTGATGAATTCAAACAAAGAATTGAATATAATAATTCACATTTATTTGGAAGCCAGTTATACAATGGCTTTATACTCGTAGACAAATCTGATTCAGTAAATACCCGATATATTACTTCAATCTTTTAATTATTCTGCAAATTCTTTTTTCGTTTTTGAAATTAACATCTCTAATACTAGTACGCATTAGATGAAAGGCTATGATAAGATGAAGTACACATATTTACAAAATATCATATTTATAACGCACTAACCTTTTCAATTGCAAAACAATATATGTAAAATATCCCAGGTAAATATTTTATAGGAAATGTTTACATGCTAATTTCCACTTCAATCTCAAAAAGATTATCTCTTGAATCGAAAGTAACACACGCTTCTGTCTTCAAGTGATGTACAAAAATGCCTACGATGCAGTAATGCAATGAAGATGTGCGTTGTGCACTATCTCTTTCTTTCGATTGTTAACAGTGCGCAATGTGCTAGTCGTTAATTGTAAATTTTGCTTCAATGTGTTTACATTCCAGACGATAACATATATAATACTAACACATAACCCAGGGGCTAAGCTTCAACAGTAGTAGATTTCACAGAACATGGCTATAATTGAACTTGAGTGCAAAACATTATTATACTGTGGTTTTATTTTTCGTTACTACTAATTTTCGTGGATTTCGTGGGTACAAGGGAAGCTCTAAATTTAAATGTTTTACGAATTTTAGAAAGGAATGGACGCAAACTTTGCAAAAACCACGAATTCAAATATGCAAGTTTTCCTCAATCCACCATAATTGGTATCCACAAAAATAATGGATCCACAGAAGTTCAATATAGCAAGTGTTTTATAAGATTGTTTACCTTGAATAGCAAATACGAAGCATGTCCTTTCGCACAGTCAGTTAAAGTGCTGATTTTTAACACAAAGTCTGGGGTTTCAGTCTTAAAGGTCACGGTGTTGTTATTTTCTGGTAATAATCATGCTCTCTTATTGGAGTTATCGAAACAAAATATAGAAACAACACCAAAAACCTTCTCAAAGGTAATAAGAGTGATCATCCAACAAAGTTTTGTGTTTTGAAGGGCATATTTATTTTAGTGCGTTTATGGTTTGAAATGTGTCTAGTATGTATATGTCACCAGTGGCGGATCCAGGGAGGGGGTTTTCGGGGGTAGGAACTCCGAACGTCTACTTTTTTTGGACGATAAATGCATTTGAAAGGGGACATGTGGTTGGTTCCCCCCTTTTTTATCCTGGGTTGGAACCCCCCCCCTTTATTTTTAAATGGCTGGATCCGCACCTTATCTTATTCCTTACATTCTCATAACTAGGGTGACCTCTCGTGACAGAGGGTGTTTCTTAAAAAGAAGATGTTAAACCAAGGGTTCAAGGTAGTTCAGATAAAGTCATCATTTCTAACGTTTTACGGACAACATCATAATTTGTAAGCGGAGCAATATCTGCCTACGTACCGTCCTTAACACATAATGTTAGCTCTGTTTATAGTTGATATGTGTTGCGCAGTACGCAGTATTTATACTTCGTTGCGTTGTCTTGCAATCTAATTAAAAACCAATCTCTCATCGCTCCCGTTTTCTGATATGTCCCACGCGACATATCAGAAAACGGGAGCGATGAGAGATCGGTTTTTAATCAGATTGAGAGTCTTGTAGACTGTTTTCTTGTCTTCTCGTCAGTTAGTTTTACATGGTGTGGTCTGTTTTTCTGTAACATAAAAAAATGTTATTACCCCCCCCCCCCCCAAAAAAAAAACCAACAAACAAACAAAACAAACCAGTATCGTTTGTACTATTTAACATTTCCGATGATATTAATATACTTTTGTTTGCTTAAATTTGAAACAGAAATGGAGTGCGATGCAAGTCAATAAGGTTTTTGCGTAGGTTAATAAATCGGATTTAAATATCTATTACCAGTGCGCATACCATGCCATGTAATCTGTATCAGCTGATCTTAGGAAATAAACACATCGCAGAAGCCAGATACACAAAAATTACCTTAGTTGTTCACATGTGGTTAAAAAATATAAGAAATTACGTATGTTTTGATTTTATAATCAAAAGTCAGGTCATAAATTAAAGAAAACGCCCATTTTTAAAGTTACTAACCATGCTAACGTCAAAACATCAACTCGCTGATCAAAAAGAAAATCACTTGGTGGTTAATTTCTTGAACAAGCTTAAGTAGCAGTAAATATAACTACGGTCGATTCCACTTAATCATTGGTAGTATCTGCAGTTCTAACGGTCTATGTCCACTTGGTCGCATGTGTTGTTATATACCGCTGTCCCAGGTTAGGGGGGAGGGTTGGAACCCCGCTAACATGTTTAACCCCGTCACATTATTTAAGTATGTGCCTATCCCAAGTTAGGAGCCTGTAATTCAGTGGTTTTCGTTTGTTTTATGTGTTTTTTGTTCATTTTTTATATGAATACGGCCGTTAGTTTTCTCGTTTGAATTGTTTTATATTGTGACTGTCTTATCGGGGCCTTTTATAGCTGACAATGCGGTATGGGCTTCATTGTTGAGTGCCGTACGGTGACCTATAGTTGTTAATGTCTAAGTCATTTTGGTTTTTGTGTACAGTTGTCTCATTGGCAATCATACAACATCTTCTTTTTTATATTATAAAAGGGAGAATCGAAAATCCAAATCTTGAGAACAATTTGCGCTTTGTAGAAACATGTGCGTATTTTTGATGCACGCATTTATATTGTGTGACCTTTTATATTATTGTTCCGGACCATATGAGTATTTGCGTATGGTCCGACCGTACGTATAATACTCGTTTGGTTATTAACGGGCCGGACCATATGAGTATTTGGACCATATAGGTTTTTTCACATTACATTATAAACGTTTCAATATTACAAAAAAAAAACACTGTGGTGGTTACATGACAATTTATTAATTTTATAATCCAAAAGCTACGTAAAAATTAAGTATTGATGTCATGCATATGATAAGTTAATTTTCATCGCTAGTTACATTCTTGCATGAACACGGGTGTCATTCGGTTTATCGAGAGAAATGAGCGTGAAAGAATATCTAACGGCGGTCAAGTATTGAGCGACGATCGTGAAATCTCTGGTAACGGATCGTGAAAGACATTTAATGGGAATTCTAGGTCAGAATGACAATCTTTAAAAATATTGCTTAATTTTCAAAACGCGGAACAAATCAGAATAAAAAAATATGTCTGTCAAAATGGTTTAACTTCCCCAACATAACTGTGAAATAAGAAAGAGAAAATATGCAGTACTTTATGAAAAAACACAAAAGGCGCAATGCATGTATATGCAATTAATTACAAATATACTATAATGGTCATGTTTCAGTTCATCGTGATATATTTGAAATGTAATCTTTGGTGTATCTGATAGTACAGTAACATTAAGGTATGTTCTCCTCTTAAAAGCATTCATTTGTATATCAAAACCTTGAATTTGTTGAATATCCATCAAACTTGATCGTGAAAGATCAGGCAACGCATTATTTTGATCGTGAAAGATAATGCGTGACCAGACTTATTACTAGTAATCAGAAATCAGTATTTCTTTTACCATTTGATAAACCTGAAACTGGTTGAAGCCTCTTACTATTTTGATAAGGATGAACATTAAAGCTTTTTTTATTCAACGCTTTATCTCGAAAGTTAAAAAACAACAACTAAAACATCTCTAGATAAGTTTGAAAGATTCAGCTCTGAGAATCGGTCAAGTGCAATTCATGCAGACTGACACTATTTACTAATAGCCAATAATATGGATATGCAACGTTTAAACCAAAATAATATCCATCAAACAAAAAATTACAGCAAAACAGCATCTTTCATGAGTAATTTGAGATTGAACGATAACCAACATTTTGTGCAACAGTACTTTCTTAAGTTCTGTATATACAACGCAGATGTGGATTGATTTAACTATATACTACAGACTAAAAAATACCAAATCGAAAATGCTGTAATGTCTTGTCTGCTTTACTTATGATAGTTAATGTTATGGAACGTCTATAATATCAAGGGTTTTACTAGAAGTGTCAAATGCGCTTAATGCGCTTAATGTATTTTTGTCCATCTGATGAATTAAGCCTTTTCAAGTTAGTTTTTTCGTTTTAATTGTTTTACATTGTCACTATGGGGGCCTGTTATAGCTGACTATGCGGTATGGGCTTTGCTCATTGTTGAAGGCCGTACGGTGTCCTATAGTTGTTAATGTATGTGTCACTTTAGTCTCTTGTGGATAATTGTCTCTATTGCAATCATATCACTTTTTTTTAAATTATGATTGTCAATGGTTAATAAAAAGAGTGCAAGGTCAGATGAACCATGACATACAGATCTCTACAAATATCCCGTAGACCAAATAAATGTGTTCTGATCCTTATAGTGCCTTAGAAACTGACAAATATAAAAGTTATGCTGGCCAATTAATTCGAAACTTAAGGTCAAAAGTATTTGAACCCTGACCGACAGCCAGACATAGACATCTTTCTATCATTCAATATATCAAATACAATTGACGTCATTATGGTCATTTATGAAACATGCAAACAGACATGTACACCATACACGAAATACCATGGCGCTATAGCATACAGGTATATATCCAAAGGCTAGACAACATAAAACGAGCATTGCCGAATGATGCATGACAATGGGTTCAATGTCAGTTGAAACCTTGCAGAAGTCGAAAATATACACCTCACAATCATAACAACAGACACTTTTCCTAAAGCTTAACGAATCCGCGATACGGACTAACTTGACCACAAAAATGAATCTTCATCCATGAAATAAGGCAAATTCGGGGTCAGGTGAATCCTGTCTGACGGACATGTAGTTTATAGGATCCAATATACCAAATGTGGATATCCTATAACTCGTGATAAGTGAGTACTTCACATGACAATAAAAAGCTTCATCCTACAATCATCCAACTATTTTACATTTCATTTTCTGAAAATATTTATACTTTGAAAAGCTTAAACCTATTGAGGATGTTGACCTATATAGCTTTCCTCAATATCAATAACAAATATTAACTACGATATAATTGAAAAAAATGTGAACGTCTTCGTAGCATCAGATCTTTCACGATCCTTTTCACGATCTTCAAAAATACGGTACATGATCTTTCACGATCCAAAAAATCCATTTTTGTGTAAATAGTTCTTTATCTTCCAAGTTTCATATTATGTTTATACAAAATAACTATAAAAACCATTTGATTAATTCAAATAGAATGCCCTTTTTCGTATTAAAGTAGGTTTTCTAGTCGAATTTGAGAAAAAATCATGTTTGTTTACATTTTTTATGTCATTGAAATGTCGAGAAGCAATCTGCCTTTTGTTGTTTTGTAATAACTATGAACTTTTAAAACTGGATATTCTGACATACTGATCATAATGTTGAACCATTTTGACAGACAGTTTTATTTTGTCGTAAATTTGTCTGTGTAATTAATTTAATTCGAATATGTATTGACCTTTCATATGTCTTCTCGATTAAATGTCTTTCACGATCCGTTACCAGAACTTTCACGATCGTCGCTCAATACTTGACCGCCGTTAGATATTCTTTCACGCTCATTTCTCTCGATAAACCGAATGACACCCGTGATGAAGGCTTGGTGTGACATCCACTTTCAAACAATATCATAGCTTTTTTGCATTTGCAAGAGATATATGCACGATCCTTTTTAATCATTTTTTTTTCATTTAGCTAATCTTTTTAATATAGTATAATAATGAAATTAACTATGTGATGTCATACCGTATGAAGAATTTAGAAGTATTAAAAAGTAAACTGTAACAGAGTGTTAATTTCCCCGACCATACGCGTACGGTCGGACCATACGCGTATGGTCCGGAACATATATATATAACTCATGTTTTTACATATTTATATTCAAGAATATTTCAAATTAATTTGATCTTGACCCACTATTCTTAAAAAATAATATTGATCTGTGGGTATAAAGAGGGGACTTAGGAAATTGTGTCATTCCAAATGCCATAATTTGTTTTTATTATTTTCTAGATCTCGAAGAATTAATCAGGCACTCCCGGTCCCTATAAGTTTATTTATCAAATTACCACGAAAGTAAAAGCCCTTTCCCTTATTCCTGCAAAAATAAAAGCACAAATCCTCCAGAAAAAGTAGGCTTCTGCCTATTTATGAAGACCATACCATACTTATAAGAAACACTTTAGAAGGACTTTAGTCAACTTTTTATTTTCGTCATTGCTGTGTCTTGTATTCAGTAAATCGATCATGTACTCTCTAACCTATATAAAACTATGAAGTTCTGTGAACTCCGACTGCCTGTGGTGTATCCACCGATGTTTGCTATTCAAAAAACGGTTAAACCTGTACATGTACAAAACTTATATTCTGAATTCTAATTAGAAGCAATTCAAAAAATGACAATACAAGAGGCGAACGAAATTGTAGGGTTCAACATACGGTCAAAAGACAAAGGTTTAAACCATGCATGCAAACCATATATCAAGCTCCATATCACCTCGAGAGTAGACAGGCGGAGAGCATATATAATAGAGACTAGCAAAGGTCTGTCATAAACAAAACATAAGTCCATAAAGGAAACGTTAAAAACGAGGAAAACAACTGACGAACTTCTTGACGTGAAACAGTTCAACAAACATATGATTCTAATTTTAGCACCCACACTTACCTGTTGGTAACTATAAAGGAAACAACATGAAGAACCGATACAAAGGAAAATGTTTTAAAGAAATCCGTTTAGAAATAAACATATCAACCCTACAGTTATACCGGTCATTAGGAACGAAAATAACACATGAACAAGCAGTTATATCAGATGATTATACCATAGCAAGCCACATAAAAGTATTTAGTATGAAACGGCTGCTAATGATATATACCGTCCTCGGTGAGTCCTGCTATGTTATATCTAGTATGTATGTAGTTCTAAGAATATTTCATATATATATATATACGATTCGAGTTGTGTTATAGGAGATATATGTTCTTGCACAATGTCTAATTCATACATGTGTTGAAAATAAGACTGATGAAAAGAAAAAATTGTGTTATGCTGTTACTGTGCTTATCCAGAAGTTTCTTGTCTATCACATTTCCAATTCCTCAAATAGTTTACAAAATTGAAATCATCTCCACAAACTGATCAACTGGTGATATAAAATGATAAGAAGAGGTAGTATGAGTGCCAATGAGACAACTCTCAATCCAAGTCACAATTTGTAAAAAGCAAAACAATATAGGTCAAAGTACGGCTTTTAACACGGAACCTTGGCTCACACCGAACAGCAAGCTATAATGGGACAAAATAATTCAATCAGGAAAACCAAAAGTTTCATCTATTTTATACAATATATGCTTACCCTCCATCTTCAGTCATTTGATGTCTGTGTAATGAAATGACAGTTAACTAATCACCCACTATAATGTACGGCACTGGTTTTAAAAAAGTCCGACTGACATAAAAAATTCTACCCGAATGACATTTCTTCCCCAATAATTAGTTATTACAATTGTTTCATTAGTCAAAAATTTATTTTGTTTTTCTAACAGGAAGTTATTCTGCAATTGTAATTTGGATAATTTTTTCTATGATAATTACTGATCTGCTGGCATTAAAGGGAAATAATTTGTATTCAGTTATCCAAAAAAGAATAATTGAAGAAACCAGGCTGGTGATATTTTACGACTAACGCAAGTGTTGTCTACAAAAAAATCACCAGTAAGGCAAATTGAAGAGCACCGATCAAACACAAGTCCGAAAGGTTTCACCTAAAACTGGTCATAAGTAATCTTATCCTCGGGGTAGAAAATCCTTAGTATTTTAAACAACTATATACTTTTTGGCAGTAGATTTATAATTTTGGCCATATGGATGATAATTCATGGCTGTTGGTGGTGCCCTCATAATTTGAAGTAGAATCAGCATAATTTTAGACAACTTTGAAAGGCAACAGTAGTATACCGCTGTTCGAAATTCATAAATCGATAGAAAAAAAACCAAATCAGAGTTACAAACTAAAACTAAGGGAAACGCATAAAATATAAGAGGAGAACCATGACACAACATTAAAATGTTACACACACAGAAACGAACTAAGTTTAGACAAAATCCGATGAGAATAACAAATATACTTAACATTAAAACTAAATACATGAATTTGGGATTTACAAGTACCGTGACACGTCTTATTGTAAGTGTTGTATTGATATGTTTTCCGCAACAGTTTTTTTTTCAAAATTTAAATCATCTTATAAATAGGTTTCGGTGTTATTTTAAAAACAAATAATCTTGGAAATAATATGTAGAATAAATTACTTATAACATGTCAATATGAAGGAAGTTGATAGTTGAAAGAACAAAATTTTGCTGATTTTGATGTAAATTATTTCCCCTTATTAAAAGCAGAGTAGTAATATATAGCTTGAAAACCATATATCGAAATTACTATGACGCTTTTGAGTAGAAAAAGCTATAAATTATTGACCGACAAACCAATGTGTTGATCTAATTATTAATAAAATTTATTTAGAATAAAAGATTTCATGTCAAATTTTGACCTTTTTTAAACCAATGACTCATATTATACTTAATCATAATTTTGATAAAGTTCAAATTGCAGTAAATCAAAATTAATCAACGATAACTGTATGTGCTATGTAATAAATCTATTGTATATTAATATTGAAAAAATTGAATAAAGATATAAAAACAACATCAACAACATCAACAACAACAACAACAACAACTTAAGAAATGGTTTTGAGAACCACTTATTAAAGAACAGTGTTCTGGTGCAAGAGCCTGAACGTGTCATACCTTTTTTTATTTTTTATTATTGTGTTGATGGTATATATCATTATACTTTAAAACCTTGTCTTGCGATATTTTTGTGTAATATTATATAAATCTATTGTATATAAATGTTGAGTAATTGCATAAAGATGAAAAAAAGAGTGCAAAATGGTTAAGTTATTGAACAAACTCTATTGAATAATTACAATAATGAGGACCGAATAGATAGCAGATGGCAATGAACAAACGCCAATAGTGTCAAATTTATGAAGTATATGTTATAGTTATTGAATAAAAATTGCAAAATCGCATTCTTACAAATTGATGCATACCTCCACATACAATAAATCCTTCCGTTTGTTATATAACTTAAGTAAGTTTTGTCTAAATCTCTAGAATGCTAGTTAATCATTATGTCTGATCTTAAACATAAATCTATAATAGAAAGGTTTGCACATACTATTTATCGTTTATAACGATAATTTTATTAATGATAGAATCAAAAACGAAGACAGATTGCAATAGTTCTTTATTTTCTCACAATTATGCTTCGCTTCGCATATTCTGTCTAGTTTGGAATTCACTAAATTTCAGAAGGTTGTTCGTGTGTGGTGTGTAACCTTGGAAATATATACGAAAAATCCATCTACAAAACGGAAATCAATTCGCAAAATAGAAATTTACTTGGTGAACTTCTATAAACAGGTCGTGCACATTAAACTTAACATCGGATCTTAAAGGCGTACAAGACTTATTTGAAATTTAAAGCCAATTGTCTTTCTTGACGTAGACATAATTTGTAACGACCATTCTTCTGTTATGTTAAAATTTGATCTATAAATAAAATCGAAAAGAATCAACAATATCGATTCAAAATTCAAAAAACTCTTATCGAGCAGAGTAAATATAACTACTATAACAAATCCAGGATATATATTGTGTAAACTGTATAAATAAAGACAACAATAGTATACCGCTTGTTAGAAAGTCATAAATCGATTGAGAAAAAAACAAATCCGGATTACAAACTCAAAATGAGGGAAACACTTCAAATATAAGAAGAAAACAAAGACACAGCAGAAACACAACATTTAAATGTAACACACACAGGAACGAACTATAATATAACAGTGGTCGTTTTCCTGACCTGGTACATGACATTTCAATGGGTTGAACATGAAATAAAAGTTATAAAATTATTTTGAATAAACTTATTTAACGTTGGTGTCTGTCATGTCCATTTTTCTTTTGTTATCTTAGAATATACTAAGCCGTTGAAGTGGCTGATTCAGAGGGGGTTCCGATGGTTGGAACCCGCCTTTTTTGGACGATCAATGCATTTGAATGGGGATATATAATATCTAACGTAGACGAAATGCGCGTCTGGCGTACTAAATTATAATCCTGGTACCTTTGATAACTAATTAAATATAGTTAAAACAGATGACAGTTCATAAAATATCTAATAAAAATGAAAATTTTTTGGGTTAGACCAGAATCATTATTACGTACTTTTAACCTCGGAATATCAAAAATGTGAACAATAAAAGTGATCGAAAAAAACAGTCAATTTGAAGCCATTTCATATCAATCTTGTACGATTATGGAACAAATTGTAAACAAACAACCACCTTTATATGCCAAAATACCACCTGCCTGTTCTGCTTTAAATAAATCATGAAAAACACAACTTGAAAACAAGATAAGGTTTATGGCAAGATAAATGAATAAAAAGCAACAAGTAAATAATTATGCATGTACAAAAAATATCTTAGAAAGTTGCAATGTCTTTGAAGCTGGACTTTTAATGATAATATTTGATGAAATGTTCTAATAAAACGTAGGATACAATCATTCTGATTCACACATACGTGAAGAGGGCGCTCAAGCAAGTGCAGTTCATACAAGATGCTCTGAAATTGGTAACAGTTATGTTCTTGGTGAATAAAAAAGGAGAATATCAAAATTTATAAACTCCGAGGAAATTTCTAAATTTAAAGTCACTAATTAAATGTAAAAATCAACTTGTATGAATATTTGTGTGGTTGTAAGATGTAAGATTGTAAAATATTCTGGTGCAAGAGACTGAAGTTGTCATTTCATTTTTTTTTTTTATTATTGTGTTGATGGTATATGTCATTATACTTTAAAACATTGTTTTTTGTGTAATATGAGATATATCTGTTGTATATAAATGTTGAATAATTTAATAAAGATAAAATAAAGTACAAAGATGTAAGGGTAAATTATAATGATACTGCAGTCACAACACTAACTATCTATCACCGAAGCAAATTTCATGAATAAAGGCAACAGTAGAATACCGCTGTTCGTAATTCATAAATCGATTGAGAGAAAAAAACAAATTTGGATTACCAACTAAAACTGAGGGAATCGCATCAAATATAACTACTACACAACATAAACACAACATTAAAATGTAACACACACAAAAACGAACTATAATATAACAATGGCCATTTTCCTGACTTGGAACAGGACATTACAAGAAAGAAAAAAATTGCGGTTTGAACCTGGTTTTGTGACATTCCAAACCTCCCGCTTTTATGGCAATGTTAAATATAACATTAAAATGACAACATTACATGACAGGACTACAATACAAATAAATGGGAGAATATATATAATAGAATAGAGAAACACACGAATAATAGCTAACAAAAGGTACCAGGTTTAATGAAATATTATAATTAATGTAGTATCAGTTTATGAGTTCCAAGAGATGAATTCAAACTGCGGTTTGTTTAATTATTAAAGCAATTGATATATAGTAATAGGCCACACCCTAATGAACAAGAATATTAATAGTGACCCAATGAATACCATATAGCAATTCTATACACCAATATTGTAACATTTGTCAAGTATAAAATGGAGTAAAAAATGAATCGAAATTCATTGTTTCCTTTATACATACATGTATTACGATAAAACAAATATGTTAAAATAAATTCTTGCAAACGGATGCATACCTCCACATAAAATAAATCCTTTCGTTTGTTATATAACTTAAGTAAGTTTTCTCTCGATCTCTTGTATTACAGTAAGCTATTTAATCATTGTGTCTGATCTTAAACATAAATCTATAATAGATAGGTTCTAACATAATATTTATCGTTCATAACGTCACTTTTATTAATGATAGAAAAAAAACGTAGACAGATTGCAATTATTCTTTCCTTTCTCACAAGTATGCTTCGCTAAGCATAATCAGGCTAAGTTCAAATAATTGTGTGAAGGTTGGTCGTGTGTGGTGTGGAACCTTGGAAATTTTAACGAAAATTAAATCTACAATACGGAAATTAATCCGCAAAAAAAAAATTATTTACCTGATGAAGATTCTAGAAACATGTCGTGCACATTGAAGTTGTCATTAGGCATGAACAAATCAACAGCTAACTATAAAAGATTGTATTGAGACTAATGACAGGAAGAAACGTATTTAGCTACTAAGAAAAAATGTAGATCTACCTTATTTGAAAGGCATACCAGATTATTAAAAAAAAAGCAATCATTTTTAGCTCACCTGGCCTAAAAGGCCAAGTGAGCTTTTCTCATCACTTGGCGTCCGGCGTCCGGCGTCCGGCGTCCGGCGTCCGTCGTCGTTAACTTTTACAAAAATCTTCTCCTCTGAAACTACAGGGCCAAATTAAACCAAACTTAGCCACAATCATCATTGATGTATCTAGTTTCAAATTTGTGTTTTTTGACCCGGCCAACCAACCAAGATGGCCGCCATGGCTAAAAATAAAACATAGGGGTAAAATGCAGTTTTTGGCTTATAACTCAAAAACCAAAGCATTTAGAGCAAATCTGACATGGGTTAAAATTGTTTATCAGGTCAAAATCAACCTGCCCTGAAATTTTCAGATGAATCAAACAACCCATTGTTGGGTTGCTGCCCCTAAATTGGTAATTTTAAGGAATTTTTACTGTTTTTGGTTATAATCTTGAATATTATTATAGATGGAGATAAACTGTAAACAGCAATAATGTTCAGCAAAGTAAGGTTTAAAAAATAAGTCAACATGACCAAAATGGTCAGTTGACCCTTTAGGAGTTATTGCCCTTTATAGTAAATTTTTAACCATTTTTCGGAAATCTCCATGATCTTTTACAAAAATCTTCTTTTCCGAAACTACCAAATAATCCAAACTTGGCCACAATCATCATTGATGTTTCTAGTTTAAAAATTGTGTTTTTTGACCCGGCCAACCAACCAAGATGGCCGCCACGTCTAAAAATAGAACGTGGAGGTTAAATGCAGTTTTTGGTTATTACTCAAAAACCAAAGCATTTAAAGCAAATCTGACATGGGGTCAAATTGTTTATCTGGTCAAGATCTATCTGCCCTGAAATTTTAAGATGAATGGGACAACCTGTTGTTGGGTTGCTGCCCCTGAATTGGTAATTTTAAGGAAATTTTGCTGTTTTTGGATATTATCTTTAATATTATTATGGATAGAGATAAACTGTAAACAGCAAAAATGTTATGCAAAGTAAGATTTACAAATAAGTCAACAGGACTAAAATGGTCAGATGACCCTTTTAGGAGTTGTTGCCCTTTATAGTAAATTTTTAACCATTTTTCGTAAATCTTAGTCAACTTTTACAAAAATCTTCTCCTTTGAAACCATAGGGCCAAATTTTACCAAACATAGCCAGAATCATTATTAGGCTATCTAGTTTAAAATTTGTGTTTTGCGACGGGGCCAACCAACCAAGATGGCCGCTACGGCTAAAAATAAAAAATAGGGGTAAAATGCAGTTTTTGGCTTATAACTCAAAAACCAAAGCATTTAGAGCAATTCTGACAAGGGGTAAAATTGTTTATCAGGTCAAGATCTATCTGCCCTGAAATTTTTAGATGAATCGAACAACTCGTTATTAGGTTGTTGCCCCCTAAATTGGTAGTTTTAAGGAAATTTTGCTGTTTTGGGTTATTATCTTGAATATTATTATAGATAGAGATAAACTGTAAACAGCAATAATGTACAGCAATTTAAGACTAAAAAATAAGTCAAGATGACGAAAATGGTCAATCCCCCTTAGAAGTTATTGTCCTTTATAATCAATTTTTAACAATTTTCATAAAATTTGTAAATTTTACTAACATTTTCCACTGAAACTACACGGACAAGTTCATTATAGATAGAGATAATTGTAAGCAGTAAGAATGTTCAGTAAAGTAAGATGTTCAAACGCATCACAATCACCTAAACACAATTTTGTCATGAAGTGTCTGCTTCCTTTGTTTAATTTAAATATACCAAGGTGAGCGACACAGGCTCTTTAGAGCCTCTAGTTCCTTTATGACGAAATAAGATAATAAAAACCAGAACTGAAACTTTTGACTATAATTTAAAGACTTAATCTTCTTTTCTATGCACTTTTTGGACTCCCTCTAGTTCTCTTCCCTTCTGGTGCCATTGTAGTACTATATCAATGGTGTTGACTCTTTCACGCCTTAATAAGTGTCATTTCGATGTCCACTGCCGTCTGATTTCACAACTGATGTTTCCTGTGTTAGCACTTTTATTTACTGTCTGGTTTGGTGTTTTGCTTTGCCATCTTAGCTTTATGATTTGTTTTAGGCATTGATGGTGTACATTATTAAGTTTCTTTTCTTCAAGGTTTGTGTGTTTCCATGTTTAATTCACATCCATACGCTAGAATAGGTCTAACCAATGATTTATACATGTGTATTTTTTTTCCAGCCAATTTCTCTTGCAAACCTTATATATTTTGGGTGATCTCATCTGATGAAATGCAAAACTTTGGGTTAGACTAGTACCATTTTCATGTACTTTTAACCTCGGAATTTCAAAAATGTTATAAAAAAGGTGATCGAAACAGGCAGTAAATTCTAAGCCATTTAATATCAATCTTATAAGATTATGGAACAAATTGTAAACAAGCAACCACCTTTATATGCCAAAATACCACCTGTTTGTTTTGCTTAAAATAATTCATGAAAAACACAACTTGAAAACAAGATAAGGTATATCGCAAAACAAATACATAAAATGCAAAAAGTTAATAAATATGCAGGTACAAAAAAATGTATAAGAATGTTACAATGTCTTTGAATGTAAGCAATTGTATGATACTAATTGATTAGTTATGTAAAACAAAACGTAGAAATATTAGGGAATATACTGAAGCAAACATACGTGAATAGGACAATTACACACGTGCAGTTCTGAAAAAATTGCTCGTACTTGGTTGATCAATTTTACAGAAACATCCATCTATTACCATCTGCACTGGTAATAAACCATCTAGATCTACATCCCGGGATGTATTTAAGTTGGAATTCACGATTTTAGTGCATTTACGAATTGACAAATAAGTAGAGAATTGTTCTCCAACAACCCGACCAAACAGCACAAAACAGCCTATTACTATCATTAGGTCATCAACACAGCAACAAAATCCCGCAACAGGAGGCGGTTATCAGCTGGACCCTTAAAAATTATTACTAGTCCAACGAAAATAGACGTCACAATAAATTTCAAAATTAATAATAAAAAAAAAAAAAAAGACTAACAGAAACCAGAGGTTCCTAATTTTGGACATCCGCAAAATCGCGGAATATTTAACTTGTTCTGTAGGATCTCAACATTCCTCCTATACCTCTAGCCAATGTGGAAAAAAACAACACACAGAATTACGCACAGTAAAACTCAGTTTAAAAGAAGTCCGAGTTTTTTGTTCTTTATTGTCAGGTCAATTCAAATATTTTTGGTTTGTAATGAAATTGTTTCGCTCCATAAGTTTAACAAAGAACATTCTAACAAGCAATTCGTTATAATTAGAAACATAATTGATCTTCTTACCTGATTTAATAACATTAACGGTACAAATTTTTCTGCACCAGATGCGCTTTTCGACAATACATGTCTCTTCAGTGATGCTCGTGGCAAAAATATGTAAAATCCAAAGCTTATATAAAAGATGAAGAGCTATAATTCAAAAGTATAGCTAAATCCGTGAAAGGAATCAGAGCTTTGCATGAGGAAGATACATTCCTTAATTTATAATATTTTTTAACATTTTGAAACAGCAAATTTAATAACACAAAAAATCCTTATTTTTTGCCAGTACCTGAGTACTGGCTACTGTGCTGGTGATACCCTCGGGGACTAACAGTCCACCAGCAGAGGCATCGACCCAGAGGTCGTTATAACATTAACGGTACTAATTTTTCTACACAAGAGGCGCATTTCGACAATACATGTCTCTTCAGTGATGCTCGTGGCAAAAATGTGTAAAATCCAAAGCTTATATAAAAGATGTCAAAAACTTTCTTTGCATTAAATAATCGAATTTTTGTTGGTTCCAAGTCATGAATAGTTTTATCAAAAAGACCTATATCAGTTTATTTTCAATTATATTACAGTTTTAATGAATCTACTGAAACGGACCACTTTTGTTTTAAAAGACATGATTGATATATTAAATTTCTGCAGATTAGTATGACTGCTAAAGTATGTTGTTCTCTGTTTCATGATTTAATACACTGGTATCACTTTGTCAATAATAGACCGTAATAGAAAATGTACTATTTCTGGCATTTGGAAATATAAAACAAATCTGTCCTTATCTTTTGACTTTGATTGACAGAAATTGCACTTCATATATTTGATAGTGTAAAATGATAGTGGATATGGTAGGTATGCTTTCCAATGTGTATATGGTATAGCAGTATGTTAGTTAGAGGAATTAAAAATAAAATTGCATGTATATGCCTCATGTCACTCCAATATGCCTGACTTAGAAAAGGGAAATTCTGAAACATTTTTGAAAAGACAACTGTCCCATTTTAGTTGACTACAGAGGTTTTACACAAAAGAAAGCTAAAACAAAATGTTTATGTAAATGTACAGAAGTATGAACTAGAAAATACTAGACCAACAGTGTAAAAGGGTGAAATAGGAAATAAAAATTCAGAGGACTATTCGTGAACATGCATGTATAAATTAAAACAAAAAAAGATGAATCCAAGATGCATGATTGTTCTTTATTAGTTGTTATTGGCTTTGCGTTAGACTAGCTGTCAGTAACTCCAAGATTTCTCAGATATGTACTTAGTGTCTTTTTGGTGTTGGGATGTACAAGTATCCGCCAACGTCAACTGTTTTGTATAGTTCGTTCTTATGTTGTATTGTTGCACCACTGTCACAGGTGGTGAAAGGGTTGAGCGCTCACAAAAATGTTTTTAAAAAAAAAACAGTTTATAAGTGCCTCTCGTAAGTCAGGAGGCTGTAATCAGTTGTTGTTGATGGTTTCTATCTGTTGAAGACCGAACAGTAACCAGTTGTTGCTTTAATCCACTTCATTTGGAGTCTGATAGTTGTCTCCTTGGCAATTATGCCATATTGCACTCTTTCATGTATTCGGACATCAAATTCAAATACACAAAGCTAAATTAATTTTAAGCAATGCGAACGTATCTTCCTCAACATATGTTTCTTGTTGATGTTGATGTTGACGTGAAACCCCATAAATCATGTATTTAATTCAAGGGATGATTATATACTTTTGGAACGTTTTTCGAAAGTTTAAAAATTAAAAAAAAAAAGAATAACTCTCTATTCCTTGTCAGATTTGAGATCTAAACGCTGATGATACGAAATTAGATTGAACAAATAGAGTGATCTCTCTTTGAACTGGTTTTCTTTCTCGTAAATGTTCAGAAAAAAACTTTTTATGTATATATATTTATCAGTAATACCAGGAATTTGTATAGTAATCCTAATTGGTGATATCTATATGTATCGAAATTTGCAATTTTTCAACGGCTCTCAACGGACCGAGTTTTAACAATATCTCAATAAATTATCCCTTGATAAATAACAAAATTGAATAAATTTATAAAGTAAAAGCAAAATTCACATAACATGGGAACATTATATCTAATATATGGTAGGCAATATACTACACACAAATTTCATTCATCAAATTCCTGGTATTACTGATAAATATATATACATAAAAAGTTTTTTTCTGAACATTTACGAGAAAGAATATACAGGGCGTATCGGGAAATTAATTCTATCACCCATAAGACACTAACAGAAGGTTAAAAGTGGTTATATTTTACTTGTATTCATCAGTCATTATTGGAGGTACATGTATATAAATATATAAACAATTTGTGTATATTAACATCATGCGTGGAATTTTGGGATGTACAAATACGCACACGCGTTTCTAGAAATATTATTTTTGATTTGTGAATTTACTCATCATAGATAGAAATATGGTCACTTTGGTCTTCTTGCACAAGTATCTCTTGTCAAAGTAAGATGTCCGTCGTGTTTCGGGGGATGCACGTATACATTACGCAGCCACCCCCACTCAGAGTGGGGGCGTTAAATCCTATATCTTATAGATGGAAAGTTTTCAGTTCGTTCTGTTCATTACAAACCCTTGCAACAACTCTTTATAATAAGGGGCTACCGAGTACAAGACTGTTGAAAGATAAAATGTTTGTCCCTAGCCAGCATACCCTCACTTTTGAGTGGTCGTCCATATTTCTCCTATCTTTACCCGGACGGTCTCTATTACAGGATCTATCGGCTATACTATATATATCATTGTATTTCTTATTTATTTGTTGTCGTCCTAAACATGCCTTTAATGTTTATACTATGCTCTGCAGTCATTGAATTCTTATTTCGTGACAAGAACAATAAACATATGTAATCGAATAAGATACGTTTAAATTGAAATATTCAAAATTGAAGTGATACGATTTATGGAAATTGACAGAAATGATTTTAAATCTGAGACCTCGCTTTGTATTTTAAACAAGAATTTGTACTCTGCAAATACTTGTACATGTCATAATCACGCCTGGTAAACCATCTAATCTCAACTAAAATGTTGAGACGGAAAAAAGTATTCTGGCACTTCCTGTTGAGTCTTTCTGGTTCAAAATATCCAAAATAAACACATGGTAGGTCGACTTTTCGTCAATATACTGAAAATCGATGAGTTTTTTTTTTTGTAAAATAGGAGAATGTCATGCCATAGATAATTGAATAAGGATTCGTTTCGTGTATAACATAATATAAAACTAACGTCGAGTGTGAAATTTTCCGAGACCACGATAAAGAAAATTGCGACTGGGGATGGGAGAGTTGGTGCAGCAGTTGAATAATTATACACATACATTTAAGGGAAACGTTAGAACGCAGTGTCACTTACATACTAATTAAACATTAAAAATGCAGTCAGAGAACAGGGGTATTGGTACTGCATCAAAGGAGTAGGTCCGGTAAGACCCCTTTTTAGTCCCAAAATATGGCAGTTTTACAAAATTGTTAAAATGTAAATTTTTAGTTATTTATTGGACAGTTGAATGCTTCTGCTACATAAATATGGGCTGTTTTAGACAATACAATGCACAAATATTGGGTTGTAGCACCATTAAGCCATGCTAAATTACTGAAATCTTCAAAATTCTATCATTTTAGTTAAATTTTAGACGGTTTCCGTGTAAAACGAAAGTGGCCGCATTCGTGTTCATCCATAATATTGAAATGTAAGTTGTATTTGATAATAATACATAACATATATAAAGATTGTGGATGAACACGGATGCGGCCACTTTCATTTTTGACAAAAACCATCTGAAAAGTGACGTTTTTTGGCATATTTGAGAGATTTTTCTTATTTGAGCTTGAATCGGATCGTTTTTGAAGACTTAATTAGTTAAAATCTTTCACAAAAACTAATTGAATCAAGTGAAATAGACACTTAAGTGTTTAAAAAGTGGTCAAAATCTTTCGTCAGATGAAACTGAAATTTGAGGCCAAAATGAGTCCTTACCGGGCCTACTCCTTTTCAAAGTTCAATATGCATTCATCTTAACAACGAACAGTTTATTTGTAATTTTAAGAAAATAATTTCTCTCACCGGTCCACTGCAGCATACTGACTCGATTAAAATTACGAATCGTTATTAAGAATACTGTACTATGAAATAGAAATATTTATCTTTTCGCTCCAATTTTGTATTAAATGTTATATATTTTTTTTGGTTTAAAAAACCCTTTTAAAATACTTTATTTTTGGAGAGCTTTTAAAAAAATGGTGTTCTGCTGAATAAAATAATCACAAAACTGAGTAGAAATTTATTCAAAATTAAATAAATGTATAGTAAATAAAATCCTTTAATCATTAGCATTTATATGGCCCTAGCTTCTATCAACATATAAATTACGGAGCATACTATAAAAAGTTTTGCACTGACTATATTATGACACATAAACTAAAGGTTTTTCGTAATTGAATTGTTGGGTTTTTCAGTAAAAAAAAACCTTACCACGATATTTTTTTGGAGCATTAGTCATATTTTGGGGTATAATTGTTAGGAAAAGATTTTTTTGTTTTAAATAAATGTTGTAAAGAAATAAAATTAGTGAGCATTTGTGGTGTTATATATATGGTCCATCTATACACTTATTCTATTTTAGTTACCGTTTACTGAAATTTTAGGATTTTAAATATTTTTTTCTGTTCGGAAAAATTGATTATTGTAATTTACCTGGACCACACGCTTTAACTGATTCACCTGTATACCCAGACACTTCATCCGCATCAAGGTAGCGATGGTTTTCATTAAATTCGTAAATACTTGCTTTTGTATAATCACATGAAATATATGTTTATTTCTTATTCAAATTACAAATAATTTAGCAATAGTTATTTTACATCCTGATTAGATGTATTACAATGTGTATAAAAGGAAATTTATTGTTTACATTCCTTTTGAAGGCCCCCGAATACACCTGACTAATACCTGACGCATGCGCAGAATATCAAAGCGTCTCTCACCTTTGTCAAACGGTGAGGTAATTAGGTCGCCATTTTGAAATATAGGAAGTAGACTGAGACTGAGGAAGAAAGACAAATTATGAGTTCAAGATGAAATCTTAATTAATTAAGTTACACTGTTGGTAAACACGATGTTTTATTGGAGAGGCGCGCTTACGTGCGCCTTTTTGGCGCTGTTTTTTGTGTGGACATCTGGAATTCCAGGTACTGAAAAAGGGGTTTACCGATGGATGGAGAGGGACAATTTCGATTTAATTATCGATAAATTATCAGAAGTTACGGCAGAAAACTGTCGCGCAAAGCCAAAAACAGAACTTACTCTTCCTAAAGAGTCTGTAACACAGCTTCCCATGTACAATAAACTTCTCAGTAGTGTGATTCACCAAAATCGTTCTACATTATTGCATCTTCATAATATGGCGCTAAACAGAGCATTTTTTTACAGTTTCATTTATCAAGCACAGAATATGACAGTAGACTTTTTTAATCAGCCTGGTTTCATGTATTTATACATGTCTAATGCTGCTGATGTGACAGCAGGCGCTGGCTTTGTGAACGGTTCTGGTCTTTACTTTGATAACAATGTGTATTATCCAAATTGGTGGACTAAAATTGTCGATTTCAATAGCACTCTTCCATTGTATGGACCAAGAGCGTGGAGAGTTGACGATTATGACGAAGCAACAAATTGGTTGCGTGAACCTACAAACAATACTGTCGATATTCATGATTATGCCGCTGGTCGGTCTAGTAATTACTCAAGCCAAGCTTTCAAGTCTGCTCCCTGGTATTCAAACTGGTTACCAGATATAACTGGCGAAACAGACTCTGTTGACAAATATACATATGCACCTAAAATTAGACGATCAAATGAGACAGGAAGATTTGTTAAAGAAGAATTTACTAGTATTCCCTTCTTTGGACCTCCGCAGCCAGGTCAAACAGGTTCAATCAGACTACCAGTTTTGTGGACACAGCCATACTTTGACTGTGGCCGATCTAACAGGTGGATCATCAGCGCTAGTTCACCAGTCACAGAGTACATGCCAAGATATTCAAACTGGACGCATTTGAGGAGACCAAGGTATAAACATCAATGCTAAAATCTTTTTTCGGTGTAACTACACTTCTAAAATGAAAATGCATATAAGATAGTAGTAATGCCTTTTACTGTCAGCATCAAATGGTCATTTTCGGTTAGCGTCAAATTGGTTAAAAAATTTCTGTGATGCATCAAAATATCCTTATTGAACATTGTCAGAGGTCTCAAATTATGTTTGTTAGTCTCACTTTGTTTTATTGGATAAAAGAATGTGTACATTTTATAGTTATGCACCAAAATTTAACGTTAACGTCATTTGGCATGAATTTTTTCCATTATTCGTCATGAAGGTACAAATGTACCCCCATTACTACCCTCTTTAATAACCAAGTAAAAAATTTGAAGATGAGGGTGTATCTAATAATCATACATGAAGCAGCTAGCATATAAGGATATAATGATTTACATCCAGTGGCAAATATTACATGTCTACACGTATCAGAACAACAACCTACTTTTTACTAGACTGTCACACTTGGTCTGATTTTTAATGATGAATTTCACAATTGTTAAGTTAGTACAAAAAAAAGTATGAACACATGCAGGCTTTACTAAAATAATAAACAAAGTTCTACTCTTTGAGACATTTACCAGCTTGGTTTTTCTCTCAAATGCTACTTTTTTAGCAGAGAAGCTTATTTATGAATTTTATTAAATGGTTCAATCAATCTAAAAACTGTCATGACTGTAATTCATGTAAATTAATTAAAAAATAAAATATGAAAGGTTATTATCATGACTTTTGTTTTATTGTTCATGTGTAATCTTCATTTGACCTGCTGCTCCTGCACAATGGCCTTTCATTAATAGGATACATGTATCATATTATAATAATTTCTTAAAACCCTGTTCTGATTACTCTCAGCCATACATGTATATACATATGCATTCTTTTTTATAGGTTTACAGCTGTTGCTACCCAGGATATAGAGTTTGAGAGGATTGATATCAACCCCTGTCCAGTCAGTGAGGGTAACAAAGACCCTAATATGTTTGCTGGGACAGCAAGATGTAAAAAGACTACCATTGTAAGTTATCTCTTAATACACATATAAAGTTATATACAGGGGATTTCCTACTGGGCTAGGCAAAACCCAAGTTTTTGCCAACCCTTAACACAATGAGCATTTTTCTGATACAAACCTGTACATGTATAAAACATATTTATAGGTTTAACAAATTAACAGTGTAAGTTTGAATAATTTTGTATGGGGAAAAAAGTAATGGCAGAATGAAAATATCAGATGTTGTATATTAAATTGCCCATGAAACAATCAACAATAGGAGAACATGGACTGTGAAAATATTTCTACTCTGCCTTTTTTGGAAAATATAGCATGAAATGTAATCAAAACCATATAAGGGGTACTGACATTTACATCTTTCATGGTTTATCACTACATTGTACCTACATACAATGTATGTTATACACAAAATATAGTGCATTATTTATAACTATACATCATGTACATCCTTTCCATGAAGATTTACAGAATGAATTATATGCTCAAGTATACAGCAGAGGCGGATTAAGGGGGGGGTGGAGGGGGGCCCCCCTTTTTGGGAAAAAAATTGGTTGCTTATATAGGGAATCACTGAAGCATGACTGGAGCAGGCCCCCTCTTAGGTCAGTCAGTGGGCCCCCACTTATGAAAATTCCTGGATCCGCCACTGTACAGTATTCAACTTCAAGTTTCAAAATTATGTTATAACTGGCAAAAAAAATAGATAACATCTGCAAGATGCATGAATCTTATATCTGTTCTAAATATATTGCAGTCGTATATTGATGATTTCATTGTTTCAGTCATTTGAAAATTGGAGTTATCTTCCTTTATCCAGAACTGTAGTTGAATATTTGAATACAATGCAATTAAATTGAGCTTCCCACTGATAAATTAAAGCAATCTTTACCCATCTGATCAACTGAGTACACATTACATGTATGTCATATCAAAATTTTATAGTAAAAGTATAAAAAAAAATAATATTTGATGTCATTTCTATATGTAAACTCAATACTATCATAGACACTGAAAGGTGCCGAAATTATTATACATGTAGTATTTCAAATACAATTAATATTATGTTTTTATTTCAGTGTGAAACCTTGGGATTTGAGGGGTGGGGCTTTAGAAGAGGTGGTTACCAGTGTGCTTGTCAACCTGGATACTACTACCCTTGGTGGCATGATGGACCCTTCCTTGGGGAAGAAATTGAACAAGCTACCAAAGAAGAATATGAAAATGGATTTGACTGCCTACCAATTTATGGTAATTTTAGATTTATGAAAATCCTTTATCAACAGCTTGTTTTTAATTAAATAGACTTGAACATTTGCCTGCTCTAGTGTTTCTTCTGGAAAGTCTGTTGAACAGAGAAAGGGCATTTTAAAATGTGAATAAATGTCATAATTTCTGTAATCATCACCATCTATTTAGGATTTTTTTGGGAGAAATTTTGTCCCCTTAATAATATAGAAACTTATTAGGGATATTCATCATGCAAATGTCATGTTATGCATTACAAGATTTGACGCATTAAAACTATTTCATTAAATGTAAAGAAAATAGTTATCAAAGCATTTTTCTTACAGGTCTCTTTTAAAAAAAGGAATTTCTTGATTTAAGAATTTATTTACTTAGGGGTTTATTTTACATAATGTCATTCTAAATTTCAGAATTGCAAGTACCTCCTCAGAAAAATCCTAGTTTTGTTGACAGAAAGAAGAGATCTACAGCAATAACCCTCAAAGAACAGTTTCTAGAGGAGGTTATGCCTTCTTTTCAAAGCCACAGGGTTAAATTAGTTGCTAAAAGATCGTTAGCAGCATTAAGGAAGAAACGTTTTGTTCCACGATTTAAAGGAGAAGAGCCACATATGAGATATAAAAGAGATTTATTTGACACAGATAGATATGCCAGACTGAATAAAATCGTAGACCGAAAAGACACAACAACAAGGTCCAACTGTCATACCAAACATTCCTATGAACGATTTCTTCCGGGAGATGCTGCTTATGGGGTGGAAGCACAGTTTGAAGCCGAAGGTCGTACTGCATTGCGTTTAGCTCATTTTCTCAGCAATTTCCTACAGAACGTGGATGAATATGAACAGTTTGGTAGTATGGATGGAGACCGAAGATTGAATGAGACCCATGTATTCGGAGAAGTAATTGCTAATGTGATGAGCAATTTCAAGATCGTGGGAAGTGGTGCTTTCTTTGATAGATACAGTTTCAGAATGTCTCCTCCTATTAATAATACTGACCCTAGATTTTCCAATGGAATCACTAGAGAATACTTTGGTCCTTATTCATGGGTAGAACAGAAGGCTGGGACAGCTGGATTAAACTTAGATTTCAAAGCTGAAGACTTTGCGGGCCATAAAAACTTTTACACCGATGAACCATGGTTCAGAAACATGAAGGCAAGATGGCAGACCAACTTTGTCATGCTTAAAAAATTTACTTTGAAACCAATGATCAGGTCAGATCCAGCAGGAACTAGTTTGATCCGATTTGAACATTATCCATTGACATTTTTTGCACCTAAATATGAGCATGGTGAATGGCTGAGGCCAGAGTTCAAATGTGATGGAAGGATTATGGATTGGGTGGTTACATATGTTGTTCCTTTCTTTGGATTGGACAGTCTAAAATCTAGACTGGAATTCAAGTAAGTGTAAACTCAAGAAGAATCAAGTAAGATGTTAATTGCATACATTTTTATAATGGTCTCCCAAAAGGGGTAGCCTTTAATAATTGATTTCGATATTTACTATTATACAGAAGTGGGAAATCTGGAAGTCTGCTCAAGCTATCTTCATGTATATATACATGTTCTTCTTCTGAATAAGGGAACACCATAATAACAATTCTTGAAAAATAGGACAATACAAATTTGTTAGATTAGTTATTGTATTTAAGCAAACCATTCATTCTATAATGAAGTTGAGGTTGAAAGTAGGAATGATGCAAATATATTAAATAAACAATTGTATTTTGAAACTTTACAAGCAAAAAAAGTATAATAACGATGATGTCTATTTCAGAGGAGTAGTTACAGTAGATGTCAAATTGGATTACCTACAGATAACTCAGTGTCCAGGTCCATTCTACCAAGCTAATGCCTTCAAAAATACAGCAAAGTGCCATTATCAATCTACTTATGTAAGTACAAACTAAATTACACTGACTTGAAGCATGTGTAAGGAATTAGAAATGTTTTGGAACATTCATGTTGAGAGTTCCCCAAATTTCAAAGCCAGGTGTTAAAGTCAAATGAAAGTTCAATGCCTAAAACAAAAGAAAAAAGGGGTTTCATACCATGAACATAGAAAAAAAATGCAGGCCTGGGAAAATCATTTAGGATCTAAATATGAGAAAAAAAAGTAGTTCATTGTACCAAGAACAGAGTTAGTACAATGAACCGAAAAATTCACCACAGATTAAAAAGACAGGATTTGAAACAGGTATTTCAAAGTAAAAGAACCTAATGAGTCTCTACTGGTGGATTTTAGGCAAAATAGCATAGCTTTGAAACTTGTGTTAACAATGAGGTTGTATGTGTTGTTATTTATTGTTGATGAAGTATGTTCTTGTCTTGGTATTGGTGGAATGTTTGGTTTTATGTATTGTGTTGTCTGTCCTTGGCACTGGCGGAATAATCACGTGAAATTTACTGTGATTTTTCCCTGGTACCAATAATAGATAGCATTGAATCTTCTTTCTGTTGGTGCTCTGTTGTTCTAAATGTAGATTTTTTTCTGGCTTCATATATTAGACTAATGGTTTTTCTATTTGAATTATTCTAGATCTACAATAGTCATTTTTAAGCCCTTTAAAGCTTGCTGTTTGGTACATGTATGAGCCAAGGCTCCCTGTTGAAGGCCAATCTTTGACCTATAATTGTTGACTTTAAATATATTGTGACTTGGATGACGAGCTGTCTTATCTGTATCATACCACATCTCATTCATATACAACGTGCCAAAAGGACAAAGAAAAAAATTAGAATACCAAAACAACAGACAGACACAAACAACCAACATCACAAAAAAAAATAAAAAGTACACAAATCAAAGAATAGAGAACGAATGAATCACATGCACAACCTAGAAATTGAAAAAAAATATTTGATTTTCTATAATGTTTGTAATCTGTTACTCTGTAGATTGTAATTTTATATACAATGCTTTCTGTATATATTTTTAGTGTATTCCTACCCCTGGAAGAATTCCAGATAAAAGATATGCCATTGGTAATTACAAATGTGAATGTCGCCAAGGTTACGAGTATATCTTCAATGACAACGCCTGGTTTTATGATGGACAGACGATAGAAAACGAATACCAGAAAATGGAGGCTGGTTTACCTAACAGGTTAGAAAAATAGCTAACAATATAATGTTCATAAAAACCTTAGTTTTAAAATTTGCCTTTTGCATTTTGATTTAAATTAAACTTGCTTAGAAAAAACAAATGAATTGGATGGATTGGTTTTCAATTCCCAGTTGCAAATATAACATGCATATTAAAATGATAAAATGTTATTATGGTTATTGTGATTTAAAACTTTAACCCTTATTTGTACTAGACTCACAAAACAGAGCTGGATTTATAATTTAATTCAAAGGGTAACCATCTACAAGAAGTGTTTCACTTTTCTTAGAAACTTCTTCTGACCTAGAGGCAACCACTCTTCACTTATACTCCTTGATTCCACATGTTTAGTAAAAATGGAATAAAAGATATCGTATGGTTGCCAATGAGACAACTCTTCACAAGAAACTTTATGACAAAGATATTAACAACAACAGGCAGTGTACAGCCTTCAACAATTAGCAAAGCACAATTTTTGTACTGTTAAACATTATGTGGGCAGGTACATATAGATTCTTACATTGATACCAGTGGATTATCGGATTTATCCAATCGAGATAGTTAAATTATCAATTTTCTCGACTTTAAAATTTATAATTTAACTATCGAGATTGGATAAATCCGATAATCCACGAGTAACTATGTAAGAATCTGTTTCTCTAATGATAAAAAAGACATTTTCATTTTTTGTTAACTGAAAATCCCCTTCGAGTGCCTTTCACATTACACGAAGTTGTCAATTTCATTAACACCTGTTATCAAATTTTGATTCATCCAGTTAGCTAAAAAGGTCATGACCCTTAAAATCACCCAATGATCTTTTGAGATCACCAGCAACCACACGTTGATTAAATTTTTTTATACAATGGGTTCGGAAAGGGATAAATTTCCATAGAATTAGAGAAATGTATATATCAAATCATTGGTCTTCCTCATGCAAGTCAAACACAAAGACCAGAATCTGATAGATATCTTCAACTTCATTCTGCAATTCATTCACTTGGCAACGTTTTAGTCAAACAGACAAACCATTAAAATTACATGAAAACATGACAAATATATTGAATAGGTTATTATTACGGACTAAAGCTAAAGAATTCAACAAGTCAAAACAATTAAAATTCAAAAATAAATTTTTACTTTATTTTCTATTATACAGGTTTGACACATTGAAATGTAGAATTGCTGGTGCATCTGCAGTTATGGCTAACTGGATTCTGATTGGTTTACTTCCTGTTGCCTTGGCAATACTGAACAGAAACTAAAGATCTGATGTGTTATTTAGAATCTGACATTAATTCTTTATATCCAAACTATACACCATAGTGCTTTTGTGATTATTCCCTTGTTAATTTAGATAATATAGTTGAGTAGGTATTCATGAAAGCATATGGTCAATGAAAAATATATACCAAAAAATTACTATCTTGGAATGATCCATAGAACATAGTAAACAAAAATGTCTTAATTCTCAAAATTTGCTAATGAATGTAAATCATTAAATAATTATACTCAAAACCTAAACTTTATTATTATTATTAAGAAATAAATGAGATTCTATTTTTATGATGAAAATTTTGAGATTATATTCTCTCTTCTAAGAGATTCCAATTTGTATGATTATAATTTTGAGATTACATGCTCTGTTGATGAGATTTGATTTTTGTATTCTTTGAGATTCTCCTTTTTCTAGCTATTAAGTTATATTTACATATTTTCTGTTTACCTACATTTGTAAACTTATTTTGTTATAGATCTGACTTTTCTGATATTAAACTTATCTCTCTCATAAAATGCATAATGAATATTTTTTACATTCTATATTTATATAATCTTGAATTATATACAGGAATTTATCATGGAGGTTTTTTTTGACATTTTACAGAAATTGTTATCTCTTTTTCAAAAAGAAGATTAAGGAATGACTTGACTGTCTGTAAAAACTATAATAAAAAGATAGTTGTAAAATTAAAGCTAAAATCAACAAACGATTTGCATCAAATTAAAACTGGTAATGCTTTAAAATGTGTAAATCATACGTAAATATTAAGTTGTGTTATTTATATAAAACATTAATTAATAATTCATGATTGAAATAAGTCAAATGGAAACATTCTATTTTTAGAATTATTAGTTTAAGTCAGTCATCTGGTTTAATTGTGATTTAATTTTTTTTCTAGTCCTTCACAAGTGTCTCAACCCCTGTGAAAGTAAAACTTGCCAAAAAAAAATTTTTCTTTAGTTTTATATTGGGTTTTGTTTCGTTTTTATGTTAATGTTAACAATTGTACAAAAAATAACAAAGATCATAAATAATAGACTTTCAAAATTCTTTCCTGTCTATTTTTCAATATACTTATATATTCATTTTCTGACTGATCAAAGTATGAATAATCAATATATGAAATCAAAATGTGTAGTATGCACAGAGCATAGAAATGGCTTTTACAAGTAGGAATTTATCTATATATCATGTTATGGTGACAAAGCATAGAAATAGATTTTAGAAATTTATCTATATCATATGTTATGGTGACGAAACACAAAAAGAAACTGATTTTCATATTTTTTATATTTTTTTCATAAATTGATCTTACTGCATAAGAATATTTTTGATTTCTTGTTAGTGCAATGTCAATTTATACATTATTTTTTTTTAATATTTGTAATAAAATAATGAATTTATTTACACAACGTTTTCTGACAAGGCAAAGATTTAAAAAAAAAAACACCATTTTAACTTTTTTTTTTTTAATATTATGCAGAAATCATCAGAACTCAAAATTGGAAATTATTATGTGATTTGTATGTCTGTACTGTTGTATGTTTATAATATATTTTATATATCTGAGTGCAAGAAAATGAATGGTGCAATTGTTTTGTTAAATTTTTTAGATATTGATAAAATGTAAATATGTAAATACTGATTATAATGTAATTATGTGTATATACAAAAAAACTTTCCAGATGTGCCATGATTTTGTATATATAAAATAATGTACGAAATCATACCATATAAACCCCTATGTAGGTAATTAGGTTGTGATTGTTTAAAATTTATTAATTTTGAAAACATTTAAAGAAACAAAATCAACCGGGTGTTGGATTAGACTTTCGTTTTACTTTAATAATCAAAATGAGATCGAAATGTAAAATAAATCTATGATATTTGTAAATTTTCATGTAGCTGAATTATAAACAATTTGGAAGGGGAACTGTTCTTAACAGATTCAATGCATTCCAGCGTAAAATATCATGAACTTTTTATTTGCCATAATATAATTCCAATAGTTTTCCATTATTAGCATGACAAAAATAATATGACTTAAATAAAGAAATTTTCTGTGGAAAAAACCCGTAGAACTATTAAAGGGGGTGGGGAGGATTCATGATCTGAAATTCATTTAAGATTGACCTTTTTGAGGTTAACGTTAGGGCTCTACATTCAAACTACAATGAATCTTGCTTCTTTGTTGGTTGTTATAAATTGTTTCACATTCCACATTGTTTTTATATGATGTACAAATGTTTTAATACATATCAAATTTTACTTTGTACAAAACATTTTATATACTATTTTAAGAATAAAATTATTTTTCTATTCAGTGATTTTTATGTCTACATAAATTGCTGAGGAGGAAAGATTAAATATTTCACAGTTGTTGAAGTCTTTTACTATAGAAGAATAGACAAACAAAAATATTAGTCATTTCTTATAATTTAATTCTAAATTTTATTTTAAACTGTAGAAAACCATGAAAAAGATGTTGATGATGTCACGGTCACATGACTAAATTATGTCTATGGGCTCATAACAAAATAACGTCGGCCAACCAGAAGACACTTTACATCCCAAATTAAATTATATGATGATATTGGTAAATGTCAATTGAATGTAAAACAACAGTTATGTGTAACTCAAAAGTAAGAACAACAATAAAATATGCAAGAAGTGCCTTGGACGACCATTTCAAAGAACATACACCTCGAAATATTCCAAAGGAGAGCAGCTAGATTCATCAGGCTTGAGTATTCTTGAGACCCAGACAAATGAACATCCTTGAAATTAGTTGACATATATGTAAAACTACCACAATTACAGGAGAAACAAAACACAACCAGCCACTTATTTCTTCACAAGGTAATCTACCAACTAGTTGCATTCCCATTTCCAGATGTCTTGATGGTATTTGGTAAATCCCAAATTGTACACATTCTACATTTGTGTCATTTTACATTGTTTTCAATGGAAATGTTGCAATATTTTTGTCAAGGTGTATTATAATAGTTGTTGAGTTTAAATTCGTATTTCAGATATGCTTTTGAAGTGATGGGTTCCAACTATAAAGTATAGTGTTTTACTCTCTATTTCGAATAACTCACCTGGATCAATCTTAACACAAAAGTTTTATTTTAAATTAAAATGTTCAGGTTCATGTTTCTATTTTTTAAATGTAGTTTTTAATCTGACAATCTCATCATGAAGTTGTAGATAACATTTAGAAAACCGAATCCTTTCATTTTGACATGATCCATTTCTTACCTTCCAAAAGGTGCAAATTGTGACTAATCTTGCAATGTCCTTGTATATGTATATTTCTCATACCTTCTTTTTCTACAAATTTCTCAATTTAATGAGAAATTAAACCAAATAAGGGTAACTCTTCTATTCATCATCCTAGTGTAAAGTTTCACATATTTTTCCATTTATCCAGAACGGTTGTGGAAAATATATATTTTAAATTCTAATTAAATAAGTGGACCAATATCCAAAACTTTTATCTACTTGACCCTGAGGGAGGTCCGTCACAAAAAGGAATAATAGATAATAATCTCGAGTTAAAAAATGTTTTATCCTGCATTGAAGATCTGTTGGTGACCTTCTGCTGTTGTCCGCTCTATGGCCGGGTTGTTGTCTCATTGACACATCCCCAATTTCCATTCTCAATTTTATTTAACAGGGGTAGTAATAATATATACCCAGTGTCGATGATTCATGTTTTTTTACAACCGCAAAAATTGAAAAAAAATTTGGTCGTATATTGGTTAGCGACATCGGCGGTGTCGTAGTTGTCCAAAGACATTTGGTTTTTCGCACTCTAACTTTAGTAAAAGTGAATAGAAATCAATGAAATTTAAACAAGGTTTATGACCATAAAAGGAAGGTTGGGATTGATTTTGGTCTCAACCGTTTAGGAACTAGGGGCCAAAAAGGGCCCAAATAAGCATTTTTCATGGTTTTCACATAATAACTTAAGTATCAGTAAACAAAAATCTATGAAATTTTAACATAAGGTCTATGACAACGAAAGGAATGTTGGGATTGATTTTGGGAGTTTAAGTCCCAAAAGTTTAGGAATTAGGGGCCAAAAACAGGTCCCAAAAGTTTAGGAATTAGGGGCCAAAAACAGGTCCCAAAATAAGCATTTTACTTGGTTTTTGCACAATGACGTTAGTATTAGTTAATAGAAATCTATGAAATTTTAACACAAGGTTTATGACCACCAAAGGAAGGTTGGATTGATTTATCGACTTTTGGCACCAACGGATTAGGGGCCAAAATTAAACTTTGTTTGATTTCATCAAAAATTGAACTATTGGGGTTCTTTGATATACCAAATCTAACCGTGTATTTAGATTCTTAATTTTTGGTCCGTTTTTCAAATTGGTCTACATCAAGGTCCAAAGGGTCAAAATTAAACTTAGTTTGATTTTAACCAAAATTGAATACTTGGGGTTCTTTGATATGATGAATCTAACCATGTATTTAAATTTTGGATATTGGAATACCACAAAGGGATGGTAATAATTGTCTTGGGAGTTATGGCTCAAACTGTTCAGGAATAAGGTGCAAAAAGGGGGGAAAGGGTTTCCACTCAGTTAATGGAAAATTACCTAAGTACAAAACATAATTTAAAAGCAGTGTAAGGTTGGTAATTGGTATAAATAAATTCCATTGGAATTTGCCAAAAACTTCAGGCTAATGAACTGAACATTGGAAATTTGCCAATATAAAATGTTGCATTTGAGTTATCTTTCTTTGATAGTAGTTAAATCAACTTAAATCATGACTGTAAGACATTTTATATTTTATGATGTATTTAAATGAGTAGTTATTGTTGAATACTCCAAAAGAAATTTGAATTGGGATCATTTTTTGAATTTGGGAAAGGGGGAGGTGAAAAAAAATTGGTTGGGTTCAATTGTTCTTATTTCAGATTTCAGAAATGAAAAAAAAAAAATCTTCAAATATCAAAGGATTAATATTTAACAGCATAGTGAATTGCTCAAAAGCAAAAAAATTTTTTTTAAGTTCATTGGACCACATTCATTCTGTGTCAGAAACTTATGCTGTGTCAACTTTTTAATCACTATCCAAATTCAGAGCTGTATCCAGTTTGAATGTTGTGTCCATACCAGCCCCAACCGTTCAAGGTTCGACCTCTGAGGTCGTATAAAGCTGCGCCCTGCGAAACTTTTGGTTAACCATTTGTTTTTTGTCGTGTGTTTAAAAACAAACCCAATGAAAGGCAGAAATCTAAGTATATATTTTCAAAGTTTTCTGTTTAAATTTACTTTCAAACTAAAAATGTGAATAACTAAACATATGTTTTTATTTCGAAATTCTGTATAATTTCATGTAACAATTGAATGTTACATGCTTTTTCCTTTATTTATACGAAATGAAAGCGAGTGACTATCATATTCTTATCAAGAAGCGCTTCCGCTTTTGAATTTTAATATGAGCATCACTTAAGTAATCACTATTTGTCCTTTTAGTGTTTTATTTGTTTATCGTTTGTAAATTCTATTTTAGGACGGCTTCACATAACTTCTGTAGTACATTTATGACTTAAGAACATTTCAACCAACCCCTTTCAGATTTTGATTTGAAGTCAAAATTCGATATTGAACATGTTCACGTTTGTCATTTAGGAGTTGAATGCTCCTCAATTGATTGGGAAACTGGAGCTTTATGTTGTTTCAGTTCAATAACTGTTCGATTATTTTTAATCAACATTTAAATGTGTTATTTCTGATAACGCAAATCGAAAAGGAAGTTGAATACACTGAGAGGCCAAGTTTGATTTTGCCTGATAATTATGCTGTTCTGGAGTTATGGCCCTTGATTTCCTTAATAAATGGAAGGCAAAATCATTGTGAGAGTCTCATGTTGCCTTATACATGGCACTCGAGTAGTATACTGAATAGATGGATTGCAATAGTGAAAAGAAAAAAAAGTATCTACATTACAGAACCTACGAATTAGATCAATTGTTGAAGTGTTCTACTCATAAATATCATCAATATGTGTGTGAAATATTTGCCACTGAAATTACAGCTTTTAACATCAATCAAAAGTATATCTGATATACGGAAGATAACTCTTTTTCTTTAGAATATAGTAATCCATTTCAAATGCGCAACATATACGTTAAGTTTCACAAAATTTTGCAGAAGTGATGGTACTGTACACATTTAAATTTGTCTCTTACATTTTCATGTGTATACATTTACCTTTTTTATTGTTGAATTGAAATTATTATAAAACTTTAAAATTTATATGCAATCAATTAATTGGTGATTGACTGACATTTAATCGAGGATACACTTCATTTATGTATTCTTTGCAGCGGATTCCATTGAGGTTGTAACCAAGGGAAATGTCTTTGGTTAGCTTGCTTGTTAGCTGAACCGTGAAGTCATTGTAAGGTAAGGTAAACTTCCCTACTTTAAGAATAGACTAGTCCGACAGAAAACCAATCTATCTGTCTGTAGGACTATGCTACTTCGAAAGGAGGATAGTATACCTGACCTAACAATGACTTCACGGTTCAGTTAACAAGCAAGCTAACCAAAGATATTACCTTTGGCTACATACTCAATGGAATCTGCTGTAATTGTTTATAAATGTCTCTTTTCTATATTCTTTATGTTCTTTGTTTATCGTTCTATATTCTGTATATGCTAGGAGTAGAAGTCTCATTGGCGTGTACCGCGCAAATCCTTTCATACCAAACTAAATACAAGAAAACGAGAAAGATTAAGTCTATTTTGAAACATGTAACAATGGAACCTTTTTATCAAAATCAAAAATTATAAAAAAAAAATTATGAATAACGACTCTGTGTTTTGGTACGTTAGAAACGATTTCCAACAAAACCAAAAAGGGAATATGAGACAAATCTAGAGTGTACAATATAAGGCACAAAGGAAAGGAGAGATAAAGAGCATCAGCTGCATGGTAGCGAAAAATGAACATTATTAATTAAATCTATAACTATTATAACCGATCTACTCACATTTCTAAAATGATAAATAACATTGATAAATAATAACACGACAGAATGAAGAAAAAAGAGGGGAAAAACGATGTATTCTTTTAAGAAGCACTATTTCACTTTAACATGGTGTACTGCGTTTTCTCGTGTAGCCAAACAATTGGATTTTTTGCGGCAAAAAAAGATCAGATTGTTCATTATATGAAGTGGTAAACAGATCTTTGATTTGTTTATTCAAAAGAAACAAAAGTGCCAACAAAGCACTATTGTTGTCCAGTTAAATATTTATTCTTTGTTTAAAATCAGGTGTCAGAATAAACAAAAAGATATTTATAAATTAAAAGGTTGCTAATTTAAGAGGTCTAGATTTATGCATCTAAAACACTGTCTTGGATTTAACTGAGACTATATATACAACAAGTTATTCCAATAAATGAAAAACAAATAATAAATTCTCAACTCTAGTTAATCAAACCGCTGAATTTGAGAACGCCTGGTATAAAGATTCTCCAGTTGCATAAAATCTAATTTTTGTCGTATTTTTACGTAAATAGAAGTGTTTCAAAGTGCCGTGTTGAAACAAACTTTTTAATTTTTGAGTGATTGTTGGTTGCCTAACATCCAGTGGCAAATATTTCATGCATGTTCAGAGCTTTTAAATGAAATTAAACACATATTCAGTGTAGAAGTCTATATATCAAAAAAGAAGATGTGGTATAGTTGCCAATGAGACAACTCTTCACAAGAGACAAAATTACACAGAAATTTTAAAACAACTATAGGCCATCGTACGGATTTCACTGAACTATTAGCAAAGCCCAAGCATAAACTTTTCTTAATTGAGAATTGTTACACTCATAAACTGACTGTTTATAACAACAGTCAGTCCGACTACTGTTATTACCTAAACAATCAATAGTAATTTTACACTGTGAGAAATATTACGTCTCTGTTTTTCGTAGTTTGCGTGATATTGAAAGGGATTCATCATTAATTAATGTAATCAATTCAACATTAATAAAATATTCATTTCAAATTCCAGATTGTATGGGGTGAATATGGGGAAAACTAAGTATAAATAAGTATTTTAAAATCACTGATCTTAATAATGTCAAATTGACTTTCGAAAACCACTTCATAGACAGTGATAACTCTTTTTTCAAAAAATAATTTTAAATGAAAGACAGCTCATTAGTTATTACACCATCTGCCCAGGTGAATTTTAGATAACACAAGTACATTTGTACATGTATAAAGAATACAAGAGAAACATCTGTCGATTCGATGATTTAATGTAGATCAGTATTATCAGATTATTAAATAATTTATTAACCATTATATAAAACTGAATTATGTAATTGTTATTAATCAAAGCCATCTCCCACTAAGCGAGACTATTGTACGGAAAGTGACTTGACACGGTTTTTGTTTAGTAGCGGTAGGATGTTTTTGACACTCAACTAAAATTGGAAAAGTAGTGAAAAACACAGCAAATATTGAACAAGGTGAGTTGTAAAATATATCACACACTTGGGAGAGGAACAGTAAAAATTAAATACTGAAATGGTGATTCGAAGTTTCTGAGGCTACATTGATTAAGATGGTCAGCATGTTTAAGGTAGATATGATTTTTTAATTACATGTTTAATACAGAACCACTGCATCAATGGTCGTTGTTGTTCTGAAATTGATAACAGTTTATAAACGGAAGCTGTTTTTGAAATATCATGAATCGGCATAAAATATGATGATCAGGATAACGAGATATACATTTAGAAAGATCTAACGTGTAAAAAGTAAAATCAGAAATATACTGAACTCGGAGGAAAATCAAATTGGAAAGTCCATAATCACATGGCAAAATCAAATAACAAAACGCATCAAAAAAGTGTAATATACATGTATTATTATTGCTGAGTCATAAATGATTCAAATAAGTAATTAAGCATTCCTATTTTTTTTTGCATTCACCGATTGACATTTTCGATATACTTTTTCAGTTCTTATAATTTTATGAAAATATGTCAAGTAAATAGCATTCATTCACTATATATCTTTTGGCAACAGCTTCAAGATAATCTTTTGATTTTTAACAAAAGATAATAAAGTGCATTCGTTTTGTTCTTTTTCGATTTAACTGCATTTTTAAGCGACATTTTTGGGCAATTCGTGGTGGTCAGTTTTTGGTGGATGAAGCCGGAGTGCTCGGACAACCCAGAGACATTCGACAGGAAAACTGATTATCCTAGTCAATTAAGATTGGATGCAAGTGCACCCACACGAGCGAGGTTCGAACTCAAACCTCAGTGTTTACTAGCTAGTGCTTACAGTAGAACTACTTAGACAACTTGCCCACCGAGCCTCTGTACAAAAGGCTCATCAGTAACTCTTGTATATATCCAACAAGTTGAAAAGGCTAAATAAAAGACGGAAACAAAGAGTATTAATGAACCTAAATTTCGAAATTTGCCGAATGCTGCTTAAAGTAAATACAGACCAAAATACAGACCACAAAAGTATGCCACTGTTAAAAAGTCATAAACCGATTGAGAGAAAACAAATGCGGGTAATCTATTCAAATAAGACCTTTCCTTTTGCTGCTCTTTCTAAACGCACACTAAGATTTGTATTGCAATGCAAATTGAAACATACAAAAAATAAAGCACAATGTCCTGTGTTTTGTATTTGCGTATAAATAGAATAACAGTCGGCACAAACAGCTCAAAGATGTAACGTCAAAACTCGATGGCTTCAATTTAGATAATAACGAATGAAAACAATGAAAATACACAACCCCATTAGATGAAAACTCTAAAAATATCCCAAGACATTTTGCAGCAGCAGCTTAAAAAAACAATGAACCCTTTAGAACAAAACAAAAATAAACACACCAGTATTGTGTGTAGTGTATACCAATATTTCCTTTTTTTATCATAATTTATTACATTTAGAAGTTTTTTGTTTTAATGATAATTTTCGGAATTCACTTTTTGTAGGTGTTTACAGATAACATTAAATGTTTTTGTCCTTGGCACTGGCGGAATGATCACGTGATGTTTAATAGTGATCTTTCCCTGGTTCCAAATATGAAAACTGAGCATCATCTGCAGAAAATCAATATAACAAGAAGAGCGAAACATTCTATATACCAAAAAGGGAGTTTATGCATGCATGTCGTTGCAGCAGGCCGGAAACGATACTGAAACTGGTAAGCAGTAATCACAGACACTAGGATTGTGAAATTTTGTATTGGCGGCAGACGCGCGTTTCGTCTACAAAAGATTCATCAATGACGCGCGAATAAATGAAAAGTTAAAAAGACCATATAAGGTACGAAGTTGAACTTCTGAAGAGCATTGAGAACCTTGACCGTTTGCACCCAAACAATTCGGACGATACATGAAGTCGTTCCACTGCTTTTATTTAAGTTGATTTTTTTTTTCGTGTTTGATTTTGACTATAATATAGCCATCATTTGATATCTAAAAGGAGAAATGTAAATCCTAACAATGAATTCAATACCGCGCTGAAGTACGTCCATTGTTCATAGTTCATTATTCATTATTCAATAATGAATAATGAAATAGTTCACTATTCATTATTCAATATTAAAAAATGAATAATGAATAATGAAATAGTTTATATTTCATCATTCAACTTGAAGCGGTGAATAGTGAAATAAAAGATAAAAAAAATGACTGTGACACTATAGCTATATCCCGTATTTCTAAATTCGTCTTTTTGGTGATATCTAACAAATGTTCAAATTAATATCAGAAACAATAGATAAAAACACTCTTTAAGTTTCATTTTATATATTAATCTAGTTTTTAGTTTCGGAGGATAAACTAGTGGTGTTTTCCTAACTATTTTTAACAGGAATTCCATGGTTCAGTGTATGGACGACCTGAATACCAAAACATATTTTTCAAAATTGAAATAATCTATGTGGTCTTTCTTTTTTAGTTTTCACTAGAACTTTGCTATTCTCAATCCTTTAATTTTTTTTAGAAAAAACAAGTCGATTGTGCCGCAATGACCAAAAGAGAGTTACGGAGTTAAATGCTAAAATACGCGTGAAAATTAAGAAATAGCCAATTTTGAATAATGAAATGGATATTTTGAATAATGAAATGGACTGCTGCGACCCTTTAACCCCTCATTTTAGATAAACCTTATACCTCATTCGAAAGCTTATTACGAGAGGAACAAAATGTATATAGTCAACATGTTCAGCGATGCATATTAGAGGACTTAAATATCGAAACACGCGTGAAAATTAAGAAATAGCCAATTTTGAATAATGAAATGGATATTTTGAATAATGGAATGGACTGCTGCGACCCTTTAACCCTTCATTTTAGATAAACCGTATACCTCATTCGAAAGCTTATTACGAGAGGAACAAAATGTATATAGTCAACATGTTCAGCGATGCATATTAGAGGACTTAAATATCGAAACACGCGTGAAAATTAAGAAATAGCCAATTTTGAATAATGAAATGGATATTTTGAATAATGGAATGGACTGCTGCGACCCTTTAACCCTTCATTTTAGATAAACCGTATACCTCATACGAAAGCTTATTACGAGAGGAACAAAATGTATATAGTCAACATGTTACAGCGATGCATATTAGAGGACTTAGATATCGAAATACGCGTGAAAATTAAGAAATAGTCAATTTTGAATAATGAAATGGATATTTTGAATAATGGAATGGACTGCTGCGACCCTTTAACCCCTCATTTTAGATAAACCGTATGCCTCATTCGAAAGCTTATTACGAGAGGAACAAAATGTATATAATCAACATGTTCAGCGATGCATATTAGAGGACTTAGATATCGAAATACGCGTGAAAATTAAGAAATAGCCAATTTTGAATAATGAAATGGATATTTTGAATAATGGAATGGACTGCTGCGACCCTTTAACCCCTCATTTTAGATAAACCTTATACCTCATTCGAAAGCTTATTACGAGAGGAACAAAATGTATATAGTCAACATGTTCAGCGATGCATATTAGAGGACTTAAATATCGAAACACGCGTGAAAATTAAGAAATAGCCAATTTTGAATAATGAAATGGATATTTTGAATAATGGAATGGACTGCTGCGACCCTTTAACCCCTCATTTTAAATAAACCTTATACCTCATTCGAAAGCTTATTATGAGAGGAACAAAATGTATATAGTCAACATGTTCAGCGATGCATATTAGAGGACTTAAATATCGAAACACGCGTGAAAATTAAGAAATAGCCAATTTTGAATAATGAAATGGATATTTTGAATAATGGAATGGACTGTTGCGACCCTTTAACCCTTCATTTTAGATAAACCGTATACCTCATTCGAAAGCTTATTACGAGAGGAACAAAATGTATATAGTCAACATGTTACAGCGATGCATATTAGAGGACTTAGATATCGAAATACGCGTGAAAATTAAGAAATAGCCAATTTTGAATAATGAAATGGATATTTTGAATAATGGAATGGACTGCTGCGACCCTTTAACCCTTCATTTTAGATAAACCGTATACCTCATTCGAAAGCTTATTACGAGAGGAACAAAATGTATATAGTCAACATGTTACAGCGATGCATATTAGAGGACTTAGATATCGAAATACGCGTGAAAATTAAGAAATAGTCAATTTTGAATAATGAAATGGATATTTTGAATAATGAAATGGACTGCTGCGACCCTTTAACCCCTCATTTTAGATAAACCTTATACCTCATTCGAAAGCTTATTACGAGAGGAACAAAATGTATATAGTCAACATGTTCAGCGATGCATATTAGAGGACTTAAATATCAAAACACGCGTGAAAATTAAGAAATAGCCAATTTTGAATAATGAAATGGATATTTTGAATAATGGAATGGACTGCTGCGACCCTTTAACCCTTCATTTTAGATAAACCGTATACCTCATACGAAAGCTTATTACGAGAGGAACAAAATGTATATAGTCAACATGTTACAGCGATGCATATTAGAGGACTTAGATATCGAAATACGCGTGAAAATTAAGAAATAGTCAATTTTGAATAATGAAATGGATATTTTGAATAATGGAATGGACTGCTGCGACCCTTTAACCCCTCATTTTAGATAAACCGTATGCCTCATTCGAAAGCTTATTACGAGAGGAACAAAATGTATATAATCAACATGTTCAGCGATGCATATTAGAGGACTTAGATATCGAAATACGCGTGAAAATTAAGAAATAGCCAATTTTGAATAATGAAATGGATATTTTGAATAATGGAATGGACTGCTGCGACCCTTTAACCCCTCATTTTAGATAAACCTTATACCTCATTCGAAAGCTTATTACGAGAGGAACAAAATGTATATAGTCAACATGTTCAGCGATGCATATTAGAGGACTTAAATATCGAAACACGCGTGAAAATTAAGAAATAGCCAATTTTGAATAATGAAATGGATATTTTGAATAATGGAATGGACTGCTGCGACCCTTTAACCCCTCATTTTAAATAAACCTTATACCTCATTCGAAAGCTTATTATGAGAGGAACAAAATGTATATAGTCAACATGTTCAGCGATGCATATTAGAGGACTTAAATATCGAAACACGCGTGAAAATTAAGAAATAGCCAATTTTGAATAATGAAATGGATATTTTGAATAATGGAATGGACTGTTGCGACCCTTTAACCCTTCATTTTAGATAAACCGTATACCTCATTCGAAAGCTTATTACGAGAGGAACAAAATGTATATAGTCAACATGTTACAGCGATGCATATTAGAGGACTTAGATATCGAAATACGCGTGAAAATTAAGAAATAGCCAATTTTGAATAATGAAATGGATATTTTGAATAATGAAATGGACTGCTGCGACCCTTTAACCCCTCATTTTAGATAAACCTTATACCTCATTCGAAAGCTTATTACGAGAGGAACAAAATGTATATAGTCAACATGTTCAGCGATGCATATTAGAGGACTTAAATATCGAAACACGCGTGAAAATTAAGAAATAGCCAATTTTGAATAATGAAATGGATATTTTGAATAATGGAATGGACTGCTGCGACCCTTTAACCCTTCATTTTAGATAAACCGTATACCTCATTCGAAAGCTTATTACGAGAGGAACAAAATGTATATAGTCAACATGTTACAGCGATGCATATTAGAGGACTTAGATATCGAAATACGCGTGAAAATTAAGAAATAGTCAATTTTGAATAATGAAATGGATATTTTGAATAATGAAATGGACTGCTGCGACCCTTTAACCCCTCATTTTAGATAAACCTTATACCTCATTCGAAAGCTTATTACGAGAGGAACAAAATGTATATAGTCAACATGTTCAGCGATGCATATTAGAGGACTTAAATATCGAAACACGCGTGAAAATTAAGAAATAGCCAATTTTGAATAATGAAATGGATATTTTGAATAATGGAATGGACTGCTGCGACCCTTTAACCCTTCATTTTAGATAAACCGTATACCTCATACGAAAGCTTATTACGAGAGGAACAAAATGTATATAGTCAACATGTTACAGCGATGCATATTAGAGGACTTAGATATCGAAATACGCGTGAAAATTAAGAAATAGTCAATTTTGAATAATGAAATGGATATTTTGAATAATGGAATGGACTGCTGCGACCCTTTAACCCCTCATTTTAGATAAACCGTATGCCTCATTCGAAAGCTTATTACGAGAGGAACAAAATGTATATAATCAACATGTTCAGCGATGCATATTAGAGGACTTAGATATCGAAATACGCGTGAAAATTAAGAAATAGCCAATTTTGAATAATGAAATGGATATTTTGAATAATGGAATGGACTGCTGCGACCCTTTAACCCCTCATTTTAGATAAACCTTATACCTCATTCGAAAGCTTATTACGAGAGGAACAAAATGTATATAGTCAACATGTTCAGCGATGCATATTAGAGGACTTAAATATCGAAACACGCGTGAAAATTAAGAAATAGCCAATTTTGAATAATGAAATGGATATTTTGAATAATGGAATGGACTGCTGCGACCCTTTAACCCCTCATTTTAAATAAACCTTATACCTCATTCGAAAGCTTATTATGAGAGGAACAAAATGTATATAGTCAACATGTTCAGCGATGCATATTAGAGGACTTAAATATCGAAACACGCGTGAAAATTAAGAAATAGCCAATTTTGAATAATGAAATGGATATTTTGAATAATGGAATGGACTGTTGCGACCCTTTAACCCTTCATTTTAGATAAACCGTATACCTCATTCGAAAGCTTATTACGAGAGGAACAAAATGTATATAGTCAACATGTTACAGCGATGCATATTAGAGGACTTAGATATCGAAATACGCGTGAAAATTAAGAAATAGCCAATTTTGAATAATGAAATGGATATTTTGAATAATGGAATGGACTGCTGCGACCCTTTAACCCTTCATTTTAGATAAACCGTATACCTCATTCGAAAGCTTATTACGAGAGGAACAAAATGTATATAGTCAACATGTTACAGCGATGCATATTAGAGGACTTAGATATCGAAATACGCGTGAAAATTAAGAAATAGTCAATTTTGAATAATGAAATGGATATTTTGAATAATGAAATGGACTGCTGCGACCCTTTAACCCCTCATTTTAGATAAACCTTATACCTCATTCGAAAGCTTATTACGAGAGGAACAAAATGTATATAGTCAACATGTTCAGCGATGCATATTAGAGGACTTAAATATCAAAACACGCGTGAAAATTAAGAAATAGCCAATTTTGAATAATGAAATGGATATTTTGAATAATGGAATGGACTGCTGCGACCCTTTAACCCTTCATTTTAGATAAACCGTATACCTCATACGAAAGCTTATTACGAGAGGAACAAAATGTATATAGTCAACATGTTACAGCGATGCATATTAGAGGACTTAGATATCGAAATACGCGTGAAAATTAAGAAATAGTCAATTTTGAATAATGAAATGGATATTTTGAATAATGGAATGGACTGCTGCGACCCTTTAACCCCTCATTTTAGATAAACCGTATGCCTCATTCGAAAGCTTATTACGAGAGGAACAAAATGTATATAATCAACATGTTCAGCGATGCATATTAGAGGACTTAGATATCGAAATACGCGTGAAAATTAAGAAATAGCCAATTTTGAATAATGAAATGGATATTTTGAATAATGGAATGGACTGCTGCGACCCTTTAACCCCTCATTTTAGATAAACCTTATACCTCATTCGAAAGCTTATTACGAGAGGAACAAAATGTATATAGTCAACATGTTCAGCGATGCATATTAGAGGACTTAAATATCGAAACACGCGTGAAAATTAAGAAATAGCCAATTTTGAATAATGAAATGGATATTTTGAATAATGGAATGGACTGCTGCGACCCTTTAACCCCTCATTTTAAATAAACCTTATACCTCATTCGAAAGCTTATTATGAGAGGAACAAAATGTATATAGTCAACATGTTCAGCGATGCATATTAGAGGACTTAAATATCGAAACACGCGTGAAAATTAAGAAATAGCCAATTTTGAATAATGAAATGGATATTTTGAATAATGGAATGGACTGTTGCGACCCTTTAACCCTTCATTTTAGATAAACCGTATACCTCATTCGAAAGCTTATTACGAGAGGAACAAAATGTATATAGTCAACATGTTACAGCGATGCATATTAGAGGACTTAGATATCGAAATACGCGTGAAAATTAAGAAATAGCCAATTTTGAATAATGAAATGGATATTTTGAATAATGAAATGGACTGCTGCGACCCTTTAACCCCTCATTTTAGATAAACCTTATACCTCATTCGAAAGCTTATTACGAGAGGAACAAAATGTATATAGTCAACATGTTCAGCGATGCATATTAGAGGACTTAAATATCGAAACACGCGTGAAAATTAAGAAATAGCCAATTTTGAATAATGAAATGGATATTTTGAATAATGGAATGGACTGCTGCGACCCTTTAACCCTTCATTTTAGATAAACCGTATACCTCATTCGAAAGCTTATTACGAGAGGAACAAAATGTATATAGTCAACATGTTACAGCGATGCATATTAGAGGACTTAGATATCGAAATACGCGTGAAAATTAAGAAATAGTCAATTTTGAATAATGAAATGGATATTTTGAATAATGAAATGGACTGCTGCGACCCTTTAACCCCTCATTTTAGATAAACCTTATACCTCATTCGAAAGCTTATTACGAGAGGAACAAAATGTATATAGTCAACATGTTCAGCGATGCATATTAGAGGACTTAAATATCGAAACACGCGTGAAAATTAAGAAATAGCCAATTTTGAATAATGAAATGGATATTTTGAATAATGGAATGGACTGCTGCGACCCTTTAACCCTTCATTTTAGATAAACCGTATACCTCATACGAAAGCTTATTACGAGAGGAACAAAATGTATATAGTCAACATGTTACAGCGATGCATATTAGAGGACTTAGATATCGAAATACGCGTGAAAATTAAGAAATAGTCAATTTTGAATAATGAAATGGATATTTTGAATAATGGAATGGACTGCTGCGACCCTTTAACCCCTCATTTTAGATAAACCGTATGCCTCATTCGAAAGCTTATTACGAGAGGAACAAAATGTATATAATCAACATGTTCAGCGATGCATATTAGAGGACTTAGATATCGAAATACGCGTGAAAATTAAGAAATAGCCAATTTTGAATAATGAAATGGATATTTTGAATAATGGAATGGACTGCTGCGACCCTTTAACCCCTCATTTTAAATAAACCTTATACCTCATTCGAAAGCTTATTATGAGAGGAACAAAATGTATATAGTCAACATGTTCAGCGATGCATATTAGAGGACTTAAATATCGAAACACGCGTGAAAATTAAGAAATAGCCAATTTTGAATAATGAAATGGATATTTTGAATAATGGAATGGACTGTTGCGACCCTTTAACCCTTCATTTTAGATAAACCGTATACCTCATTCGAAAGCTTATTACGAGAGGAACAAAATGTATATAGTCAACATGTTACAGCGATGCATATTAGAGGACTTAGATATCGAAATACGCGTGAAAATTAAGAAATAGCCAATTTTGAATAATGAAATGGATATTTTGAATAATGGAATGGACTGCTGCGACCCTTTAACCCTTCATTTTAGATAAACCGTATACCTCATTCGAAAGCTTATTACGAGAGGAACAAAATGTATATAGTCAACATGTTACAGCGATGCATATTAGAGGACTTAGATATCGAAATACGCGTGAAAATTAAGAAATAGTCAATTTTGAATAATGAAATGGATATTTTGAATAATGAAATGGACTGCTGCGACCCTTTAACCCCTCATTTTAGATAAACCTTATACCTCATTCGAAAGCTTATTACGAGAGGAACAAAATGTATATAGTCAACATGTTCAGCGATGCATATTAGAGGACTTAAATATCAAAACACGCGTGAAAATTAAGAAATAGCCAATTTTGAATAATGAAATGGATATTTTGAATAATGGAATGGACTGCTGCGACCCTTTAACCCTTCATTTTAGATAAACCGTATACCTCATACGAAAGCTTATTACGAGAGGAACAAAATGTATATAGTCAACATGTTACAGCGATGCATATTAGAGGACTTAGATATCGAAATACGCGTGAAAATTAAGAAATAGTCAATTTTGAATAATGAAATGGATATTTTGAATAATGGAATGGACTGCTGCGACCCTTTAACCCCTCATTTTAGATAAACCGTATGCCTCATTCGAAAGCTTATTACGAGAGGAACAAAATGTATATAATCAACATGTTCAGCGATGCATATTAGAGGACTTAGATATCGAAATACGCGTGAAAATTAAGAAATAGCCAATTTTGAATAATGAAATGGATATTTTGAATAATGGAATGGACTGCTGCGACCCTTTAACCCCTCATTTTAGATAAACCTTATACCTCATTCGAAAGCTTATTACGAGAGGAACAAAATGTATATAGTCAACATGTTCAGCGATGCATATTAGAGGACTTAAATATCGAAACACGCGTGAAAATTAAGAAATAGCCAATTTTGAATAATGAAATGGATATTTTGAATAATGGAATGGACTGCTGCGACCCTTTAACCCCTCATTTTAAATAAACCTTATACCTCATTCGAAAGCTTATTATGAGAGGAACAAAATGTATATAGTCAACATGTTCAGCGATGCATATTAGAGGACTTAAATATCGAAACACGCGTGAAAATTAAGAAATAGCCAATTTTGAATAATGAAATGGATATTTTGAATAATGGAATGGACTGTTGCGACCCTTTAACCCTTCATTTTAGATAAACCGTATACCTCATTCGAAAGCTTATTACTAGAGGAACAAAATGTATATAGTCAACATGTTACAGCGATGCATATTAGAGGACTTAGATATCGAAATACGCGTGAAAATTAAGAAATAGCCAATTTTGAATAATGAAATGGATATTTTGAATAATGAAATGGACTGCTGCGACCCTTTAACCCCTCATTTTGGATAAACCTTATACCTCATTCGAAAGCTTATTACGAGAGGAACAAAATGTATATAGTCAACATGTTCAGCGATGCATATTAGAGGACTTAAATATCGAAACACGCGTGAAAATTAAGAAATAGCCAATTTTGAATAATGAAATGGATATTTTGAATAATGGAATGGACTGCTGCGACCCTTTAACCCTTCATTTTAGATAAACCGTATACCTCATTCGAAAGCTTATTACGAGAGGAACAAAATGTATATAGTCAACATGTTACAGCGATGCATATTAGAGGACTTAGATATCGAAATACGCGTGAAAATTAAGAAATAGTCAATTTTGAATAATGAAATGGATATTTTGAATAATGAAATGGACTGCTGCGACCCTTTAACCCCTCATTTTAGATAAACCTTATACCTCATTCGAAAGCTTATTACGAGAGGAACAAAATGTATATAGTCAACATGTTCAGCGATGCATATTAGAGGACTTAAATATCGAAACACGCGTGAAAATTAAGAAATAGCCAATTTTGAATAATGAAATGGATATTTTGAATAATGGAATGGACTGCTGCGACCCTTTAACCCTTCATTTTAGATAAACCGTATACCTCATACGAAAGCTTATTACGAGAGGAACAAAATGTATATAGTCAACATGTTACAGCGATGCATATTAGAGGACTTAGATATCGAAATACGCGTGAAAATTAAGAAATAGTCAATTTTGAATAATGAAATGGATATTTTGAATAATGGAATGGACTGCTGCGACCCTTTAACCCCTCATTTTAGATAAACCGTATGCCTCATTCGAAAGCTTATTACGAGAGGAACAAAATGTATATAATCAACATGTTCAGCGATGCATATTAGAGGACTTAGATATCGAAATACGCGTGAAAATTAAGAAATAGCCAATTTTGAATAATGAAATGGATATTTTGAATAATGGAATGGACTGCTGCGACCCTTTAACCCCTCATTTTAGATAAACCTTATACCTCATTCGAAAGCTTATTACGAGAGGAACAAAATGTATATAGTCAACATGTTCAGCGATGCATATTAGAGGACTTAAATATCGAAACACGCGTGAAAATTAAGAAATAGCCAATTTTGAATAATGAAATGGATATTTTGAATAATGGAATGGACTGTTGCGACCCTTTAACCCTTCATTTTAGATAAACCGTATACCTCATTCGAAAGCTTATTACGAGAGGAACAAAATGTATATAGTCAACATGTTACAGCGATGCATATTAGAGGACTTAGATATCGAAATACGCGTGAAAATTAAGAAATAGCCAATTTTGAATAATGAAATGGATATTTTGAATAATGGAATGGACTGTTGCGACCCTTTAACCCTTCATTTTAGATAAACCGTATACCTCATTCGAAAGCTTATTACGAGAGGAACAAAATGTATATAGTCAACATGTTCAGCGATGCATATTAGAGGACTTAAATATCGAAACACGCGTGAAAATTAAGAAATAGCCAATTTTGAATAATGAAATGGATATTTTGAATAATGGAATGGACTGCTGCGACCCTTTAACCCCTCATTTTAAATAAACCTTATACCTCATTCGAAAGCTTATTATGAGAGGAACAAAATGTATATAGTCAACATGTTCAGCGATGCATATTAGAGGACTTAAATATCGAAACACGCGTGAAAATTAAGAAATAGCCAATTTTGAATAATGAAATGGATATTTTGAATAATGGAATGGACTGTTGCGACCCTTTAACCCTTCATTTTAGATAAACCGTATACCTCATTCGAAAGCTTATTACGAGAGGAACAAAATGTATATAGTCAACATGTTACAGCGATGCATATTAGAGGACTTAGATATCGAAATACGCGTGAAAATTAAGAAATAGCCAATTTTGAATAATGAAATGGATATTTTGAATAATGAAATGGACTGCTGCGACCCTTTAACCCCTCATTTTAGATAAACCTTATACCTCATTCGAAAGCTTATTACGAGAGGAACAAAATGTATATAGTCAACATGTTCAGCGATGCATATTAGAGGACTTAAATATCGAAACACGCGTGAAAATTAAGAAATAGCCAATTTTGAATAATGAAATGGATATTTTGAATAATGGAATGGACTGCTGCGACCCTTTAACCCTTCATTTTAGATAAACGGTATACCTCATTCGAAAGCTTATTACGAGAGGAACAAAATGTATATAGTCAACATGTTACAGCGATGCATATTAGAGGACTTAGATATCGAAATACGCGTGAAAATTAAGAAATAGTCAATTTTGAATAATGAAATGGATATTTTGAATAATGAAATGGACTGCTGCGACCCTTTAACCCCTCATTTTAGATAAACCTTATACCTCATTCGAAAGCTTATTACGAGAGGAACAAAATGTATATAGTCAACATGTTCAGCGATGCATATTAGAGGACTTAAATATCGAAACACGCGTGAAAATTAAGAAATAGCCAATTTTGAATAATGAAATGGATATTTTGAATAATGGAATGGACTGCTGCGACCCTTTAACCCTTCATTTTAGATAAACCGTATACCTCATACGAAAGCTTATTACGAGAGGAACAAAATGTATATAGTCAACATGTTACAGCGATGCATATTAGAGGACTTAGATATCGAAATACGCGTGAAAATTAAGAAATAGTCAATTTTGAATAATGAAATGGATATTTTGAATAATGGAATGGACTGCTGCGACCCTTTAACCCCTCATTTTAGATAAACCGTATGCCTCATTCGAAAGCTTATTACGAGAGGAACAAAATGTATATAATCAACATGTTCAGCGATGCATATTAGAGGACTTAGATATCGAAATACGCGTGAAAATTAAGAAATAGCCAATTTTGAATAATGAAATGGATATTTTGAATAATGGAATGGACTGCTGCGACCCTTTAACCCCTCATTTTAGATAAACCTTATACCTCATTCGAAAGCTTATTACGAGAGGAACAAAATGTATATAGTCAACATGTTCAGCGATGCATATTAGAGGACTTAAATATCGAAACACGCGTGAAAATTAAGAAATAGCCAATTTTGAATAATGAAATGGATATTTTGAATAATGGAATGGACTGCTGCGACCCTTTAACCCCTCATTTTAAATAAACCTTATACCTCATTCGAAAGCTTATTATGAGAGGAACAAAATGTATATAGTCAACATGTTCAGCGATGCATATTAGAGGACTTAAATATCGAAACACGCGTGAAAATTAAGAAATAGCCAATTTTGAATAATGAAATGGATATTTTGAATAATGGAATGGACTGTTGCGACCCTTTAACCCTTCATTTTAGATAAACCGTATACCTCATTCGAAAGCTTATTACGAGAGGAACAAAATGTATATAGTCAACATGTTACAGCGATGCATATTAGAGGACTTAGATATCGAAATACGCGTGAAAATTAAGAAATAGCCAATTTTGAATAATGAAATGGATATTTTGAATAATGAAATGGACTGCTGCGACCCTTTAACCCCTCATTTTAGATAAACCTTATACCTCATTCGAAAGCTTATTACGAGAGGAACAAAATGTATATAGTCAACATGTTCAGCGATGCATATTAGAGGACTTAAATATCGAAACACGCGTGAAAATTAAGAAATAGCCAATTTTGAATAATGAAATGGATATTTTGAATAATGGAATGGACTGCTGCGACCCTTTAACCCTTCATTTTAGATAAACCGTATACCTCATTCGAAAGCTTATTACGAGAGGAACAAAATGTATATAGTCAACATGTTACAGCGATGCATATTAGAGGACTTAGATATCGAAATACGCGTGAAAATTAAGAAATAGTCAATTTTGAATAATGAAATGGATATTTTGAATAATGAAATGGACTGCTGCGACCCTTTAACCCCTCATTTTAGATAAACCTTATACCTCATTCGAAAGCTTATTACGAGAGGAACAAAATGTATATAGTCAACATGTTCAGCGATGCATATTAGAGGACTTAAATATCGAAACACGCGTGAAAATTAAGAAATAGCCAATTTTGAATAATGAAATGGATATTTTGAATAATGGAATGGACTGCTGCGACCCTTTAACCCTTCATTTTAGATAAACCGTATACCTCATACGAAAGCTTATTACGAGAGGAACAAAATGTATATAGTCAACATGTTACAGCGATGCATATTAGAGGACTTAGATATCGAAATACGCGTGAAAATTAAGAAATAGTCAATTTTGAATAATGAAATGGATATTTTGAATAATGGAATGGACTGCTGCGACCCTTTAACCCCTCATTTTAGATAAACCGTATGCCTCATTCGAAAGCTTATTACGAGAGGAACAAAATGTATATAATCAACATGTTCAGCGATGCATATTAGAGGACTTAGATATCGAAATACGCGTGAAAATTAAGAAATAGCCAATTTTGAATAATGAAATGGATATTTTGAATAATGGAATGGACTGCTGCGACCCTTTAACCCCTCATTTTAGATAAACCTTATACCTCATTCGAAAGCTTATTACGAGAGGAACAAAATGTATATAGTCAACATGTTCAGCGATGCATATTAGAGGACTTAAATATCGAAACACGCGTGAAAATTAAGAAATAGCCAATTTTGAATAATGAAATGGATATTTTGAATAATGGAATGGACTGCTGCGACCCTTTAACCCCTCATTTTAAATAAACCTTATACCTCATTCGAAAGCTTATTATGAGAGGAACAAAATGTATATAGTCAACATGTTCAGCGATGCATATTAGAGGACTTAAATATCGAAACACGCGTGAAAATTAAGAAATAGCCAATTTTGAATAATGAAATGGATATTTTGAATAATGGAATGGACTGTTGCGACCCTTTAACCCTTCATTTTAGATAAACCGTATACCTCATTCGAAAGCTTATTACGAGAGGAACAAAATGTATATAGTCAACATGTTACAGCGATGCATATTAGAGGACTTAGATATCGAAATACGCGTGAAAATTAAGAAATAGCCAATTTTGAATAATGAAATGGATATTTTGAATAATGAAATGGACTGCTGCGACCCTTTAACCCCTCATTTTAGATAAACCTTATACCTCATTCGAAAGCTTATTACGAGAGGAACAAAATGTATATAGTCAACATGTTCAGCGATGCATATTAGAGGACTTAAATATCGAAACACGCGTGAAAATTAAGAAATAGCCAATTTTGAATAATGAAATGGATATTTTGAATAATGGAATGGACTGCTGCGACCCTTTAACCCTTCATTTTAGATAAACCGTATACCTCATTCGAAAGCTTATTACGAGAGGAACAAAATGTATATAGTCAACATGTTACAGCGATGCATATTAGAGGACTTAGATATCGAAATACGCGTGAAAATTAAGAAATAGTCAATTTTGAATAATGAAATGGATATTTTGAATAATGAAATGGACTGCTGCGACCCTTTAACCCCTCATTTTAGATAAACCTTATACCTCATTCGAAAGCTTATTACGAGAGGAACAAAATGTATATAGTCAACATGTTCAGCGATGCATATTAGAGGACTTAAATATCGAAACACGCGTGAAAATTAAGAAATAGCCAATTTTGAATAATGAAATGGATATTTTGAATAATGGAATGGACTGCTGCGACCCTTTAACCCTTCATTTTAGATAAACCGTATACCTCATACGAAAGCTTATTACGAGAGGAACAAAATGTATATAGTCAACATGTTACAGCGATGCATATTAGAGGACTTAGATATCGAAATACGCGTGAAAATTAAGAAATAGTCAATTTTGAATAATGAAATGGATATTTTGAATAATGGAATGGACTGCTGCGACCCTTTAACCCCTCATTTTAGATAAACCGTATGCCTCATTCGAAAGCTTATTACGAGAGGAACAAAATGTATATAATCAACATGTTCAGCGATGCATATTAGAGGACTTAGATATCGAAATACGCGTGAAAATTAAGAAATAGCCAATTTTGAATAATGAAATGGATATTTTGAATAATGGAATGGACTGCTGCGACCCTTTAACCCCTCATTTTAGATAAACCTTATACCTCATTCGAAAGCTTATTACGAGAGGAACAAAATGTATATAGTCAACATGTTCAGCGATGCATATTAGAGGACTTAAATATCGAAACACGCGTGAAAATTAAGAAATAGCCAATTTTGAATAATGAAATGGATATTTTGAATAATGGAATGGACTGCTGCGACCCTTTAACCCCTCATTTTAAATAAACCTTATACCTCATTCGAAAGCTTATTATGAGAGGAACAAAATGTATATAGTCAACATGTTCAGCGATGCATATTAGAGGACTTAAATATCGAAACACGCGTGAAAATTAAGAAATAGCCAATTTTGAATAATGAAATGGATATTTTGAATAATGGAATGGACTGTTGCGACCCTTTAACCCTTCATTTTAGATAAACCGTATACCTCATTCGAAAGCTTATTACGAGAGGAACAAAATGTATATAGTCAACATGTTACAGCGATGCATATTAGAGGACTTAGATATCGAAATACGCGTGAAAATTAAGAAATAGCCAATTTTGAATAATGAAATGGATATTTTGAATAATGAAATGGACTGCTGCGACCCTTTAACCCCTCATTTTAGATAAACCTTATACCTCATTCGAAAGCTTATTACGAGAGGAACAAAATGTATATAGTCAACATGTTCAGCGATGCATATTAGAGGACTTAAATATCGAAACACGCGTGAAAATTAAGAAATAGCCAATTTTGAATAATGAAATGGATATTTTGAATAATGGAATGGACTGCTGCGACCCTTTAACCCTTCATTTTAGATAAACCGTATACCTCATTCGAAAGCTTATTACGAGAGGAACAAAATGTATATAGTCAACATGTTACAGCGATGCATATTAGAGGACTTAGATATCGAAATACGCGTGAAAATTAAGAAATAGTCAATTTTGAATAATGAAATGGATATTTTGAATAATGAAATGGACTGCTGCGACCCTTTAACCCCTCATTTTAGATAAACCTTATACCTCATTCGAAAGCTTATTACGAGAGGAACAAAATGTATATAGTCAACATGTTCAGCGATGCATATTAGAGGACTTAAATATCGAAACACGCGTGAAAATTAAGAAATAGCCAATTTTGAATAATGAAATGGATATTTTGAATAATGGAATGGACTGCTGCGACCCTTTAACCCTTCATTTTAGATAAACCGTATACCTCATACGAAAGCTTATTACGAGAGGAACAAAATGTATATAGTCAACATGTTACAGCGATGCATATTAGAGGACTTAGATATCGAAATACGCGTGAAAATTAAGAAATAGTCAATTTTGAATAATGAAATGGATATTTTGAATAATGGAATGGACTGCTGCGACCCTTTAACCCCTCATTTTAGATAAACCGTATGCCTCATTCGAAAGCTTATTACGAGAGGAACAAAATGTATATAATCAACATGTTCAGCGATGCATATTAGAGGACTTAGATATCGAAATACGCGTGAAAATTAAGAAATAGCCAATTTTGAATAATGAAATGGATATTTTGAATAATGGAATGGACTGCTGCGACCCTTTAACCCCTCATTTTAGATAAACCTTATACCTCATTCGAAAGCTTATTACGAGAGGAACAAAATGTATATAGTCAACATGTTCAGCGATGCATATTAGAGGACTTAAATATCGAAACACGCGTGAAAATTAAGAAATAGCCAATTTTGAATAATGAAATGGATATTTTGAATAATGGAATGGACTGCTGCGACCCTTTAACCCCTCATTTTAAATAAACCTTATACCTCATTCGAAAGCTTATTATGAGAGGAACAAAATGTATATAGTCAACATGTTCAGCGATGCATATTAGAGGACTTAAATATCGAAACACGCGTGAAAATTAAGAAATAGCCAATTTTGAATAATGAAATGGATATTTTGAATAATGGAATGGACTGTTGCGACCCTTTAACCCTTCATTTTAGATAAACCGTATACCTCATTCGAAAGCTTATTACGAGAGGAACAAAATGTATATAGTCAACATGTTACAGCGATGCATATTAGAGGACTTAGATATCGAAATACGCGTGAAAATTAAGAAATAGCCAATTTTGAATAATGAAATGGATATTTTGAATAATGAAATGGACTGCTGCGACCCTTTAACCCCTCATTTTAGATAAACCTTATACCTCATTCGAAAGCTTATTACGAGAGGAACAAAATGTATATAGTCAACATGTTCAGCGATGCATATTAGAGGACTTAAATATCGAAACACGCGTGAAAATTAAGAAATAGCCAATTTTGAATAATGAAATGGATATTTTGAATAATGGAATGGACTGCTGCGACCCTTTAACCCTTCATTTTAGATAAACCGTATACCTCATTCGAAAGCTTATTACGAGAGGAACAAAATGTATATAGTCAACATGTTACAGCGATGCATATTAGAGGACTTAGATATCGAAATACGCGTGAAAATTAAGAAATAGTCAATTTTGAATAATGAAATGGATATTTTGAATAATGAAATGGACTGCTGCGACCCTTTAACCCCTCATTTTAGATAAACCTTATACCTCATTCGAAAGCTTATTACGAGAGGAACAAAATGTATATAGTCAACATGTTCAGCGATGCATATTAGAGGACTTAAATATCGAAACACGCGTGAAAATTAAGAAATAGCCAATTTTGAATAATGAAATGGATATTTTGAATAATGGAATGGACTGCTGCGACCCTTTAACCCTTCATTTTAGATAAACCGTATACCTCATACGAAAGCTTATTACGAGAGGAACAAAATGTATATAGTCAACATGTTACAGCGATGCATATTAGAGGACTTAGATATCGAAATACGCGTGAAAATTAAGAAATAGTCAATTTTGAATAATGAAATGGATATTTTGAATAATGGAATGGACTGCTGCGACCCTTTAACCCCTCATTTTAGATAAACCGTATGCCTCATTCGAAAGCTTATTACGAGAGGAACAAAATGTATATAATCAACATGTTCAGCGATGCATATTAGAGGACTTAGATATCGAAATACGCGTGAAAATTAAGAAATAGCCAATTTTGAATAATGAAATGGATATTTTGAATAATGGAATGGACTGCTGCGACCCTTTAACCCCTCATTTTAGATAAACCTTATACCTCATTCGAAAGCTTATTACGAGAGGAACAAAATGTATATAGTCAACATGTTCAGCGATGCATATTAGAGGACTTAAATATCGAAACACGCGTGAAAATTAAGAAATAGCCAATTTTGAATAATGAAATGGATATTTTGAATAATGGAATGGACTGCTGCGACCCTTTAACCCCTCATTTTAAATAAACCTTATACCTCATTCGAAAGCTTATTATGAGAGGAACAAAATGTATATAGTCAACATGTTCAGCGATGCATATTAGAGGACTTAAATATCGAAACACGCGTGAAAATTAAGAAATAGCCAATTTTGAATAATGAAATGGATATTTTGAATAATGGAATGGACTGTTGCGACCCTTTAACCCTTCATTTTAGATAAACCGTATACCTCATTCGAAAGCTTATTACGAGAGGAACAAAATGTATATAGTCAACATGTTACAGCGATGCATATTAGAGGACTTAGATATCGAAATACGCGTGAAAATTAAGAAATAGCCAATTTTGAATAATGAAATGGATATTTTGAATAATGAAATGGACTGCTGCGACCCTTTAACCCCTCATTTTAGATAAACCTTATACCTCATTCGAAAGCTTATTACGAGAGGAACAAAATGTATATAGTCAACATGTTCAGCGATGCATATTAGAGGACTTAAATATCGAAACACGCGTGAAAATTAAGAAATAGCCAATTTTGAATAATGAAATGGATATTTTGAATAATGGAATGGACTGCTGCGACCCTTTAACCCTTCATTTTAGATAAACCGTATACCTCATTCGAAAGCTTATTACGAGAGGAACAAAATGTATATAGTCAACATGTTACAGCGATGCATATTAGAGGACTTAGATATCGAAATACGCGTGAAAATTAAGAAATAGTCAATTTTGAATAATGAAATGGATATTTTGAATAATGAAATGGACTGCTGCGACCCTTTAACCCCTCATTTTAGATAAACCTTATACCTCATTCGAAAGCTTATTACGAGAGGAACAAAATGTATATAGTCAACATGTTCAGCGATGCATATTAGAGGACTTAAATATCGAAACACGCGTGAAAATTAAGAAATAGCCAATTTTGAATAATGAAATGGATATTTTGAATAATGGAATGGACTGCTGCGACCCTTTAACCCTTCATTTTAGATAAACCGTATACCTCATACGAAAGCTTATTACGAGAGGAACAAAATGTATATAGTCAACATGTTACAGCGATGCATATTAGAGGACTTAGATATCGAAATACGCGTGAAAATTAAGAAATAGTCAATTTTGAATAATGAAATGGATATTTTGAATAATGGAATGGACTGCTGCGACCCTTTAACCCCTCATTTTAGATAAACCGTATGCCTCATTCGAAAGCTTATTACGAGAGGAACAAAATGTATATAATCAACATGTTCAGCGATGCATATTAGAGGACTTAGATATCGAAATACGCGTGAAAATTAAGAAATAGCCAATTTTGAATAATGAAATGGATATTTTGAATAATGGAATGGACTGCTGCGACCCTTTAACCCCTCATTTTAGATAAACCTTATACCTCATTCGAAAGCTTATTACGAGAGGAACAAAATGTATATAGTCAACATGTTCAGCGATGCATATTAGAGGACTTAAATATCGAAACACGCGTGAAAATTAAGAAATAGCCAATTTTGAATAATGAAATGGATATTTTGAATAATGGAATGGACTGCTGCGACCCTTTAACCCCTCATTTTAAATAAACCTTATACCTCATTCGAAAGCTTATTATGAGAGGAACAAAATGTATATAGTCAACATGTTCAGCGATGCATATTAGAGGACTTAAATATCGAAACACGCGTGAAAATTAAGAAATAGCCAATTTTGAATAATGAAATGGATATTTTGAATAATGGAATGGACTGTTGCGACCCTTTAACCCTTCATTTTAGATAAACCGTATACCTCATTCGAAAGCTTATTACGAGAGGAACAAAATGTATATAGTCAACATGTTACAGCGATGCATATTAGAGGACTTAGATATCGAAATACGCGTGAAAATTAAGAAATAGCCAATTTTGAATAATGAAATGGATATTTTGAATAATGAAATGGACTGCTGCGACCCTTTAACCCCTCATTTTAGATAAACCTTATACCTCATTCGAAAGCTTATTACGAGAGGAACAAAATGTATATAGTCAACATGTTCAGCGATGCATATTAGAGGACTTAAATATCGAAACACGCGTGAAAATTAAGAAATAGCCAATTTTGAATAATGAAATGGATATTTTGAATAATGGAATGGACTGCTGCGACCCTTTAACCCTTCATTTTAGATAAACCGTATACCTCATTCGAAAGCTTATTACGAGAGGAACAAAATGTATATAGTCAACATGTTACAGCGATGCATATTAGAGGACTTAGATATCGAAATACGCGTGAAAATTAAGAAATAGTCAATTTTGAATAATGAAATGGATATTTTGAATAATGAAATGGACTGCTGCGACCCTTTAACCCCTCATTTTAGATAAACCTTATACCTCATTCGAAAGCTTATTACGAGAGGAACAAAATGTATATAGTCAACATGTTCAGCGATGCATATTAGAGGACTTAAATATCGAAACACGCGTGAAAATTAAGAAATAGCCAATTTTGAATAATGAAATGGATATTTTGAATAATGGAATGGACTGCTGCGACCCTTTAACCCTTCATTTTAGATAAACCGTATACCTCATACGAAAGCTTATTACGAGAGGAACAAAATGTATATAGTCAACATGTTACAGCGATGCATATTAGAGGACTTAGATATCGAAATACGCGTGAAAATTAAGAAATAGTCAATTTTGAATAATGAAATGGATATTTTGAATAATGGAATGGACTGCTGCGACCCTTTAACCCCTCATTTTAGATAAACTGTATGCCTCATTCGAAAGCTTATTACGAGAGGAACAAAATGTATATAATCAACATGTTCAGCGATGCATATTAGAGGACTTAGATATCGAAATACGCGTGAAAATTAAGAAATAGCCAATTTTGAATAATGAAATGGATATTTTGAATAATGGAATGGACTGCTGCGACCCTTTAACCCCTCATTTTAGATAAACCTTATACCTCATTCGAAAGCTTATTACGATAGGAACAAAATGTATATAGTCAACATGTTCAGCGATGCATATTAGAGGACTTAAATATCGAAACACGCGTGAAAATTAAGAAATAGCCAATTTTGAATAATGAAATGGATATTTTGAATAATGGAATGGACTGCTGCGACCCTTTAACCCCTCATTTTAAATAAACCTTATACCTCATTCGAAAGCTTATTATGAGAGGAACAAAATGTATATAGTCAACATGTTCAGCGATGCATATTAGAGGACTTAAATATCGAAACACGCGTGAAAATTAAGAAATAGCCAATTTTGAATAATGAAATGGATATTTTGAATAATGGAATGGACTGTTGCGACCCTTTAACCCTTCATTTTAGATAAACCGTATACCTCATTCGAAAGCTTATTACGAGAGGAACAAAATGTATATAGTCAACATGTTACAGCGATGCATATTAGAGGACTTAGATATCGAAATACGCGTGAAAATTAAGAAATAGCCAATTTTGAATAATGAAATGGATATTTTGAATAATGAAATGGACTGCTGCGACCCTTTAACCCCTCATTTTAGATAAACCTTATACCTCATTCGAAAGCTTATTACGAGAGGAACAAAATGTATATAGTCAACATGTTCAGCGATGCATATTAGAGGACTTAAATATCGAAACACGCGTGAAAATTAAGAAATAGCCAATTTTGAATAATGAAATGGATATTTTGAATAATGGAATGGACTGCTGCGACCCTTTAACCCTTCATTTTAGATAAACCGTATACCTCATTCGAAAGCTTATTACGAGAGGAACAAAATGTATATAGTCAACATGTTACAGCGATGCATATTAGAGGACTTAGATATCGAAATACGCGTGAAAATTAAGAAATAGTCAATTTTGAATAATGAAATGGATATTTTGAATAATGAAATGGACTGCTGCGACCCTTTAACCCCTCATTTTAGATAAACCTTATACCTCATTCGAAAGCTTATTACGAGAGGAACAAAATGTATATAGTCAACATGTTCAGCGATGCATATTAGAGGACTTAAATATCGAAACACGCGTGAAAATTAAGAAATAGCCAATTTTGAATAATGAAATGGATATTTTGAATAATGGAATGGACTGCTGCGACCCTTTAACCCTTCATTTTAGATAAACCGTATACCTCATACGAAAGCTTATTACGAGAGGAACAAAATGTATATAGTCAACATGTTACAGCGATGCATATTAGAGGACTTCGATATCGAAATACGCGTGAAAATTAAGAAATAGTCAATTTTGAATAATGAAATGGATATTTTGAATAATGGAATGGACTGCTGCGACCCTTTAACCCCTCATTTTAGATAAACCGTATGCCTCATTCGAAAGCTTATTACGAGAGGAACAAAATGTATATAATCAACATGTTCAGCGATGCATATTAGAGGACTTAGATATCGAAATACGCGTGAAAATTAAGAAATAGCCAATTTTGAATAATGAAATGGATATTTTGAATAATGGAATGGACTGCTGCGACCCTTTAACCCCTCATTTTAGATAAACCTTATACCTCATTCGAAAGCTTATTACGAGAGGAACAAAATGTATATAGTCAACATGTTCAGCGATGCATATTAGAGGACTTAAATATCGAAACACGCGTGAAAATTAAGAAATAGCCAATTTTGAATAATGAAATGGATATTTTGAATAATGGAATGGACTGCTGCGACCCTTTAACCCCTCATTTTAAATAAACCTTATACCTCATTCGAAAGCTTATTATGAGAGGAACAAAATGTATATAGTCAACATGTTCAGCGATGCATATTAGAGGACTTAAATATCGAAACACGCGTGAAAATTAAGAAATAGCCAATTTTGAATAATGAAATGGATATTTTGAATAATGGAATGGACTGTTGCGACCCTTTAACCCTTCATTTTAGATAAACCGTATACCTCATTCGAAAGCTTATTACGAGAGGAACAAAATGTATATAGTCAACATGTTACAGCGATGCATATTAGAGGACTTAGATATCGAAATACGCGTGAAAATTAAGAAATAGCCAATTTTGAATAATGAAATGGATATTTTGAATAATGAAATGGACTGCTGCGACCCTTTAACCCCTCATTTTAGATAAACCTTATACCTCATTCGAAAGCTTATTACGAGAGGAACAAAATGTATATAGTCAACATGTTCAGCGATGCATATTAGAGGACTTAAATATCGAAACACGCGTGAAAATTAAGAAATAGCCAATTTTGAATAATGAAATGGATATTTTGAATAATGGAATGGACTGCTGCGACCCTTTAACCCTTCATTTTAGATAAACCGTATACCTCATTCGAAAGCTTATTACGAGAGGAACAAAATGTATATAGTCAACATGTTACAGCGATGCATATTAGAGGACTTAGATATCGAAATACGCGTGAAAATTAAGAAATAGTCAATTTTGAATAATGAAATGGATATTTTGAATAATGAAATGGACTGCTGCGACCCTTTAACCCCTCATTTTAGATAAACCTTATACCTCATTCGAAAGCTTATTACGAGAGGAACAAAATGTATATAGTCAACATGTTCAGCGATGCATATTAGAGGACTTAAATATCGAAACACGCGTGAAAATTAAGAAATAGCCAATTTTGAATAATGAAATGGATATTTTGAATAATGGAATGGACTGCTGCGACCCTTTAACCCTTCATTTTAGATAAACCGTATACCTCATACGAAAGCTTATTACGAGAGGAACAAAATGTATATAGTCAACATGTTACAGCGATGCATATTAGAGGACTTAGATATCGAAATACGCGTGAAAATTAAGAAATAGTCAATTTTGAATAATGAAATGGATATTTTGAATAATGGAATGGACTGCTGCGACCCTTTAACCCCTCATTTTAGATAAACCGTATGCCTCATTCGAAAGCTTATTACGAGAGGAACAAAATGTATATAATCAACATGTTCAGCGATGCATATTAGAGGACTTAGATATCGAAATACGCGTGAAAATTAAGAAATAGCCAATTTTGAATAATGAAATGGATATTTTGAATAATGGAATGGACTGCTGCGACCCTTTAACCCCTCATTTTAGATAAACCTTATACCTCATTCGAAAGCTTATTACGAGAGGAACAAAATGTATATAGTCAACATGTTCAGCGATGCATATTAGAGGACTTAAATATCGAAACACGCGTGAAAATTAAGAAATAGCCAATTTTGAATAATGAAATGGATATTTTGAATAATGGAATGGACTGCTGCGACCCTTTAACCCCTCATTTTAAATAAACCTTATACCTCATTCGAAAGCTTATTATGAGAGGAACAAAATGTATATAGTCAACATGTTCAGCGATGCATATTAGAGGACTTAAATATCGAAACACGCGTGAAAATTAAGAAATAGCCAATTTTGAATAATGAAATGGATATTTTGAATAATGGAATGGACTGTTGCGACCCTTTAACCCTTCATTTTAGATAAACCGTATACCTCATTCGAAAGCTTATTACGAGAGGAACAAAATGTATATAGTCAACATGTTACAGCGATGCATATTAGAGGACTTAGATATCGAAATACGCGTGAAAATTAAGAAATAGCCAATTTTGAATAATGAAATGGATATTTTGAATAATGAAATGGACTGCTGCGACCCTTTAACCCCTCATTTTAGATAAACCTTATACCTCATTCGAAAGCTTATTACGAGAGGAACAAAATGTATATAGTCAACATGTTCAGCGATGCATATTAGAGGACTTAAATATCGAAACACGCGTGAAAATTAAGAAATAGCCAATTTTGAATAATGAAATGGATATTTTGAATAATGGAATGGACTGCTGCGACCCTTTAACCCTTCATTTTAGATAAACCGTATACCTCATTCGAAAGCTTATTACGAGAGGAACAAAATGTATATAGTCAACATGTTACAGCGATGCATATTAGAGGACTTAGATATCGAAATACGCGTGAAAATTAAGAAATAGTCAATTTTGAATAATGAAATGGATATTTTGAATAATGAAATGGACTGCTGCGACCCTTTAACCCCTCATTTTAGATAAACCTTATACCTCATTCGAAAGCTTATTACGAGAGGAACAAAATGTATATAGTCAACATGTTCAGCGATGCATATTAGAGGACTTAAATATCGAAACACGCGTGAAAATTAAGAAATAGCCAATTTTGAATAATGAAATGGATATTTTGAATAATGGAATGGACTGCTGCGACCCTTTAACCCTTCATTTTAGATAAACCGTATACCTCATACGAAAGCTTATTACGAGAGGAACAAAATGTATATAGTCAACATGTTACAGCGATGCATATTAGAGGACTTAGATATCGAAATACGCGTGAAAATTAAGAAATAGTCAATTTTGAATAATGAAATGGATATTTTGAATAATGGAATGGACTGCTGCGACCCTTTAACCCCTCATTTTAGATAAACCGTATGCCTCATTCGAAAGCTTATTACGAGAGGAACAAAATGTATATAATCAACATGTTCAGCGATGCATATTAGAGGACTTAGATATCGAAATACGCGTGAAAATTAAGAAATAGCCAATTTTGAATAATGAAATGGATATTTTGAATAATGGAATGGACTGCTGCGACCCTTTAACCCCTCATTTTAGATAAACCTTATACCTCATTCGAAAGCTTATTACGAGAGGAACAAAATGTATATAGTCAACATGTTCAGCGATGCATATTAGAGGACTTAAATATCGAAACACGCGTGAAAATTAAGAAATAGCCAATTTTGAATAATGAAATGGATATTTTGAATAATGGAATGGACTGCTGCGACCCTTTAACCCCTCATTTTAAATAAACCTTATACCTCATTCGAAAGCTTATTATGAGAGGAACAAAATGTATATAGTCAACATGTTCAGCGATGCATATTAGAGGACTTAAATATCGAAACACGCGTGAAAATTAAGAAATAGCCAATTTTGAATAATGAAATGGATATTTTGAATAATGGAATGGACTGTTGCGACCCTTTAACCCTTCATTTTAGATAAACCGTATACCTCATTCGAAAGCTTATTACGAGAGGAACAAAATGTATATAGTCAACATGTTACAGCGATGCATATTAGAGGACTTAGATATCGAAATACGCGTGAAAATTAAGAAATAGCCAATTTTGAATAATGAAATGGATATTTTGAATAATGAAATGGACTGCTGCGACCCTTTAACCCCTCATTTTAGATAAACCTTATACCTCATTCGAAAGCTTATTACGAGAGGAACAAAATGTATATAGTCAACATGTTCAGCGATGCATATTAGAGGACTTAAATATCGAAACACGCGTGAAAATTAAGAAATAGCCAATTTTGAATAATGAAATGGATATTTTGAATAATGGAATGGACTGCTGCGACCCTTTAACCCTTCATTTTAGATAAACCGTATACCTCATTCGAAAGCTTATTACGAGAGGAACAAAATGTATATAGTCAACATGTTACAGCGATGCATATTAGAGGACTTAGATATCGAAATACGCGTGAAAATTAAGAAATAGTCAATTTTGAATAATGAAATGGATATTTTGAATAATGAAATGGACTGCTGCGACCCTTTAACCCCTCATTTTAGATAAACCTTATACCTCATTCGAAAGCTTATTACGAGAGGAACAAAATGTATATAGTCAACATGTTCAGCGATGCATATTAGAGGACTTAAATATCGAAACACGCGTGAAAATTAAGAAATAGCCAATTTTGAATAATGAAATGGATATTTTGAATAATGGAATGGACTGCTGCGACCCTTTAACCCTTCATTTTAGATAAACCGTATACCTCATACGAAAGCTTATTACGAGAGGAACAAAATGTATATAGTCAACATGTTACAGCGATGCATATTAGAGGACTTAGATATCGAAATACGCGTGAAAATTAAGAAATAGTCAATTTTGAATAATGAAATGGATATTTTGAATAATGGAATGGACTGCTGCGACCCTTTAACCCCTCATTTTAGATAAACCGTATGCCTCATTCGAAAGCTTATTACGAGAGGAACAAAATGTATATAATCAACATGTTCAGCGATGCATATTAGAGGACTTAGATATCGAAATACGCGTGAAAATTAAGAAATAGCCAATTTTGAATAATGAAATGGATATTTTGAATAATGGAATGGACTGCTGCGACCCTTTAACCCCTCATTTTAGATAAACCTTATACCTCATTCGAAAGCTTATTACGAGAGGAACAAAATGTATATAGTCAACATGTTCAGCGATGCATATTAGAGGACTTAAATATCGAAACACGCGTGAAAATTAAGAAATAGCCAATTTTGAATAATGAAATGGATATTTTGAATAATGGAATGGACTGCTGCGACCCTTTAACCCCTCATTTTAAATAAACCTTATACCTCATTCGAAAGCTTATTATGAGAGGAACAAAATGTATATAGTCAACATGTTCAGCGATGCATATTAGAGGACTTAAATATCGAAACACGCGTGAAAATTAAGAAATAGCCAATTTTGAATAATGAAATGGATATTTTGAATAATGGAATGGACTGTTGCGACCCTTTAACCCTTCATTTTAGATAAACCGTATACCTCATTCGAAAGCTTATTACGAGAGGAACAAAATGTATATAGTCAACATGTTACAGCGATGCATATTAGAGGACTTAGATATCGAAATACGCGTGAAAATTAAGAAATAGCCAATTTTGAATAATGAAATGGATATTTTGAATAATGAAATGGACTGCTGCGACCCTTTAACCCCTCATTTTAGATAAACCTTATACCTCATTCGAAAGCTTATTACGAGAGGAACAAAATGTATATAGTCAACATGTTCAGCGATGCATATTAGAGGACTTAAATATCGAAACACGCGTGAAAATTAAGAAATAGCCAATTTTGAATAATGAAATGGATATTTTGAATAATGGAATGGACTGCTGCGACCCTTTAACCCTTCATTTTAGATAAACCGTATACCTCATTCGAAAGCTTATTACGAGAGGAACAAAATGTATATAGTCAACATGTTACAGCGATGCATATTAGAGGACTTAGATATCGAAATACGCGTGAAAATTAAGAAATAGTCAATTTTGAATAATGAAATGGATATTTTGAATAATGAAATGGACTGCTGCGACCCTTTAACCCCTCATTTTAGATAAACCTTATACCTCATTCGAAAGCTTATTACGAGAGGAACAAAATGTATATAGTCAACATGTTCAGCGATGCATATTAGAGGACTTAAATATCGAAACACGCGTGAAAATTAAGAAATAGCCAATTTTGAATAATGAAATGGATATTTTGAATAATGGAATGGACTGCTGCGACCCTTTAACCCTTCATTTTAGATAAACCGTATACCTCATACGAAAGCTTATTACGAGAGGAACAAAATGTATATAGTCAACATGTTACAGCGATGCATATTAGAGGACTTAGATATCGAAATACGCGTGAAAATTAAGAAATAGTCAATTTTGAATAATGAAATGGATATTTTGAATAATGGAATGGACTGCTGCGACCCTTTAACCCCTCATTTTAGATAAACCGTATGCCTCATTCGAAAGCTTATTACGAGAGGAACAAAATGTATATAATCAACATGTTCAGCGATGCATATTAGAGGACTTAGATATCGAAATACGCGTGAAAATTAAGAAATAGCCAATTTTGAATAATGAAATGGATATTTTGAATAATGGAATGGACTGCTGCGACCCTTTAACCCCTCATTTTAGATAAACCTTATACCTCATTCGAAAGCTTATTACGAGAGGAACAAAATGTATATAGTCAACATGTTCAGCGATGCATATTAGAGGACTTAAATATCGAAACACGCGTGAAAATTAAGAAATAGCCAATTTTGAATAATGAAATGGATATTTTGAATAATGGAATGGACTGCTGCGACCCTTTAACCCCTCATTTTAAATAAACCTTATACCTCATTCGAAAGCTTATTATGAGAGGAACAAAATGTATATAGTCAACATGTTCAGCGATGCATATTAGAGGACTTAAATATCGAAACACGCGTGAAAATTAAGAAATAGCCAATTTTGAATAATGAAATGGATATTTTGAATAATGGAATGGACTGTTGCGACCCTTTAACCCTTCATTTTAGATAAACCGTATACCTCATTCGAAAGCTTATTACGAGAGGAACAAAATGTATATAGTCAACATGTTACAGCGATGCATATTAGAGGACTTAGATATCGAAATACGCGTGAAAATTAAGAAATAGCCAATTTTGAATAATGAAATGGATATTTTGAATAATGAAATGGACTGCTGCGACCCTTTAACCCCTCATTTTAGATAAACCTTATACCTCATTCGAAAGCTTATTACGAGAGGAACAAAATGTATATAGTCAACATGTTCAGCGATGCATATTAGAGATAGATATAGGAAGATGTGGTGTGAGTGCCAATGAGACAACTCTCCATTCAAATAACAATTTAAAAATTAAACCATTATAGGTTAAAGTACGGCCTTCAACACGGAGCCTTGGCTCACACAGGACTTAAATATCGAAACACGCGTGAAAATTAAGAAATAGCCAATTTTGAATAATGAAATGGATATTTTGAATAATGGAATGGACTGCTGCGACCCTTTAACCCTTCATTTTAGATAAACCGTATACCTCATTCGAAAGCTTATTACGAGAGGAACAAAATGTATATAGTCAACATGTTACAGCGATGCATATTAGAGGACTTAGATATCGAAATACGCGTGAAAATTAAGAAATAGTCAATTTTGAATAATGAAATGGATATTTTGAATAATGAAATGGACTGCTGCGACCCTTTAACCCCTCATTTTAGATAAACCTTATACCTCATTCGAAAGCTTATTACGAGAGGAACAAAATGTATATAGTCAACATGTTCAGCGATGCATATTAGAGGACTTAAATATCGAAACACGCGTGAAAATTAAGAAATAGCCAATTTTGAATAATGAAATGGATATTTTGAATAATGGAATGGACTGCTGCGACCCTTTAACCCTTCATTTTAGATAAACCGTATACCTCATACGAAAGCTTATTACGAGAGGAACAAAATGTATATAGTCAACATGTTACAGCGATGCATATTAGAGGACTTAGATATCGAAATACGCGTGAAAATTAAGAAATAGTCAATTTTGAATAATGGAATGGACTGCTGCGACCCTTTAACCCCTCATTTTAGATAAACCGTATGCCTCATTCGAAAGCTTATTACGAGAGGAACAAAATGTATATAATCAACATGTTCAGCGATGCATATTAGAGGACTTAGATATCGAAATACGCGTGAAAATTAAGAAATAGCCAATTTTGAATAATGAAATGGATATTTTGAATAATGGAATGGACTGCTGCGACCCTTTAACCCCTCATTTTAGATAAACCTTATACCTCATTCGAAAGCTTATTACGAGAGGAACAAAATGTATATAGTCAACATGTTCAGCGATGCATATTAGAGGACTTAAATATCGAAACACGCGTGAAAATTAAGAAATAGCCAATTTTGAATAATGAAATGGATATTTTGAATAATGGAATGGACTGCTGCGACCCTTTAACCCCTCATTTTAAATAAACCTTATACCTCATTCGAAAGCTTATTATGAGAGGAACAAAATGTATATAGTCAACATGTTCAGCGATGCATATTAGAGGACTTAAATATCGAAACACGCGTGAAAATTAAGAAATAGCCAATTTTGAATAATGAAATGGATATTTTGAATAATGGAATGGACTGTTGCGACCCTTTAACCCTTCATTTTAGATAAACCGTATACCTCATTCGAAAGCTTATTACGAGAGGAACAAAATGTATATAGTCAACATGTTACAGCGATGCATATTAGAGGACTTAGATATCGAAATACGCGTGAAAATTAAGAAATAGCCAATTTTGAATAATGAAATGGATATTTTGAATAATGAAATGGACTGCTGCGACCCTTTAACCCCTCATTTTAGATAAACCTTATACCTCATTCGAAAGCTTATTACGAGAGGAACAAAATGTATATAGTCAACATGTTCAGCGATGCATATTAGAGGACTTAAATATCGAAACACGCGTGAAAATTAAGAAATAGCCAATTTTGAATAATGAAATGGATATTTTGAATAATGGAATGGACTGCTGCGACCCTTTAACCCTTCATTTTAGATAAACCGTATACCTCATTCGAAAGCTTATTACGAGAGGAACAAAATGTATATAGTCAACATGTTACAGCGATGCATATTAGAGGACTTAGATATCGAAATACGCGTGAAAATTAAGAAATAGTCAATTTTGAATAATGAAATGGATATTTTGAATAATGAAATGGACTGCTGCGACCCTTTAACCCCTCATTTTAGATAAACCTTATACCTCATTCGAAAGCTTATTACGAGAGGAACAAAATGTATATAGTCAACATGTTCAGCGATGCATATTAGAGGACTTAAATATCGAAACACGCGTGAAAATTAAGAAATAGCCAATTTTGAATAATGAAATGGATATTTTGAATAATGGAATGGACTGCTGCGACCCTTTAACCCTTCATTTTAGATAAACCGTATACCTCATTCGAAAGCTTATTACGAGAGGAACAAAATGTATATAGTCAACATGTTACAGCGATGCATATTAGAGGACTTAGATATCGAAATACGCGTGAAAATTAAGAAATAGTCAATTTTGAATAATGAAATGGATATTTTGAATAATGAAATGGACTGCTGCGACCCTTTAACCCCTCATTTTAGATAAACCTTATACCTCATTCGAAAGCTTATTACGAGAGGAACAAAATGTATATAGTCAACATGTTCAGCGATGCATATTAGAGGACTTAAATATCGAAACACGCGTGAAAATTAAGAAATAGCCAATTTTGAATAATGAAATGGATATTTTGAATAATGGAATGGACTGCTGCGACCCTTTAACCCTTCATTTTAGATAAACCGTATACCTCATTCGAAAGCTTATTACGAGAGGAACAAAATGTATATAGTCAACATGTTACAGCGATGCATATTAGAGGACTTAGATATCGAAATACGCGTGAAAATTAAGAAATAGCCAATTTTGAATAATGAAATGGATATTTTGAATAATGAAATGGACTACTGCGACCCTTTAACCCCTCATTTTAGATAAACCTTATACCTCATTCGAAAGCTTATTACGAGAGGAACAAAATGTATATAGTCAACATGTTCAGCGATGCATATTAGAGGACTTAAATATCGAAACACGCGTGAAAATTAAGAAATAGCCAATTTTGAATAATGAAACGGATATTTTGAATAATGGAATGGACTGCTGCGACCCTTTAGCCTCTTATTATAGATTAACTTTGTTCCTCATTCGAAATTTTATTTCGAGAGGAACAAAATGTTTATAGTCAACAAGTTCCGCAACGCATATTAGAGAAGTAACGAACGACTTAAATATCGAAATACGCTTGAACATTAAAAAATAGCTTATTTTGATTAATGGAATGGACTACTACAGCCCTTCAGTCCCTAACAAAGGCAAATTTTATACACCAAATTAAAGCGTATCGATAGAGGAATAACTTGAGTATAAATGATATGTGCCGCAATGACCATTAGAGGGGTTACGGAGGACCTAAATGCCAAAATACGCATGAAAATAAAAAAATAGCTAATTTTGAATAATGAATTGCATACTTTAAATTACAGATCAACTGTCTTACATAATGGACTATTGTGACCCGTTGACCCCTTATTACAGATATACCTTATACCTCAATTGAAGGCTTATTAAGAGATGAACAGTAGCATGATTATGAGAGTTCTGCCACACACCCATTTATGGTTGGAGTCGAGGGAAACGTTTTCTTTGTGGATGAAATAAACACACACACACACAAAAATAGAAATTCACAGATATAATAAACACAATGGACTTTAAGATAACAAATATGTCTGGTCAGAGATAGAATACGGCACAAGAGGTGGAAATTCTGAAAAAAAACTGGCCGCTGTTAAGGCCAATCGAGAACAGCGCTGCAATGATTAGGAAATTATCAAATTGCGAAAAGTAGGGCAGGACTCAACCTTGATTGTCAAAGACATTAAAGACTTCGACACGAAGTAAAGGCCTGCAAAATTATAACCTTGTGCTGGAAAGCGGAAACTATTCGCACATGGGGATGTGACAGATTAAATAAGCAACTGACTACCGTCTTGGCAAAGAGAGAACCGATGGAGCTGTGCAAATTGTGAGCTATGGGATGGAAAATCATGACGCACCGCGTACGTTTCTCGACTTTTTTATTTTTATAAGGATTGTAGGATCGAAAGAGTTCGAATATATATATAGCAGGCTGATAGACTGCTGAAGAAGGTACAGGAAAAGATTTTAGAAGATAGGAAAGCCATTGCGGATAAAATTGAGGTACATTCGCCGACAAAACATTTAAAGATTTATTTACTACCTGAAATATGACCCCGCTTATTGGCATGGACGTGCATACCTCCCTTATGGGGTCTCTCTGATGTCACGGATTGAAATTAGACGATTGGGCGTTTTAAGGGGCAAAACAATGTGATCATGCACTGTATGTACCTTTGTAAATATTAATCCGACAGGTAAGGCGGATGATGAGAACGAGGGATACTTTCACTCGGGAAACTAGATTTTCACCACGGCCAAGGACTTTGTTGAAACCTTTGAGGAGATGGATAAAAAGATCGTAGAAGGTCAATTGGACATATGACAAAACTAGGGAAATAGTGAATACTTCCTCGGTCCAGCGGGGGTGTATCCCTTCTCTTTACCTTTCTTCTTCGGAAATTCGCGGTGGTTGAATGGGAGGGAAAGGTTCCAATATAAATTGTTTTTCATGCTCCTTATGACTTACGGCAACAGGGGCCATCTTGATAGCGGTGTTTGTTGGTATTGTATTGGCGAAAAAAATCGTCCAGGACATCGATATAGGTGCGTGTGGAGTTGGCTGAAAAGTTTCGAACGTTTGACAATACTCGAATTATCTTCGTTCCCGCTGGAGTAGATATCAATACCTTGCTTTTGAAGCAGCTGATTTACGTGTTTGTTGTACAATTTTTGCCTTTGTCTGTCGATAGCTTCTTGGGCACAACGCTTGGAATGCATTCCGCACCGTCACCCCTTCTTTTTCTTGAGTGGTATAATCCAGCCATATTTGGAAAATACATCGATAATGCTCAGGATAAATTCATTTCCCTTGTCCCTGGAAAAGTCACTCAAATCAAAAAGGTCGCCCGCCCAGGTCTTATCCACACCTCCCACCGCTACACAGCGTTTATGAAACTAGCGTCGAACTGTTTTGTGAACCCCTCAGCCAGCTCATCGGTCCAGCGAACATTTTTTTTATCACCCAGAACGAATCCAACGTTGGTACTGATGATGGGTCCGACGATGCTGCAGTCCAAGTGTTAAGCGAGGCTACATTGTAGCATAGCTTCGTGAACGATGGAGTTGTGTGCGGATGAATCATTGTACTGGGCATAACAAAGATCGTGGTGATATGCTGCCTCGTCAACTTGATTAATGGGTTTTGACCAGGGTTTTTCCTGGGTCAATTATTTTTTTCGCCACCTCTTTCGCCAAAACAATATATTTTTTGCAACTTTATTATTTTTTTCGCCAAGTAACACAAATATATATTTCTTTGAAATTTTTTCCTTTTTTTCCATTACATTGAAGGGTTACTCTCATGCCAACCTTTTTTTATAGATTTCTTTTTAATGACAGTTTTCTTTCCTAGACCATCGTGAATAAGTAAACCTATATGCTTGAAACACGTGTGTCACTGAAACGATTTTGAAGTACTCACTCAAATCAATGATCTATATGAAAGTTAAACGATAAAGTTATAAATCAGAGAAATTTCTTGCTATTGAACTTTTTCGTCATAACAACAATTTACTTTTCTGGACTATCATTAAAAGAAGGAGAGGTAAAGCGTAAATGTTTTTGCTTCAAACACGTGCGCGCAAAGTGGTTAGTAAATCCCTTTTGTGACAAGTGATAGAAGCCGTTTAACCTTATCATTTTGTCATAGCATACAATCAACACCTTTATTAATTAGTCCTTTGATGTCGATAGCTATGAATGCAATCAGCTGAATATTGATTTGCTGTCAAAATCTTAACGAGTTCAAGGTGAATTCCGAGTATTGTCTGATCGGTAAAGTCAGAGAAACCCGAAAAGGTAAATAAACAAGATGGCTGAAAATAAATGGTTATTTATATTTCTTTCGCCAAATTCCTTCGCCAAAGACGAATTTTAATCGCCACAATTATTATTTTTTCGCAAATTGCGAAAATGGCGACCGCCAGCGGAAACCCTGGTTTTGACCAAGCCTTCTTGGTGTCGTCGGGAAGTTGTCGCTTTCTAAGTTAAGTCCCTGGCCTGGTGAAGTTGGGTCCGGGTAGATGCATTTCCATGGGTAATCGGTTGATTAGATTGTTCATGAACCCTGTACCGGTTGAAGCAACAAACTGAGACATCTTGGCATCGCACAACTTGCAGTTGCCAACCTTTCACCGTCGCCCGTTGCTGGTCATTACCTCGCTGGTGTTACCTGTGTCCGTCTTCCTACGACTTTCACACAGAAAATCGTCGCTATTTTATTTTAATAAATGAACATTAAGGACATTTCATACAGTGCCAACGCCCACACGAGGAGTAATCACTACCTCCTACTTCAATGATCGATAAGACGGTCGATCATTGGTAAGTCGGACTGTGGTAAGACGACGCAGCTAAACAACCTATTCATGTGCGATGGATGGCTCCGACTACAATCAATTGTTCGTCTTCGGATTATCCATTCACCAACCTATCTACCAGCTGTTGGAGCAAGCGCTGGAATAAAGCGTTCCCAAAGAAGATATCCGAGACCTCCTACAGTGCAGTGCAGGGCAAGTCACCCTTCTCGTTGATCGATGTGGTCAACACCTTACTACCACCACGACACCCGAGTATCGACACTTTTTTCTTCGAGCAAGGAAGTGATGTACTAGACCCCCGAGAACTTGAACCAGCCGTAAGAACCTCATGGTAAACCTCATGGTGTTCTACGATGTTGAGAAAACAGAACACGTGTGAAGACAACGACGATTGTTTCTACCTGTGCCAGAACTACTTCACACTGCCCATCCAGTCGATCCGGGAGAATGCCTACTTCTCCTGCATCTTCCAGCAGAACGCTTAGAAAATCGACCACATCCGACGTAATCACTGCAACAATCTCACCAAGAAACAGTTTGACGCTCTGTGTAAGCATTGCTGGTCCAAGGCAAATGGAAAATATCGATGCAAACTAAATGAGTGTTATGCGGTATAAGATAAAGAATGGATCAGCTCGAATATTTCTTTATTTATAAAGAATATCTGGACACAGTTCGAATGGCCCTTCAAATGCAATTTTGAGTGGATTCCAGTCGATATGAGGAGCATATGTTGAAAATGCGGTTGCGTGATTCTTCACCCGATTTAAAGCGGTGGAGGTGATTTCAACGCAAGGACCTCCACCATTATGGTAGGGTGGAGCAATTTTCTCAATCCCAATGCCCTGCCAAGACGATTTGAGGCCATCAGTGCATATAACCACGACACGTGAATCTATCGAAGAAAAGGGATCCGTATCAGCTGTGTAATACCTTCATGTGCAACTCATAAATTAGGGCGTTCACACAAACGCTTAGGTTCGTGCAACAGCATTCGATCTATAAGATAAATGACGTAAGTTGCAAGACACCAAACGGAAGATTCAAGCCAGTTATATGCAGCATCGTCTCGACAAGACTAAACGTAGGTGGGACCTTTAAAAGGTGTTTAAGCCTGTGGTTGAGGCTCAGCGAGAGGCAGCTTCACAGATCATCGAAAATATGGCAGACCTTCCTGCAACAGTGCCAGCCAGCCATCCCTTCACCACCGCCAGAGTTTGCCGACCCCCTACTCGTTAGACGACATACAGACACCGTCCTCGGAGCTCGAGCACAGCAGCATTTGCAGCTCAGTATGCCGACAATGGTATCTTCATCGGAAGCTCACTAGTTACTTTTGACGGCGATAATGTTTTTATGGATAGAGTGAAGAACAAAGGAACCCTTGGCTTCTGGGAAGTCATGGTAAAAAAGAAACCATAATCGTTCGAGCTCGACGACCCTGACGACTATGCAGAGATCCTTAATAGTTCCGGTACTATGTATAAAGGAAATTCAATCCTTGCAAGAACCCCGAAGGCGAATAAGAAGTACATGTGGAAGGGAATCGTGTTCCACATCTACCAGAAGTATTAGTTTGGCATTGAGCTACAAACCGTGCTTTTTTTCACTTCAAGCAGCTTCTCGATCGCTTGGAACTGTGTGCTGCAGCTTACGGAGCAGGAAATAATGGTGTGCGCAACGAAATTGTATCGATTTTCCATGCTATGAAAAAGGGTAGACATATATATCAGCATCGAAGAATATATGGCGCTTCATCACAGCATCCTATAAGTAAAGGTTGCAAATCAAGAAAGGTTACGCCTAAAAGTACGCATACGATGGTAGAGGACTGTTTGAAACAATCGCCAGTTTGGCTGCACACATGTTTACTTCATCTTCCACCAAAACCACAGGAAGTAAGGCCGTGAGTGCAAACACAAATGCAGCTTTTAAAGGTGTTGCAAAAGGGGCCCCAAAGCCGTCGACTACGTGGTTGATGAAGTCACCCGCCCCAAAACCGCAGACTGTCCACTCAACAGTCCAGTGTTCAACGCAGCAAACCGCAGCAAAGCAAGTTAAACAACCTGATCTCCGGTTTTGGCATTGGTACCATCCACGACTTCGTGCAGCGCTTTAAATAAATACATAATGTCCAATATCCTTATAACCACCGAAGGGTTGGTCTTCGACGAAAGTCTCCAAGAATATCAGGTTCACGAATACGAACCTCAAGCTGGTGCCAACCTGAATAATCCAGGTGAGATCCGAATCAACATCGAAACCCAAGACTTGTTTCTCCATCCCGCTGAAAATTATCTCTTGGTAGAGGGGTGACTGTACAATAACGACGGTAGTGCATCTGCTCATTCTTAATGGGATCATGTATCTCTTTAAGACCATCAGTTACAAATTATGCAAGCTCTCAAGCTAGCTGATCGAACATCCCAGTCGTTGCCATCATCATGCTGGGAATGTTGATTTATCCCAACAATTTCTTCAAATTCCAAGGATTCAACTAGCTGTGGTACAAAGAACCATCTACCGAAGCCGAGGCCTAAAACACAGGGTTTGCAGCAGGTCATGGGTATATTATCAACAAGCCCGCAAACAAAGGATCGTTTTCATTCACCATGCATCCGAGACACATTTTCGGCTTTGCAGACGATTACAACAAGATTGTGCATGGACCAAGCACGAATTGTCACTCATACGCGACTCGGACGACAATGCCATCCTGCTACTGCCGTCGACGACGTGGTGAAAATCAACCTGTGGACGTGGCAAAAATCAACCTGAGTAAGATCTCTTCGTTTGTTCCTCGTGTCCTTCCTTCCTTCCGATGAAAACAAAACTGCGGTTGTACAAGACCATCCAGAGAAAGAGTAAGATCAATTGTGGTTTCCGAACTAGACAGTGTGATTCTACAAGTGTTACCCCAAACTTACAGTTCTACTGGCGTTTTTCTGCCAAGAGCGGTCGGGAGAAACCGAGATACATCATCGTAGTACGATCAGACTCAAAATGCAATCGTGTTCGACCACTGCCAGTTGCGAACTATCTACGTCACTCTCATCGCAGTACGCTACCCGGCGGTAGACTTCAATGCGAGTTTCACCCTAAGAGCAACGATGACTCTCGTCAGACTCTATCAGCGTTGTCAATAGCATCAACACCGTCTTGGGATTCAAATGGCAGATTTACACGTTCGGTTTGATCACAAACGGCTATACAAGACGGGGAGCTCATTGTAAATATCATCAGAATCAACAGCATTCTTGGGAATAGTGATATTAGTGCGGCGGCTACACGTATATTTTAGACGATTTGTACACATCCACAAGCATGACATTTGGCAAAGACCTTCCTCAACTATTACTCTTTCATTTCAGAAACGGAGACATCTGCACAAAATGTCTCACTTCCGGTTAAATCCAAAATTGCGGTTATCATACTTAAATCCGCCCTGTATCGAAGGCTAATAAGTGAAAAGGTATTATTATCATGCTACTAACATAATATTAAGTACCAACCTTTGTTATCTACTACCTTTGGCTATATGATAGAGATTAATTGTCTTCCAAAAATCCTACTTCTGGTAAAGTCCAACATAGCGCACATACTACTAAAATAAGCTTATTTTTAGAAAGGGTAAATAAAATGTGTTTTAATGTATTGCTACTTTCATTACATGTGCAGCAAACCTTTCTTTTGTGTCCCTCGTGGATACAATGTATAGACATATCTCTTTAAAAACATTACGTCCGGTAATATCCAAAATTGTGGACATAGAAATATCTATTTTCTATTTAATAACACTTCCGGTAAAAATAAAACCCAGATGGCGTAGATTTAAGAAAGAGTCCCCAAACCACATTTTTGATTTAAAGTTTTAGATAGATTGATTAAAACAAAATAGCAGAAGGTCACCAACAAGTCTCCAATGTAGCGAGAAATTCCCGCACCGGAGGCGTCCTTCAGCTGGCAATTAAACTAGTACTAGTTCAGTGATAATGAACGCCATACTAATTTCCAAATTGTACACAAGAAACTAAAATTAAAATAATACACGTCTAACAAAGGCCAGAGGCTCCTGCCTTGGGACAGGCGCAAAAATGCGGCTGGGTTAAACATGTTTGTGAGATCCCAACCCTCCACCTATACCTCGAGCTAATGTAGAAAAGTAAACGCATAACAATACGCACATTTAAATTCAGTTCAAGAGAAATTCGAGTCTGATATCAGAAGATGTAACCAAAGAAAATGAACAAACTGACAATAATACATAAATAACAACAGACAACTAGCAGTTAACTCACATGCCAGCTCCAGACTTCAATTAAACTGACTGAACGATTAGGATTTCATAATATGAACATCAGGCACAATCCTTCCCGTTAGGGGTTTAGTATCATACCATCATTACATAAATGAGAATAACATAACCCGTGTCATGCCAACAACTGTTTTTTTTTATAAATGTGTCTAGTTCCGATGCAAAGACCCTATAAGTGAATCAATATTAACGCCAAAATATGCAATCTTTAATGACCTGACAACAGTATCGTAACTATATCCCTTCTTAATAAGTCTATTCAAGGGTTTTGTTTGTTTCTGAGGTGAATACTGACACCTTTGTGCTTTAATGAATACATTGTCGATACCAATTCTGGATTTAATATAACGGTTTGAGAGAGCGCGCAGATATATTGACGAGCATTAAGAGCAGATTTGACGCTCTCTACGCTTGATGCACACACTTAGTCTACAGTGGTGTGTAGCTGATTCGACGCGATCACTGTCTTTTCAAAGAGTGAGTTTGAGTATTGTGGTGTTTTGCTTAGTGGAATGTCAAACCACTTAGAGTGATTCTAACTTGTTTTCCACAATATTTGTTGCGTGATAATCTTCGAACTTCTTGGCAGTTATGTTTCTCCTAGGACGTGCTTTTTTGTAGAAATTCGTCTGGTTCAATAACGGGAATCAGCCCCTGAACCACTTTGTACATAAACATCAACTTCTAGCTTGTTAGTATTGCAATTGTAAAGAGGTCTTGTAGTTCCGGTTTGGCAATCATATTGGAGACACAACCGTCCTCTTTTGGCTTGTAATAGATGGTGATGAATCTTGCCGCTTGCCGTTGTATCCTTTCTAGCTTATTTGTGTTAGTTACCGTGTATGGGTCCCGTACTATGGCTCCATATTCCATCGTTGAACTGACGATCGAAATGTTTATTATGTGGGTGGTCCATTTGAGGTCTTCCGAAATATTTAGGACTAGGAACGGGTCATGCTTGACTTGTTGAAGTATGTGTCCACTTAAACTGTAGATTGTATGGCTTTTGTTTCTGATGCTTAGGATGTAGAATCTTTTGCATTGAACCGCATTCCCCATTTCATCCACAATGTACAAGCTTCTGCCAAAATGATGAGGCCTTAGAAAGAGTTATTAATAAGTGATCCTCTTTGTCCCTTCGCCATTCATCAGCGCTTGAACTGGGTAGCATAATAGCCAATTCCAAGCTCGTCCCCTCTAAACACATGCCTTGGTATATTGCACGTTTTACATGCTGGAAAAGTCTAGACCAACGTGAGGGAATACCCTCAATTAGTCTTCCCTTTTGCGTAAATAGTTAGTTTCTTGAATCGTTAACATTGTTAACCTCATTTGATATGTCTGTATGATCTAACAGTTAAACCTCGGTGATTTATACTGATCAATCATCATTCTTTACCTTAAATTCACATCTTCATTGCCATCAATGTAGCCCACATTTTTTCCTTTTCAAGCAATCAGAAAACTATATCACAACCGGTAAAGACATGGATCACAATAAGTGTTTGTAATCACTCATTGCCAGGTGCATTTGTAAGGTAATTAATATACTTGTATATTTATCAAAAGCTTTTTGCCCTCCAAACCACAACACGTAGTTCGGATACCCCTGTCACGGAATAGCTAAACCGTCATGACAGCATCATCAGTAACGACTATTCGAATCATGACTCGTGCAAGTTCGTGTTTCCTCACATTAGACACATGCAACATGATTCAATCGCAGCCTCTTAATGTGAGCATGGTAATTAACCTGAAATACATCACGGTATAAGGTTTATCTAAAATGAGGGGCTAAAGGGTCGCAGCAGTCCATTCCATTATTCAAAATATCCATTTCATTATTCAAAATTGGCTATTCATAATTTTCACTCGTATTTCGACATTTAAGTCCTGTAATATTCGTTGCGGAACATGTTGACTATATACATTTTGTTTCTCTCGTTATAAGCTTTCGAATAAGTTATAATGTTTATTTATAATTAGGGGGAAAAGGGTCCTAGCAGTCCATTTCATTATTCAAAAAAACCATTTCATTATTCCAAATTGGATATTTCGTAATTTTCACGCGTATTTCGACATTTTAAAAGTCCTCTAATATGTGTTGCAGAACATGTTGACTATAAACATTTTGTTACGCTCGTTATAAGCTTTCGAATGAGGTATGAAGTTTATCTATAATTGGGGGCTAAAGGGTCGCAGCAGTCCATTCCATTATTCAAAATATCCATTTCATCATTCAAAATTGGCTATTTCTTAACTTTCACGCGTATTTCGACATTTAAGTCCTCTAATATGCGTTGCGGAACATGTTGACTATAAACATTTTGTTACGCTCGTTATAAGCTTTTGAATGAGGTATTAAGTTTATCTATAATAAGGGGCTAAAGGGTCGCAGCAATCCATTCCATTATTCAAAATATCCATTTCATTATTCAAAATTGGCTATTTCTTAATTTTCACGCGTATATTGACATTTAAGTCCTCTGATATGCGTTGCGGAACATTTTGACTATTTACATTTTGTTCCTCTTGTTATAAGCTTTCGAATTAGGTATAATGTTTATTTATAATTAGGGGGAAAAGGGTCCTAGCAGTCCATTCCATTATTCAAAATAACCATTTCATTATTCAAAATTGGCTATTTCGTAATTTTCACGCGTATTTCGACATTTTAAAAGTCCTCTAATATGCGTTGCAGAACATGTTGACTATAAACATTTTGTTACGCTTGTTATAAGCTTTCAAATGAGGTATAAAGTTTATCTATAATTGGGGGCTAAAGGGTCGCAGCAGTCCATTCCATTATTCAAAATATCCATTTCATTATTCAAAATTGGCTATTTCATAATTTTCACTCGTATTTCGACATTTAAGTCCTGTAATATGCGTTGCGGAACATATTGACTATATACATTTTGTTCCTCTCGTTATAAGCTTACGAATTAGGTATAATGTTTATCTATAATTAGGGGGAAAAGAGTCGCAGCAGTCCATTCCATTATTCAAAATTGCTTATTTCGTAATTTTCACGCGGATTTCGACATTTAATTCCTCTAATATGCGTTGCGGAACATGTTGCCTATATACATTTTGTTCCTCTTGTTATAAGCTTTCGAATGAGGTATAAGATTTTTCTATAATTAGGGGCTAAAGGGTCGCAGCAGTCCATTCCATTATTCAAAATATCCATTTCATTATTCAAAATTGGCTTTTTCGTAATTTTCACTCGTATTTCGACATTTAAGTCCTGTAATATGCGTTGCGGAACATGTTGACTTGATACATTTTGTTCCTCTCGTTATAAGCTTTCGAATTAGGTATAACGTTTATCTATAATTAGGGGCTAAAGGGTCGCAGCAATCCATTCTATTATTCAAAATATCCATTTCATTATTCAAAATTGGCTATTTCTTAACTTTCGCGCGTATTTCAACATTTAAGTACTCTAATATGCGTTGCGGAACATGTTGAGTATATGCATTTTGTTCCTCTCGTAATAAGCTTTCGAATGAGATATAAGTTTTTTCTAAAATGAGGGGCTAAAGGGTCGCAGCAGTCCATTTCATTATTCAAAATTGGCTATTTCATAATTTTCACTCGTATTTAAGTCCTGTAATATGCGTTGCGGAACATGTTGACTATATACATTTTGTTCCTCTCGTAATAAGCTTTCGAATGAGGTATAAAGTTTATCAATAATTAGGGGCTAAAAGGTCGCGGCAGTCCATTCCATTATTCAAAATATCAATTTCATTATTCAAAATTGGCTATTTCTTAACTTTCACGCGTATTTCGACATTTAAGTCCTCTAATATGCGTTGCAGAACATGTCGACTATATACATTTTGTTTCTCTTGTTATAAGCTTTCGAATGAGGTATAAAGTTTATCTATAATCAGGGGCTAAAAGGTCGCAGCAGTCCATTCCATTATTCAAATATCCATTTCATTATTCAAAATTGGCTATTTCTTAATTTTCACGCGTATTTCGACAATTAAGTCCTATAATATGCGTTGCGGAACATGTTGACTATATACATTTTGTTACGCTAGTTATAAGCTTTCGAATGAGGTATAAAGTTTATCTCTTATTAGGGGCTAAAAGGTCGCGACAGTCCATTCCATTATTCAAAATATCAATTTCATTATTCAAAATTGGCTATTGCTTAACTTTCACGCATATTTCGAAATTTAAGTCCTCTTAAATGCGTTGCGGAACATGTTGACTATATACATTGTGTTCCTTTTGTTATAAGCTTTCGAATGAGGTATAAAGTGTATCTATAATTAGGGGCTAAAAGGTCGCGGCAGTCCATTCCATTATTCAAAATATCCATTTCATTATTCAAAATTGGCTATTGCTTAATTTTCACGCGTATTTCGACATTTTTACAATTCTCTAATATGCGTTGCGGAACATGTTGACTATATACATTTTGTTTCTCTTGTAATAAGCTTTCGAATGAGGTATAAAGTTTATCTATAATTAGGGGTTAAAGGGTCGCAGCAGTCCATTCAATTATTCAAAATATCCATTTCATTATTCAAAATTGGCCATTTCTTAACTTTCACGCGTATTTTGACATTTAATTCCTCTAATATGCGTTGCGGAATATGTTGACTATATACATTGTGTTCCTCCCGAAATTAGCTTTCAAATGAGGTATAATGTTTATCTATTATTATGGGCTAAAGGGTCGCAGCAGTCCATTCCATTATTCAAAATATCCATTCCATTATTCAAAATATCCATTTCATTATTCAAAATTGGCTATTTCATAATTTTCACTCGTATTTCGACATTTAAGTCCTGTAATATGCGTTGCGGAACATATTGACTATATACATTTTGTTCCTCTCGTTATAAGCTTTCGAATTAGGTATAATGTTTATCTATAATTAGGGGGAAAAGGGTCGCAGCAGTCCATTCCATTATTCAAAATATCCATTTCATCATTCAAAATTGCTTATTTCGTAATTTTCACGCGGATTTCGACATTTAATTCCTCTAATATGCGTTGCGGAACATGTTGACTATATACATTTTGTTCCTCTTGTTATAAGCTTTCGAATGAGGTATAATGTTTTTCTATAATTAGGGGCTAAAGGGTCACAGCAGTCCATTCCATTATTCAAAATATCCATTTCATTATTCAAAATTGGCTTTTCGTAATTTTCACTCGTATTTCGACATTTAAGTCCTGTAATATGCGTTGCGGAACATGTTTACTTTATACATTTTGTTCCTCTCGTTATAATCTTTCGAATTAGGTATAACGTTTATCTATAATTAGGGGCTAAAGGGTCGCAGCAATCCATTCCGTTATTCAAAATATCCATTTCATTATTCAAAATTGGCTATTTCTTAACTTTCGCGAGTATTTCAACATTTAAGTCCTCTAATATGTGTTGCAGAACATGTTGAGTATATGCATTTTGTTCCTCTCGTAATAAGCTTTCGAATGAGATATAAGGTTTTTTTTAAAATGAGGGGCTAAAGGGTCGCAGCAGTCCATTCCATTATTCAAAATATCCATTTCATTATTCCAAATTGGCTATTTCATAATTTTCACTCGTATTTCGACAGTTAAGTCCTGTAATATGCGTTGCGGAACATGTTGACTATATACATTTTGTTCCTCTCGTTATCAGCTATCGAATTAGGTATAATGTTTATCTATAATTAGGGGATAAAGGGTCGCAGCAGTCCATTCCATTATTCAAAATATCCATTTCATTATTCAAAATTGGCTATTTCTTAACTTTCACGCATATTTCGACATTTAAGTCCTCTAATATGCGTTGCGGCACATGTTGACTATATACATTGTGTTCCTCTTGTTATAAGCTTTCGAATGAGGTATAAAGTTTATCTATAATCAGGGGCTAAAAGTTCGCAGCAGTCCATTCCATTATTCAAAATATCCATTTCATTATTCAAAATTGGCTATTTCTTAACTTTCACGCGTATTTCGACATTTAAGTCCTCTAATATGCGTTGCAGAACATGTCGACTATATACATTTTGTTTCTCTTGTTATAAGCTTTCGAATGAGGTATAAAGTTTATCTCTTATTAGGGGCTTAAAGGTCGCAGCAGTCCATTCCATTATTCAAAATATCCATTTCATTATTCAAAATTGGCTATTTCATAATTTTCACTCGTATTTCGACAGTTAAGTCCTGTAATATGCGTTGCGGAACATGTTGACTATATACATTTTGTTCCTCTCGTTATCAGCTATCGAATTAGGTATAATGTTTATCTATAATTAGGGGCTAAAGGGTCGCAGCAGTCCATTCCATTATTCAAAATATCCATTTCATTATTCAAAATTGGCTAACATGTTTAACCCCGTCGAATTATTTATGTACGACTGTGTCTGTCCCAATTCAGGAGTCTATAATTTAGTGATTGTCGTTTGTCTATGTGTTATATATTTGTTGTTCGTTCATTTTTTAAAATAAATAAGGCCGTTAGTTGTCTTGTTTAAATTGTTTTACATTGTCTTATTGGGGCCTTTTATAGCTGACTATGCGGTATGGGCTTTGCTCATTGTTGTAGGCTGTACGGTGAGCTATAGTTGTTGATGTCTGTATCATTTTGGTCTTTTGTGGATGTTTGTCTCATTGACAATAATACCACATCTTCTTTTTTATATTTCCTCATTTTTATGCATATTGTGGCATTTAGGTCGTCCGTAAACCCTCTTATGGTCATTGCGAATCAAAATATAGCTATAGTGTCACGGTCAAATGTTTTTATATTTTTTTCACTATTCACCGCTTCAATTTGAATAATGAAACATAGACCATTTCATTATTCATTATTCATTTTTCAATATTGAATAGTGAATAATGAACTATTTCATTATTCATTATTGCATAATGAATAATGAACTATGAATAATGGACGTACTTCAGCCCGGTGAATTCAATAGGGATATTTTGCAGTTGGTCGATGAATGCGATGAATGTATAGGCTTGTTAGTACACATGTAAGTGCACATTTTTTAAGGGCCAGCTGATGCACGCCTCCGTATGCGGGTTTTCTCGCTGTGTTGAAGATTCAGTGGTGGTCTTCTGTTGTCTCTTCAACAAATTTCTCATTTCCATTCACAAGTGCACATTTTTTAAGGGCCAGCTGATGCACGCCTCCGTATGCGGGTTTTCTCGCTGTGTTGAAGATTCAGTGGTGGTCTTCTGTTGTCTCTTCAACAAATTTCTCATTTCCATTCACATTTTTTCTTATTGTTAGTTAGGGACAGATATATTTTCCCCAAAAACAGTTCATCTACGGACACCTCAAACTTTTGTTATGTCTAGTGGTGTTTTCGATTTCCTTACACGAGGCACTGGATTGAACATCATAATTGAAACCGGGCGTGTCTGTATATTTTTACATCACAATTGAAACCGGACGTGTCTGTGTATTTTTACATCACAATTGAAACCGACATCACAATTGAAACCGGACGTGTCTGTGTATTTTTACATCACAATTGAACCCGGACGTGTCTGTGTATTTTTACATCACAATTGAAATCAGACGTGTCTGTGTCTTTTTACATCACAATCGAAACCAGACGTGTCTGTGTATTTGTGCATCCCAAATACATAAACATACACACTTCTTTATCTATCAAGTTGTATCACTGTCGGATAGGTCAGTCAACTCCTTGGGTGGACAACATATTATATTTGCATGATTTGTACAGGAAACCATAATAATAGTATCAACAAAGACCATGCATAAGCTAGCGAACAATAAGCCAATGAACAATAAGACGGTATATCGAGAAACCAAAAAAATAAAATAAGACAACAACGGCCGTTAAATTAAAAAAACATTCATCAACAAAGCTACCAATTTAACACAATGGTTATTGGTAATAAACTCAATCTGCATTTTAACATCGAAATAAAGCATCGGTATTATATCTAACGCTTATAAACTTTATGTCTGTTAATTTATTAATTTGCAGCAAATATTGAATTTCGACGATTTTACTGTTAATGTTTGATAATTCAAATCAATTAGAAATTGATCATAGCTATTTAATAAACTGGACTCCTGTTGTGTTCACTTATCGCTACACTGACCTTGGGTGCAAGGCTTTAGATGGAATGGCGGACCAGTTAAAGCTATTTAATATATGTCAAAATCCGATAAAGATTAACATATTGCGTTTGTTTACATACGGGTACTAGTATTTGAAAGAGGAGACTCGAGAATTTTACATAATTTTTTTTTTTTTTTTTAATGTAAGGTTTTCCAAAGCACCAATGACAACTTGGCAATCAACTTTGGAAAAACATCGGCTTAACATTCAATTTAGAAAAGAATTATATAAAAAGAAGACAGGAGATATAAAGGAGAACTGGATTATAGAGAAAAAAAGAGCCCTTCCCGACCGGATATAACACATATGCATCCTCAAGATGGTGCCTGTTTTGCTAAGAATGATGTATCAACAGCAAAAGTTTTGTTGATAAAGTGTCATGGTCTCTGCAAGTAAAATATCTATTGTAAGAAATCATTGAGGAGTCATGTTGTGTCTTGTTGCTCGGCATTTCTACTACCGTACCCAATATAACGTATATTTCAAGCGACAGCCAACATTTTTTCCCTTCCTTTTGGGAAAAACAAATTTTCAAAATCTGCCTTACTAATTTATTGTTTAATTGTCATCGCCTTGCATATACATGGTATATTAGCCACTGTACGATAAAGCATTCAACCACTACTGAATCAAAAGAAAATCTGTTAATGACTTTTGTTCATCTTTTTGTATACCTCAGGGTTACTCCTATATGCGCAAATTTACAAAAGAGAGGCAAAAGATACCAGAGGGGCATTCAAACTCACAGATCGAAAATAAACTGACAACGCCATGACTAAAAAAGAAAAAGACAAACAGACAAATAGACAAATAGTAGTACACAAGACAAACCATAGAAAGCTAACGACGAAGTAACACACACCCCCACCAAAAGCTGGGGTTATCTCAGGTGCTCCGGAAGGGTAAGTAGATCCTGCTCCACATGTAGCCGTTTTGATCATGTTATTACAAACTCTGTACAAATAACGTATTTAAAACATATTACTCCGTACAGCCTTTAATCTTTCAAGAAAAAAATCAAATCTATACAATTATTTCTGACATTATATATTTCAAACAAACAAAAAGCACCAGAGGATGGAACAAAAAATATTTATCGGACGCGAGATTCAAAATCTCATATGAATGAAGCAACATCGAGAATTAAAGAAGCAACATCCTAATTTTTTTTAATTACTAATGACATAAAAAAAAATCGTAAAGAACCAAGTCATAAAGATATCCCCAACTAGTTACTTGAAAACAACAACATTCCGAACAGTACGAGCGAATCCACTCCTACAGAAATGTAATTGCAGAGAAATATATCAGAACAAACTTTTTGAATTACCCCAAAACATTTTAGAGACGAATGGTATTAGAAATCAAATATTATATTAAAACTTAAACCAAGTTGCATTAAAAAACGACATTTTTATCTCTCATTTAAAATTTAAAATTTTGAATTTAGAATCTTTTGTTACGATATATTGATTGAAATGAAATTTTGTTCTACCCAAATTAATCTATATTAGTTTTACCAAGTATAAGGACATACACTTGATATTTTCTATTTGCACTTCATAAATATTTAATAAATTTTCTTGCCATCGATTTCCCTTTTCATTCATATATATTATATAGTTCTATTTCTGACCATTTAACCACATACTTAAACTACGAAGGATTGTTGTGTTTTACTTTTAAAGATTAAACCGATTAATTAATCTCTTAAACAAAAGACTCTCGTCTTAAAAATCAGCCACGTCGCCCCGGTATCAAGTTAACTTGTTTTCTTCTATTTACAAATGGTTTAAATTTAAGGTAAGAAATTGTTTATTTATTTATTTCATACGAGTGTTTATTTATTTATTTCATATAGATGTTTATTTATTTACTACATATGAGAATGTGTAATCACAGCAATGCAATTGTTTATTTTTGCGTATGAGAATATGTAACTATAATCATAGCATTTAGATCAACAAGAAAAAAATCTACCACAGAAAAAAACAATAAATGAAATTTAAACCAGAAAAATTGTCTTTGTTTATTTACACCTTGTACACAGCTGATATATACTTGTATATCAGTATTATGCATTTATTATAAAAAAAATATCAGTAAAATTTTAAGAAGGAATAGTAATGCCTTTTGCTTTTGATTGGCAATAAAAATAAATTTTATTAACTGGAATTTGTCAGCCAAAATATTTGATTTAAATATCACCAGCTTATTTCAAAGTATTGACTTCTGGACAGTTGGTACCCTCAAGAATCGATAGTCCACTAAAAGTGACAATGACCAAATGGTAGTAAACAAAATAAATTATACGGATCCCGTGCGTACGAATAATGATTGCATTAAACAATTACGGCCTTCGTCAATACTCAATATGAGAACTGCTTTACTAAATATCAATAAGAACATAATTTTAGTCTTAGATGTATGATTTTTTTCATTAGTTGTTAGTGGCTTTGAACTAGCTGTCAGATACCTGCGAGTACTTTCAGATCTGTTCCTATTGTTTTTTTTGTTGTCGGGATGTACAAGTACCCGGCCACATCCACTTGTATTTTTCGTCTATCTGATGAGTTAAGCCTTTTTCAACTGATTTGTATAGTTCGTACTTATGTTGAACGGTTATACCACTGTCCCAGATTAGGGAGAAGGTTGTGATCCCGCTAACATGTTCAACCCCGCCACATTATTTATGTATGTGCCTGTCCAAAGTCATGAGCCTGTAATTCAGTGGTTGTCGTTTGTTTATTTGTTACATATTTGTTTTTGTTCATTTTTTTATACAAATAAGGCCGTTAGTTTTCTCGTTTGAATTATTTTACATTGTTATATCGGGGCCTTTTATAGCTGAATATGCGGAATGGGCTTTGCTCATTGTTGAAGGCCGTACGGTTGTAAAATGTCTGTGTCATTTTGGTCTCTTGTGGACAGTTGTCTCATTGGCAATCATACCACATCTTTCTTTTTTATATCAAATTTAGAAATTAAATTCTCGTGAATCCAAAAGTTTGTTTTTGAGTATTACCCCATTGACGAATGCTATTAAGTTGTAAATCATACGATTCTTGCAAATTTTTATAACAGAATTTTCATAAATTACAATAAAAGTATTATATGCTACTTCTTCTTTCACAGGGAAATCCATCCTCATAAAGAAATATTTTGACTACACAATTATTTTGCCTACGCCCAACGATATTCTGCGAAAAAAATGCTGTTTTTTTGTGATTATTTTGTTAGCAGTAACTATACGGTGTCGATAACGATACATCCTTTTATATATATCTGTATGACATTGACATCTGCTCTTTAAAGCATTCATTTTGCCCTCTGTGCGTATTTTTTATCAAGGTGAAAAAAAATATGAAAATATATAATCATGCAACCCATTGACGGATCTAGGGGGAGGGTTCCGGGGTTGGACCCCCTTTTGCGGACGATCAATTCATTTGAATGGGGACATATAGTTGGAACCCTCCTTTGTCCTGGATCGGGAACCCCCCTTTTGAAAATGGCTGGATCCGCCCCTGCAGTGAACCTTACTTTGAAAGACCAAATCAAATAAGCCGTCTGATAATCTAAAATACTTTGACATAATCATGCAACCCTACTTTGAAAGACCAAATCAAATACGCCGTCTGATAATCTATGATTACTTTTTAGTCAAATTGATGTGTCCATATTCTATCAAACATGATTGATGATTGTGATTGTAATCTTGTCAGACATCGCAAATTGTTATTTGATGCAATGTGCACCTTTCCAGAAATACTCGACGAAAATATATATAATTGGAAATGAGTTTTTGTCTTGATTCGAACTAGTTTTGGCTCAATGTAAATTGAAGAACAAACGAGATAATTTCTTTTTTATTTGCAAGAAACAAAGGATTGGTATAACATGGACTACTTTTAAATGTATTTTGACATCCAACTTACTGATCACCAAAATCGATTAAAATCTGAAATTATGTGCTCAATGTTGTTTTAATATTCGTAGCTACCTCTGAACACAGGTCTTTATTGAAGCGAGCAAGATTATACTTCGGAAAGGAGAAAGCATACCTACCAACTATCACTATTTGCGGGGGATTTCCCCCATGGAGGCTCCCAAATGAAATATTGAAAGAGTGATTTAGTCCTCAATTAATTTTACAATGGCTATAGGCTTGTAAAAGTATGAGAAAGCAAAAAACAATATCAAAATATATTTGAAGCCCCCCTCCCTTGGAGTTTTTATATTGGACTATATGAGCCATCTTGCCCATGGGTATTTTGAAAAGTTGGCAGGTATGAGAAAGCAAATTTCAAAGAATAGTTACAGAGTCTGTTTCAGACTTCGGGAAATGACTTTCTTAAAAACGTTATATCAAAGCTCTGTCGAACGATGCCGGATGAAATACTTTTCAGAAATAATAAGTCAAACTACCATAATATATGTATTTAGAAGAACCTATTTATAGTAAGCAGTAAACTGTGCAAAACTGCATCTGCATATTTTTTTTTATTTTGCCGAGTAATCTTTTTTGTTTTGTTTATTGAAGGTGTTTGCATTTTGGTTGTTAATGATGTTGCCTCTCTTCAAATTACTTTCCTTTTCTCTTGTTGTTTGGTTCTATTGTATAGGTATTAACAAGAAGTATTTATAAGTCCATTATAACATTTATTTTGTGTTCTGTGTTTTCAGTCTGTCAAGTTGTGATACGCAATGCCAGTCAAGTGGCAATGTCCTGGATATCCAAAATGCCAGAAAACATTTCAATATGGTTCAGGATTAAAAGCTCACATAAGTTCGTGTAAACGGGCACAGAGTAAGCGAGCAAAGAAGAAAAAAGATGAAATGGAAACCATTATAACTATCATTCAATTTGTGGAGGATCGACAACGCGGAAATATTACAATAGCCCGACGGAGAGTTCCGGATTTTATACAGCCAAGTGCAGTGCTCGCTAGGATTTAACATGGATTTATCTTATCTGCGACTATTGTATTTCAAGGATTTCTTTTTGTTCTGGATATATATTAAAAAGATATGTTTATTCAATGAGTTGCACTTTCGAAATCAACGTAAAGTGAAAAGATAAATTGATTTGAATGTTTACTTTTATAATATTTATAAATGCGAATATTCAATAAAAGTATCGTCATACGAAATAATATATTGAAAAGAACTTCAGACTTATATAATATAGCTTGAAACTTATAATGGTTAAAAACTCTAAACTCCATTTATCCAATTATTTATATTGAATTACTGTAATTGAAAGACCAAAGAAGTGGGACATCAAACTATTATACACTAATTCGTATATCAAGTAATTTGTTGTTTTTCATGCCTAGTTTATTAAGCATGTTTTTGTTCATACGAAACTGGTGCGGGATGAGTTATTTTTTCATAGCCGGCATATTTCAATTCGCTTGTATCATTTTTGTTTTGTTTTTGAAATGTGTATTTATGTTACATGAAACCATTTGACATGCTCTTTACTGTTAAGTTATTGAGCTAATATTGTTTGTGATTGTTTTAATAGGCCAATGATGCTTAGTTTAGACTGTGTGGGACAGTGTGCCATGTTATATCATTTATAATTGCATGTATTATTGATATATTTCTTTCAGATAATGTTTTTTTGTTTATAAAAGAAGTTAAGAATAACAATAAGAGTGCTGAAGAAATTCTACAGGAGTTTACCATTAAAAGGGTTGTAAATTCGTTACAATGTACCTTTATGAATGTACACCCTCAAAACAGACAATTCAAAACAGTGTGCAAACTTGTGATGATAACTGAAATATTTTAAACGTTTATTTACCACGTTCTATTTTTGTGAACAATAAATTGCCAGTCTGAAAGTACAATCTACTGACCAGGTAGATACAATGTATTAGAAAACTGACACTTGTAATATGTAAATTAGGGTACTACAAAAGGATATCGATTAAAAAAAACCTGTAAACTTATAGGTCAAAACATATGAAAATGAAAAGATTTGTTTTCTTTTGGCTAATCACTTTTGATATCAAACCATCGGGGAAACAAACTGTATTTTAATTCAAATATGGGTTTGCATTTACGTGTCTCCGAAGTTTATTTGAACATTTATTTTTGCTTTTCAATTTTTTATATGATTGTCAATAATAAATTAAAACACACAACGGTAAAATCTATTATCAATTATTAAAGTTAAAATCAAAGAAAAGTATCAAATATTTAATAAAACGAATCGTATTAAAGCATGTATTTTCTAGTAGTATTGTGTCAATGTCACAGTTCCTGATATCTAACTAAGTATTCTCAATTTTGTGTTTTGTTTTGCTTTGCTTTTACGTTTTAGTATTGACAATTGTAATTCATATCAATTATAACAAATTTATAGCATGTTATGTTTTTTGTCCTTTTTTTTAATTAGACATGAAATAACAATTTATTGTCTCTGATAATTTTTGTTTTAAACTATTAAAATGGCAAATATGTGTAATTTTTGTGAGCTGAGATATGAGGAAATATCTTTTAACAGCATCGATATCTTCTTCTCCATCTAATTTGTACTTACATAAGTAACAAGACAGATGACAAATACGGAACAAAATCTGCTCACCGTTTCTTAGCACATGAGATCAACTTCAGTTTTTGGTCGGGTTCGTGTTGCTTGGATTTTAGTTTCCAATATGTGTTGTGTTTTGTGTACCTGTTTGGCTGGTGGTCTTTTTCTATTTAAGCTTGAGTGTAGACAAATCCGAGTAAATCGGACATTTGCACGTTTTATGAACACAAATGAGCATCACAATAATATTTCACGACAGAAGATAAGCTCGTGGCAGTCTCAGGTTAAATATACTAGTTATTCTCTTACATAACTTAATGGAAGGAAATCGATATCCCTTTTATTTTCAGGAAGTGTTTATAAACTAAGTATAAATGAGAATGCAAAAAAAATATCAATTAGAAAAGAACATTTGTAAGTTTTCACGTTCAAAATTTCTAACAGCCCTAAAACCTCCTCAGTAAGTCCAGAAATTAAATTGTTTCAACACAGTTGATCATATATTTTACAACGGTACAACACTGGATAGACTTAAACAAAAAGAGGTAGCCAACATCGATCAAATTCACTTCCAGTATTTTAACATGAAGATTTAGTCAACATCGATCAAATTTACCTCCAATATTTTAACATGAAGAGGTAGTCAACATCGATCAAATTCACCTCCAGTATTTTAACATGAAGAGGTAGTCAACATTGATCAAATTCACTTCCAGTATTTGAACATGAAGATTTAGTCAACATCGATCAAATTTACCTCCAGTATTTTAACATGAAGAGGTAGTCAACATCGATCAAATTCACTTCCAGTATTTTGACATGAAGATTTAGTCAACATCGATCAAATTTACCTCCAGTATTTTAACATGAAGAGGTAGTCAACATTGATCAAATTCACTTCCAGTATTTTAACATGAAAAGGTAGCCTACATTGTTTAAGTTCTTTTCCAGTATTTTACATACAGAGGTAGCCAATATTGACTAGATTCACTTCCATTTTTTTTTAACACGAAGAGGTAGCCAACATTGATTCCCTTCCCTTTCAGTATTTTAACATGAAGAGGTAGCCAACATTAATTTAGTCCCATTTCAGTATTTAACACGAAGAGGTAGCCAACACTTATTTAATCCCATTTCAGTATTTCAACATGAAGAGGTAGCCAACATTAATTTAATCCCATTTCAGTATTTTAACACGAAGAGGTAGCCAACATTAATTAAGTCCCATTTAAGTATTTTAACATGAAGAGGTAGCCAACACTTATTTAATCCCATTTCAGTATTTCAACATGAAGAGGTAGCAATTATTAATTTAGTCCCATTTCAGTATTTTAACATGAAGAGGTAGCCAACACTTATTTAATCCCATTTCAGTATTTTAACATGAAGAGGTAGCCAACATTAATTTAATCCCATTTCAGTATTTTAACATCAGTATTTCAACATGAAGAGGTTGCAAAAATTAATGTAATCCCATTTTAGTATTTTACCATGAAGAGGTAGTCAACATTGATTACCTTCCTTTTCAGTATTTTAACACGAAGAGGTAGCCAACATTAATTTAATCCCATTTTAGTATTTTAACAAGAATAGGTAGCCAACATTAATTTAATCCCATTTCAGTATTTTAACATGAAGAGGTAGCCAACATTAATTTAATCCCATTTTAGTATTTTAACATGAAGAGGTAGCCAACATTAATTTAATCCCATTTTAGTATTTTAACATGAAGAGGTAGCCAGCATTAATTTAATCCCTTAATCCAATTTCAGTATTTTAACATGTAGAGGTAGCCAACACTTATTTAATCCCATTTTAGTATTTTAACATGAAGAGGTAGCCAACATTAACTTAGTCCCATTTCAGTATTTTGCAAGTGTTTTTGTATGAAAAGGTAGCCAAGATTGAGACGTGCGAAAAGATTTTTTCCCGAGTTTAGTTAATATTCATCACTCTCCCTTGTATATCTTTAAAAGATAGATAAACTCACAATAAAACATCAAACCACATGGAAAAAAATGCTAATTAATCAAATCTGTTTACCCTTACCATAATACGAATAAGTTACAATATTAATAACTTTATGAAGATGTCTGCTAGCTAAGTACATATATGTGTGTCCACAATGTTATACGACCCGTGAGCAAGGATATTGTTATATTTATAACCTTAATATAATATATTTGAGATATATACTATAAATTAACTTGTCTTTAAATAGTTGAATTTAAATATGTGCATGGTTGAATAGCACATTTCGGCATCTTGGATCATTATAAAATATTCTTAAATAGATATAATAAAAGGTCGGATCACTTCATTTTTTACTTATATGATGAATATTGATTTAAACCAACAATGAACCCTTGTTGTAAACATCTATTTCAGGTTTAAAAAATGTTTATGATATTTTAACCGAGACAGGTGGTTGAATCAACTTAAGCAATACATACGCTGTCATAATATAAACCAGATTGAATATGACGCTTATACTAATAAAGGCGATAACTTATGTTTTGTAAAAAAAAAAAATGTATGTTTATCTACCGTAAAGTTTGTGGATGGTTAATCGTTAATTTCATAACCAATCAAAATACAGAATTCCAAAAATCAGATTTTATTTGTTTATTTAAAACATACAAGCCGACTTGTACAACATTTAATTCTGGTATCTATGATGAGTTTATGTTGTTAAAATGTCTCTGAAATTCTTAACAGGAGTAAAATATTAAAAGGGATAACGTAGAATAAAATATTCTTTTGTAACATCCAAACATCCAAAGATACCAGGCTTATAATTATGTACGTTTACAAAAGACTCATCATTAAAGCTCGAATCAAAGAATTAAAGAGCATTGAGGGCCAGAAATTCTGAAAAGTTATGTCAAACTCAGCATAGGTAATTTATTCTTGGGGTACACAAATCATTAATTTTTTTTTACAAATCAATCTTTTGTAAGTAATTGTAATTAATCTATAGATATCAAAATACCAATATCATGTCAACACATAAATAAATGCTGCTAGTGGGTTGGTGATAATCTTGTGGAGGAGACCTCTACCAGCATGGGCATCGATCTATTTGTTGTTAAAACTCATCTTAATTACAAGGTTCATAGTATTTTATGCTAGACGCACGTGTCGTCAATTTTGATATAATAGAGATTTTTGAGTGACGATAATCTATGTTTATGACGTGTTTATTTATAAAAGAAATAGAAAATTTGTAAATAAATATTTTATCTACTTGACGAAAAAAAAATGTAGCAGTGGAATTAAACATTAATAATTCCCTTGGTTTAGGGAGATATACAGATTTTTGCACTCCAAATAGTCATATTTCCCTCTAGCAATCACCTCGGGAAATATGATTTTCTTCAGTGATCAAATCTTCATGTCTCTCAGGCAAGGACATTACATGTATGTTAGTCTTCTCTTTCTCTACCTTGATCATAAGACTGTGTCCCTCTTTTACCGTTCATCCAGACAGTTTTGGTTTCCTTCAAGTTTCGTCGAACTTCAAAAAAGATTAAAAAATCAAATAACACTTCATAAATATCGTGCGTCCAAAGCTCAAACCTCAACATTAAAAACTATAGATTTATAAATACGTAGAAACGTTATTGGCCTTTTGTCCAAAAGGGAACTCAATTGAAATGGTTATACTTGTATTTTAATGGTACATACTGATGGTGCACACTTGGAAGCTACATATTTCTCAATTACCACTGAAGCTGGATGCTCTTAAAGTGATACGTGATGCCTGTCGACCCTTTTAAGACTCAAATATATTATCTTTAATTTTACCGATGAGTTCCTATTTAAGGTTTCAAGACATCCAATGGGAAATGATGGGTCGAGTAACAGGTTTTAATAAACAGCTGTGTTCACTATAATCAATGTTATGGTGTCTTCTTGTAGAAACATACAATAGGTACGTATATAAACAATTTAACTTGAAACGTTGACAAGATCCATAATCTTATAACCTGTGGTAAATGACAGACATAAACGGTTCAATTAGCTAAGGCTAGGTTATGAATCAATTAGGATACTATTTAGATAATAATTAGGATAAGATTATTAAATTTACAAAGTAAGTCACACGAAACATGTTTAAATATATTTAAAGATTTAATTTAATTGAGAAATACAATGTGATAAATGTAGATGACATATTTTGGACATTCAAATTTTTTTTTGTATAGCTGGAAACAAAATCCTTGTACTTAGACAAACATGCAAGTATTGGAATAATGGCTGCAGCAAGCGATGGAAAATCTAAATTTGGTAGGTTTGATACCTATAATAATCTACATATATATCATTTATACTGCAACTAGTTGTGTTTATTTCCTTATTATAGTAGCATAGCTTTATTTTGTATAATGTCAATTTCATCAAGGAACACTTTCTCCACAATCAGGGGTCCATTAAGGGATGAAAATAGGTACGACATTAGTGTTACGATTTAAAAAGCTATAAATGTATTAATTAAAGTAGCAGTATAAAAACAATATTAGGTCAATGTCATAAACATATTTTTTTTGTACTCGCCCTTCCCCAGTTTCTCAGCCTCATACAAAAATTTTATATTTTCCTGAAATTGACCTAATATTGTATATCATGTATTTAATTTGAGGAATTTATCAAACTCTCTTAAATGATTAATAATTAGTACAACCAATGATGTTCCGGACGTAGAAGGCGGGATAAAATTTGTACATGATGACTCCAACATTCATATTTTTAATCTGCGTTTATCCATAAAATTTCGAACAGGAAGTTCAGGAATCAACCAGAAACAATCATTGTAGAAAAGAGATCTGAAAACACTTTCAGATATAATTATAAGGATATGAGAATAATAGGGGACATTCAAAACATAAGTCGAATAAAAAATGACATGCTTAAAAATACGGAAGGCGAAGAAAAAACAAACACATCACCAAAACAGTATCAATGCATATACAACTAAAGAGTGAGCAACACAAACCAACCCGAATGCATCTGGTGATGAGGTTTATTAAAGTATGACGAACGCACGAATGCATGGTCGGGGTTAAACTATTAACTTTCTTTCATTTCTAAAATCAATTGAAGTTTTCCATGAACTCAGAGAATTAGGTGATGTTGCAATGTCTACCTAGCTGTTTCCTTTCAACTTCTCAATATTATGGTTCTACTTTTGTAATGTGTCTACCTTTGATAATATTCTTGTTAAATCAATGTATCAATCAATAATAAACTATACTGTCGTGTTGTGCTTCTGTTTTATCTATAATATTCCAATATTAACAACTGTAAAATACTTATATTTTAACAATATCACGCAATATATCTTATGTTACAAACACAATTGTAGAATTAGAAGAGAAGTATTGATCATTTTTTTAAATTAAGTAGAATAGTATCAATAATGTTTCTAGAATAAGTAAAATAGTTTTAACTACAAGATATTGTTTTTATTTTTTTTATTTTACAGATTCAGTTAAACAAGAGATGCTAGGTCTAATAGGTACATCTAAGAGGGTAGGCTATTATGAATATGATAGATCACTGTTGAATGTCCAGCGGAAAATTAAATGACTTTTCAGTACGAGAATATATAAATGTTATATGAGCGATTATCCTGTTTTGTATTAGACTGATACCCTGAACCGGATTTTAACGTGCTAGTTCACAAGGTTACAGTACACATGTTGGTTTTTTTTTATATATTATTTTAATATGTTGTACATTTGAATAAGGAAAACAGTGGAACAGAAATATCAAACTCCACCGTAAATTCAAATGGGGAAGTTTATAAAAACTTACAAAAATTATAGTTATCAAACAACGCATGGTAAAAAATTGTCATATTCCTGTTTTTGTAAAAGTAATTTCCGAAGATAAACCTGATTTTGTTGAAGCTGGAAAAATATATGATAAATCTGAAAATGAGTTCCTTGAATACACTTCTTGTTACTCCATGAAGGGTGGACCATTTTATAACACTGCAATAAGTATTAATTTCTTTACTATGCACCATACATATAATATGTGAGCTGTACTTCGTTTTATGAAACAAAATAATAATGAGCAAATATGTCGATTAGACACATTAATTTAAATAAAAGTATACCACTTTTCATTCTTACTATGTGCACCAAGTACAACAATGGTTCAAAGGGATATATACTTAAATTATTATGGAAATTTTAAACATTTCAACGTCATCTTCGACGTTAGCATACATACACGTATACATATCCTCTGGTAAGCCTTAAATCCTTTCCGAGTCACGACAAATTTAAAATTAATTTAAAAACTTCCGATCGTTTACATCGATTATAATACAATGTTGGCTGCTGTACCCCTTTTTTGACATTTTTACCTATAACATATGTTTGTTTTGTTCACACATCGTTGTCAATATAAAGGAACTTTATGCGACTATCATACAAGGTATAGCTAGCTTTTAAACAACAAGGTTTAATCCACCATTTTCTACATAAAAATGCCTGTACAAATCAGGAATATGATAGTTGTTATCAATTCGTTTGATGTTTTTGGTCTTTTGATTTTACTTCTTGATCTTTTGATTTTGCTTTTTGATTATGGACTTTTCTTTTTTTTAATTTTCCTCGGAGTATTTTTGTGATTTTACTTTTTAGACTTCAGTTGTACTATACTGATACACACGCTGTGGCTGATTATATTGTTTTATGCACAGTATCAACGTATTGCACCGATTTCAGTGTGAAAACATGTAGAAATACCTTCATCCGAAACGTTCATGGGCAAAGTTAAACTTTCTAATGAAAGTTACTAGACAACATGCAATTTCGGTTTTTACAGTATAATGGTATTTCCGTAACTAGAGATTTACAATAACGATCAAACGTATCAAAGGTAAAGCATTTGATCCAGCAGTAACAATATTATAGTGTACTTTACTAACACTCCGTCATTAGTAGAACCGATCCGGTGGTAGCAATAGAAACGTATTTTACCTGACCGTTGTTGTCAATATTTTGTTAAAGTAGACCTGCTAATAAAAGGTAAAATAATAAGTGATAAATATAAAAAAGAAGATGTGGTATGATTGCCAATTAGACAACTATCCATAAAAGACCAAAAGGACTCAGACATTAACAACTATAGGTCACCGTACGGCACTCAACAATGAGCCCATACCGCATAGTCAGCTATAAAAGGCCCCGATAATACAATGTAAAACAATTCAAACGAGAAAAATAACGGTATTATTTATATAAAAATATGAACGAAAAATTAAGATATTTTCAGTTTTCAATTTATTAAGAATTTCATCGATAAGTAAACGTACGACATTTGATCCAGATGTCCAGCTGCCATTAATATTATGCAGTTGGAAAAAGAACATGCAATCAATCTTTCTTTGAACAAACAGGACGATGTATTGAACTCAAACCTTGTCATACAATTAACCATGTTTTTATAAATGAATATTGAAAATATTTTCAGGAAATAAAAAGAAATTGCAATCCAAGAGCATACAGGTATTTTGAAAATAATGATTATAAAAAAGAAATGATTGTAGTACAATAATATATGCGATGTGTACAATATTATTTAAAATAAGGAACCTGCTTATATATAATCATATTTAATCCATTCCATAAAGTTAAGATAATCAGAACTGTTTTATTCAGTACTATTTGTTCGTCCTTAGTCCTCAGTCAACAATGCTGATCGACTTTCAATTGATTGGCACTCTGGACTGGTGAACTCAATTATAAGCCTGGCATTTTTTTTTTTAATTTTGGAGCACAATTAGCCAGGTCCACTGTTTGACCCTATGGTAACTTTAGTCCACTTTGTCTGTCCTAGCATCGAAAAGTAAAATAAAAAAAATTACCGAACTCCGAGGAAAATTCAAAACGAAAAGTCCAAAATCCTACTGCAAAATCAAAGCGTATCAAGTAACTGAATAACAACTGTCATACTTTTGACAGTCGCCTAAAATTTCATTATATTGACTACGATGTGTGACTCAAACAAATAGATATAATAGGTAAAAATGTCACAATAGGGTACAACATGCAACATTGTGTTATGCTCTTAATTGTTATAAAACAATCAAATATGTAACAAAGAAACACGAAATGGCATCAAGACAAAGCACATAAGCAAAACTAAAAGACGAGAATACAAACATATACCATAGCTTATGGCAGGAAAATGTCTTTTACGCAATCGTTTCTCTGATATAGATCATTCGTTATCCGAAATCCTTAAGTTTGGATATTCACAGATGTAATCATGATACCTACATTTGGCACAACCTGATGGAAGTTTTAGTTTCCATTTGTTATCTATTTCGAGAATCACCGATTAGCGTTATGAAGACAAAAATCGCGCCTTTATTGCAAATCTATAAGCTTTGTATTTTGACTAGTTTATAATATACATGTATAACGAAATATTTCATTTTTTTTAATAGAACCAATCTTTTAATCGTACACAATTTTAAACTTGATATCTTTAAATTGTTTTGTTTATCATACTCCAGTGATCAAGTACTGTTATTGATAAATACTATGTTATACTATAATCAAGCTACGTAGTATATGCAACGAGCTGGTCCGGAGTTATTACCCGACTATTTATGTTACATATTGTAATGCTGATAATAACAATTAACTAACACAATAATCCTATTTTTCAGAGGAAGCCTCCCATCTGTGTCCCCAAATGACAGTAAAGATATAGAGTAAGTAATCATTCTAAAAATGACTTTTTCATATAACATATAAGATGAAGTATGATTGCCAATGCGACAACTTTCCTAAAGAAAATTCGTATTTTTTAGAAGCTGAAGACGACTGACTACAAAAGTTGAAGCATCATGTCAAGTTCTCCTGTTTTGTGACTGTTAAAAAGAACCAAATTTGCACTGTTTTGATTATCAAGGGCTTTATTATTTTTATTCTGTTAAATGTCGATTCAAAGTGATATTGAATTTGAAAGATGCAGAAATTATTTCAAAATTCGAATAGCAAGCTTTACAATTTTTTCCAACTGAAGTCCTCTGAGGATTTCACAAAATATTTGAAAAAAAAAAATTTACAAAATTGGCCAGTTACATTTTTTTTTTTACTTTGAGTAGAAACATGGTAATGTGGCCAGGTTAATACAATTGTAAACCTATAACAAAGACACTTCATAGTTAATGCACAATGTATGTGAATTACAGACAAGACACAAAACAGTTCCACAGTGAAGACTTAGAAGTTAAGCCGCTGACGCGACTAGAAGATATACGTGTAGCAGTGAGGTATTGTGTATACAATTTCTGTATTGTAAAAAATACTCCGTTTTAGGCTTGGGGTTGAAAAATGTTCAACGTTTTCAAATAAATATACTTGATATAATTTAAAACTGACAGTAAAAGTTAAGACAATTTTAAAAGAAATCACGTAATTTTGGCCAAAGACGAGCGCTTTGGAATTGTTGCCCAGGTTCTGAAATTCTTGTGTTTATATCTGGCTTATTTTGAAAATTAATGTATACAAGAATTCTTACATGCAAACTTTCGAGATTCATGTTTGCATTTTTGACTTGTCTGACCGTTGCCAAATATTTCTGTCACTGCTGTTTCTCGCTAGAATAATTCATTCTGTAGAAATGCAACGTCTGCTTTAATTTAAACCCAAATTTACCTTTTATAAAAACATGGACGCATTCCATAAGGGAAACTAGAACCTTTTTCTTTTTTTCATTTTCCGGAACCCTCCAGTTTAACACCAGATTGCCGATGGTTTAAAATGAGAAATTGATAGTTCCGTGTATATAAAAGAAGGTGTGGTAGGATTTTCAATGAGACAACTTTCTACAAGAGACCAAATGACACAGAAATTTACAATCATAGGTCACTGTACGGCTTCAACAATGAGCAAATCCCATACCGCATAGTCAACTATAAGGGGTCCCGAAATGACAAATGTAAATCACACATCAACAAAAGACAGCCACTGAATTACAGACTCCTGACTTGGGGCTGGAACATTCATAATAAGTGTGTGTTCATTTATTATCGAAATCGATTTTCTAATTTTTATAATGCACGTATATGAACTTTTTATACCTGCATGTTAAAAAATGTAAAATTTGAATCAATTAACTGACTATTTCATTCTTCAATCAGAAAATGAATGTTGTTCTATATACAAAACAAAAAAATGAAGGATATCAGGCTATAAGACTTGTACGTTAGGTATTAGAGTTTCGAGCTCAAGAAACTTTGGACGTTAAAAGGACAAAAAAGTTCGAAGGTGAAGAGTATGTAGGGTCAAAAGTTTGAAAGATTTTTGTGGAATACAGTTAAGGTAATAAAGAATTTTTTTTAATTTTAATAACAAACCTTAATGCATGGGACGTAGGTTCATAAAAAATTTCATACGCATCTACATCGAATTAATATCAAAAAGAGAGAATTAATCATTTGATCATGAATAGTAATTAGTCAGGCAAGGTTTTTAAAACTATCCCTACACATGAAAAAGAAACAAAACAAAACAAACAAAATTAGATTAAATGTAAATTACTTATTTACGTGCATTATTGCGTCGAATGATGAAAAAGAAATTGCAGTACACATTTTAAATTAACGACTAAGATATTATTATTATTTGAATCAATATTGAATAACCATTTAAGATATAAGAATACTATAATCTTCTTTTGATAAATGTGCATATTCGCAATTTTTTTAAGTGATTCAACAGACGAAACAACAGTCAAAGAAGAGTTAACAGAAAAGGAAAATGGAACAGACGTAACAAGAGTAAAAGAACATATTTTAGATCAAACAAATGGGAACAGGTATTGTCTCTTCAGAAGTACCAATATCGTTACAAATAGCAGCTTCCCCGAAAGATTAAAACAGCTAGCATTATACTTCAACAGTTTCTGTCCAATCTGCTATGAATTTAATGTCTCCAACATAAAAAAGTAAACGTTTGATTACTATGTTGAACGTATCTGTACTGCAGCAATTTTGTTTAAAGTTCAAAGTAATTCATTTTAAGTTGAACTCATTTATGCCGACGGAAACTTGCAATAAAAGATGCTACAGATAGGGTTAAGTTTGTAAAATATCTACCTTATATCTTGACTGACATCTAGAAATTATTAATGAAGGTCGCTGGAGAGTAAAAATGACGACAAAGGAAAGGTTTGGCTTTCCAATTGTGAATTTCCTTCATATTTATCAACATTCCAACATCGCCTGCATATGGAACATATATAAGTTTCAGTTGTTGTGATATTCCAGGGCATTGGTTTCATATCATGATTCCCTTAATAAAGGGTTGCTAATTATATAGAAGCTCTTAAAACAAATATTCCAAGAGATGAAGTGATGTTTTAGTTACGCTTTGAATATTTGAAAGACGATATCACGAGTTGGTCAACGTGATTGATTATATCGTTCGCAGAACCACTCTTCACCTGCTGAAAAACAGAATGTAAAGAAAATAAGAGTTACTGATAATTGCTGTATATCTCTTCGAAAATTGAACTTTTTTTAAAGATATTTAAATTAGTGTTTCATAATCATTTGAAAAAAGACCATATTCATTTCATGAGTTATTATAACATTCAGTTCATTTTTTTTAAGTGGTACATCTGACGAAACAAAATTCAAAGAAAGGTCATTAGAGCTTCAAAATGTGATTGATTTCAGAAGGGTTAATGAACCGTCATTGGATCAAGCAAATGGGAACAGGTATGCTATTAAATAAAACATCAATATTTAATATGTCTTATTGATCCTGTCGTTGGATTCTGGGCAAGTCCTTTCTCAATTTTACCGAAGAAATACCAGGCAATATTGTATGAAGTTGATAACCTAAACGATACCAATTTTAGTGCATTAACAGATGTGCATTTCTACACTCAAATCTTTAAGTGCTGACTTCGGACATAGAGCTTTGATATATTCAATCTTGGCTTTGGTATAAACATATGTTATTAATTTAACTTAAATAAATAATTTGATATGGACAAAATAATACAATTAAGAGATATTAATATAATTCAGAACAGACTTTTTCCTGATATATACTCGTTTCCTTCTTTTGTTATAATGTCTATTTTAATTACTTTAATCAAAAATAAAATTGCGTAAAGTAAAAAATTGTTGTCTGATTTTGAATTTTAAGTTCACTTATGTTTTGAATTTGAATGTCAAAATACAAGAAATCAGTAATGAAGTTAAAAATAAAAGAGAAGATGTGATACAAATGCCAAGGTGACAACTCTACACAAGAGAAAAAATATTGCAGACATAAATAACTATATGTCAACGAAAGGTCTTAAACAATGAACAGAGCTCAAAGCGCATCGTCAGCAATGAGTCATATAAATAGAATACCAAAAACCAAATGTTTCCTTGGTGTTGGTATTACTTGATCTTTCAACAGCATTCGATGTGATCGATCATTCAATATTATTTCAACGGCTCGAACATTCGTATGGGATAACTGAAAAAGCATTAAATTGGATTCGTTCTTATCTTACCAACAGGAACCAGCGAGTCGTTATAGGGTCGGATAGATCAAACGCCAGTCATCTGCCATTCGGAGTTCCGCAAGGTTCAGTTCTCGGACCAAAACTGTATTGTCTTTTTTCGAGACCAATTGGAAATATATGCCGTCGTCATGGTTTCAAATTTCACTGCTATGCAGATGACACACAGGTCTACATGACAATCAAAACGCTCGATGACTGGAACAACTACGTTAAAAGACTTGAATTGTGTTTGGAAGAAATTGGCATTTGGATGTCAAACAATCTGTTGAAACTAAACCAGGATAAAACGGAACTCATCGTCTTTTCATCGAAACATCAGTCGAAGAACATGCCTGTTTTCCAACTTAAAGTAGGTGAAAATGTCATCAATAGTGTCACATCGGTACGTAATCTTGGTGTTTATTTTGACAGCCATCTTACCATGGAAAAACAAGTTGCGTCTATCGTAAAATCGTGTAATTACCATCTGTGCAACATTGGACGAATCCGACATTTCATCTCTACGGATGCTTGTAAAACTCTGGTTAATTCCCTTGTAACTTCCAGACTTGACTACGCAAATAGTTTACTCTTCGGCGTTAACAAGTGTCAAATTGAATGGTTACAGAGAGTTCAAAACACTGGAGCCCGTCTTGTTACGAAAACTAGGAAAAGAGAACACATTACACCTATTCTCGCTGTACTGCACTGGCTCCCTGTTGAATTCCGGCCAAAGTTCAAAATCCTTGTCTATACGTACACGGCACTGCAAGGAACTGCCCCGGACTATATACAGAAACTATTACATCTCCAAACAACAACTAGGGCACTACGATCAGAGGGCAGTCTTAGACTCAAACTGCCACATGTCCGAACAAAAACGTACGGTGAAAGACAATTTAATCGTGCTGCCGCTACCCTATGGAACAATCTACCTGTACAAATTCGTCACTCTAAATCTGTTCAGTGTTTTAAAAAACAATTGAAGACATATTTTTACAGACTTGCGTTTTATAAGCTGTTATCTTAATTCTTATTCCTTTTATTTGAAAATGTGCTGTGATTTTTGTTTTTTGTTTTCTTCGTACAATTTTTATTCTAGCAAAAGTTTTCATGACCATTTCAATTATTTATTATAATCTTTCTGCTAAATTTTTAATATATTTTCGCTTTCTATGTTTTTTGTTTTTGTTTTTTTTGGTACTTATTATTGATTTTAATTCTTTTATTTTTCTATCAATATAATTATTTATGTTCATATATCTTTCATATATACGTTTTTAGTTCTTTTAAACATAACATTTTTTATTTCATTTTGTTTTGTGGTTAACTTATTATATTTTTATCATGTATATATATATGTAAAGCGCCTTAGAGTGATTTTATTGTTATATAGGGCGCTATAGAAATTTTTACTATTATTTATTATTATTATTATATTTACTTTTGTTTTGCAGCACAGCGTTTTGTTTTAATTCGACAGAACGAGTAGTGGAAACAAAAGGGATAAGTGAAACATCTTGTGGTCCGCATGAAATGGCAATACAGTATGTATGCAAATCTATGACATTTTGTTATCAATGGAAATGTGAAAAAAAGTTTATATCGTAGATTTATTATAATTCTCAGGATACCAATGTCCTTGGATTTTTCTTGTTTCTTGTGAACCACGAAACAAAATGTTCAATGGATAGCAGATTTCCTATAGTCTAAAACCACGTATCAAATATCAACCAGTATGCAAGTTGTTCTCAATCCACGAAAATGGTTACCGTCGAAAATAAATGAATCCACAAAAATCATATTTAAATCTATAAAAACCATTTTCAGATGCGCTCGTTTTGTCTAAATAGGATCATAACAAAAAAATATGTCATTTTATAAAATTCTACCTTAAATGTTGAAAGAGAAATGTTTCATGCCATCTTCACCCTGATATTGTTTTTTTTGGTTAGTCAATTTTATTTTTTTATTATAGACCTATCAGTGTTGAATTGGAAGAGCGGATTACAGAGTTGGAAAAAGACAACAGATTGTTAAAGGAAAGGTAGATGCAACTTATCGGATATGATATAACTGACGTAACTTAATAGGACATTGGTTAACATGGTCAAAGTATATGAAATAGTCATGCCTAAGGCCGTATGTATTCTTGAACCACCAGATATAGGCTTATGCTGTATCCATTCATCTATTGTGATAAACTGTTGTTTGCTCGACTCCTAATTGGCTGGGTCAAACCAACGACTTGAAATTAGTCTATGTGTCTTTTTCGCCCGATATTTGAAATAGAGGAAAAGACTTGGTATCGAACAAATGAATCCTGGTATAATGACATGTATCATGCAGAATGATACATTGTTAACTAGAATATTAAATGTATGACTCAGCCAACATGTCGATCTTAAACAAAGCAGGATTGGTATTCGAATCATGTTTATATTGTCTTAGTTTAAACATATTTATTTGTAGCGGATTGAGAAACAATTTATTGCAACATATATCAATCCCTCACTTTGTGGGTACGAGTGTTGCCTTGTAGCGACATTAGCCTTTTCATTTTAGAAAATGTACAAGGGTGTCTTTTACAAGCAACAGATATGTCTCTCTCTTAACACGGGTCAGCCCTTTATCGTCCCTTTGCGACGGACTTTCATTTCCCAAGACAATACTCTAAAATTGTGTCAAGGGAGAGCCTAAAAATTAGTTTTTGAAATTTACTCTGCGGTACGGTGATCGAGGCATGAACTTTTTTGTTTGTTTTCCGATGCGTTAGCCACTACGGCTCTCCTTTCGTCCTGTCTTGAAATGCGCTGGTTGTTAAAATAATTCCATCATCATCATCATCATCATCATCATCATCATCATCATCATCATCATCATCATCATCATCATCATCATCATCATCATCATCATCATCATCATCATCATCATCATCATCATCATCATCATCATCATCATCATCATCATCATCATCATCATCATCATCATCATCATCATCATCATCATCATCATCATCATCATCATCATCATCATCATCATCATCATCATCATCATCATCATCATCATCATCATCATCATCATCATCATCATCATCATCATCATCATCATCATCATCATCATCATCATCATCATCATCATCATCATCATCATCATCATCATCATCATCATCATCATCATCATCATCATCATCATCATCATCATCATCATCATCATCATCATCATCATCATCATCATCATCATCATCATCATCATCATCATCATCATCATCATCATCATCATCATCATCATCATCATCATCATCATCATCATCATCATCATCATCATCATCATCATCATCATCATCATCATCATCATCATCACCATCACCACCACCACCACCACCACCACCACCACCACCACCATCACCATCATCATCATCATCATCATCATCATCATCATCATTTTAAGATGTTTAACTGACGTCATTCAATATATCATACTTTTCATTTATCAATAAAACTCGCATCATCATCATCATCATCATCATCATCATCATCATCATCATCATCATCATCATCATCATCATCATCATCATCATCATCATCATCATCACCATCACCATCACCATCACCATCACCATCACCACCACCACCACCACCACCACCACCACCACCACCACCACCACCACCACCATCACCACCACCATCACCATCACCATCACCATCACCATCATCATCATCATCATCATCATCATCATCATCATCATCATCATCATCATCATCATTTTAAGATGTTTAACTGACGTCATTCAATATATCATACTTTTCATTTATCAATAAAACTCGCATCATCATCATCATCATCATCATCATCATCATCATCATCATCATCATCATCATTTTAAGATGTTTAACTGACGTCACTCAATATATCATACTTTTCATTTATCAATAAAACTCGCATATTTGAAAATAATTACTAATGAAAATGGGGCGAAACATACCAAAGGAACATTAATAAATTAATAAATAAAAAAAAATGGCAACGCCTCGGCTCAAAACGAACAGACCAACAGACAGACAATAATACACAAAACAGAAAAATAAAGACTAAGCAACACAAACCCCAGCAAAAACTGGAGTTGATCTCAGGGGTTCCTGAAGATTTCGCAGATCCTGCTCCATATGTGACACTTTTCGTTTTTCCAATTTCACAAAACTGAAAGGTATTCTTATCACTTACTTTGTTAGATATAAAAAAGCATCATTAGTGTTCGAAAGTAAACATTGGAGAATAAAAAAAATAATTGGGAAACAGAGGCTGTCAAATCAGATACATGAACAAGTAGTTTTCAATGGTTATTATATACTCCATCTTTCTAGGGCAAGATTGTAAACATGTAGTGCATTTCCTTTTTTTTTCTATATTTTGTAATATTGAAGGATAGACGGTTTAAATAGAAACGAAAACGTCATGAATTTTCAAACAGATCAGCAGCAGTCAGCACATGCTGAACATGACAAGAAAATGTAAGTAGACAGTAAATACATTTATAAAATTTCATAAAATACGTTTTTATTTAAAGGCTTTTATGTGTGACCTCGATCTGATATGACTTCCAAATATATAATTCCATCTGAGCTAAGTGAACTCGACAATACATGAGTTTTGCTTTACATAATTATTAAATAAATAAGGTATCGAACTTTGAAGCACATTAAAATATGACTAAAATAGGATCAACTATAATGCGAGACTTGTTACAGTTTCAACAGCTGGAACACAGCTATTGTAGATCCAACATCGGCATAAACCTTGAAAGTAGAAAAAAAATCTTTTGAGATTATGCATTGTGTTGTCTGCAATATTTTAATGTTTTCAAACTGCACCACTGTTAAAGATAAAGATCCCAGTATCGAAAAATTATATAATATCTGAACCACATTAAATTTCAGTAAAGGTTTGGAACAAAAATTTGAGTCCTTGCAGCTTAAAGTGCAGAAGCTAGAACATGAAAACCAGAAACTTAGACAAAGGTATGCATAGTCAAAGCTCTGATTCGTTGTCCTAAGTTGGCTATACTTTTTGTCATTTTGGTTTATAAGGACTTTTTTTTTTTTTAAGTTTTAAAATTTCAAATATTGTGGCCTTCGACTAAGAGGCATACATTGTTGAAATGTGCAGCAGTAAATTTGGTACCGTTCATGTTATAGTTTAATCTCTCAGGCAATTGATGACAGTTTTATGTATCATTATATATTTTTTCGGAGTTTTTTTAGAGTGATTTATGCTGTTGTAAGTAGTCACTAAGATCGATGAAAAAGAATATTCATTTTCCACAAAAGTTAGATATATGGAATAAATTACAGAGAAAAATATAGTTTGACTTAACTTCATTGTGAGACGTTTCATCCTTATTTTTTTTTTTTTTTTTTAGCTTCAAATTTAATCGTTTTACTTTATTATTCATTCTGAGGCAGCATTCGTTTATTTATGTTCAAAACATCTTTAAACTATCCAAAATAAATATTATCAAAGTTTGAACAAATATTGGGCCCGACGTATGTATAACTTGCAGACCGCGACCTCCATCTGAGATATTTTTAATTTCCCTTAAGGGGTTAATAGCTATTCAATCAATGTTAGTCGAGAATAAATTGACTTACGTCCAATCTTTTTCTTAAAATTGAACATAATTTAACGACTTTCAGGGTTCCTGCATTACAAATGGGTTTTTAGAAAGAAAACAAAATTGAAATATAATATTTTTGAGCTTCAAAATCCCGACGTTCCCAGTTTTTATTTTACATCGCTTAAATTTTGTGAGTAAAAATACAGGGGAAAAAAAATTGTTCCTGACCCCTCAATATATAAAAAAACGCATATAAAAATGAAAAAAAAAGTGATATATTTTAAATTGCATATTCCATCTTATAAATGTTTCTAATTGTAGCATGCATTTTCCAGTTACAGCAGGTAAGTGTAAACGTGTTATACATATATTAACAATTTGAATAGATTTTGTTTATACTAGTATTCATTAATCCACATCTTTATAATTAAAAAATAACACTGACAGTAATTTCGTCATTGTGACCTCAAAATATTACTGATAGCAACGTTTACAAAATCTTTTGTGATAGTATTGGTTAAAATTTTGATTCCTAGAAAAACTGCTCTTCAAATTTTA